>NC_044033.1:316710552-317054876 GCF_901765095.1 Microcaecilia unicolor | reverse complement strand
TTAAACTTCCCCCCCCGACAGGCAGATTGGCCGGTACGGCCAGTCAAAAACCCCTCTCTGGTTCCTGAGGAATAGCTGCAGGGGCCTGATTAGGTGCACGCCGCTGACTAGAACGAGCGTGCTGAGGCATAGCCTGAACCGGCTGTCGAGAAGTAGGAGTATAGGTACGACCCCTTAAGGCACAAGGAAAACTACTCTTCTCTCTAAAGAACTTCCGAGATGAGGAAGTGTATGCACAGCATATCTACAATTTTCTGCTGAGTCTCCTCCTCCAGGAGAGAGGCACACAGTCATGAGAGTCTGCGCATCATTGTACCTAGAGCAGAAATCTAGGTGTTACATTACAAGTGTCGAAAATGCCCTTGGACAGGAACCTGCGACACACCGTGTGCTACCTGACCACTTGGTGAAAAGGTTTAGCCTACTCCGGTGGGAATGCTCGTAACCGAAGTAAGTTCTTAGAACTCCTATCTGTTCTGAGTGGCAGAAGACTCAGGTGAAGATGGTAGTCTAGGACCTCGAGCATCTGGGCATTGGGATTCACAATCTCCACTGTAATGTCAGATGAACCATCATTGAACTGAGCTAACTACTCAAACAGAGCAGCTCAGATCCAAACGTGTCCGATATGGAGGCGCGGTAAGTTCTACTACGGGGTCGAGAAGTTGCCCCAGTAGGGTGCGAACACCCATACCAGAGGCAGCATCGGTGAAGGAGACCAGGTGAAAAGCTAGATGCCGCAGGAGGCGGTAGCACCCATGGCATCCAATGGTACCCATGGTCCCGAAGCCAAGGACAAAATCTGGAAATGCAAGGGAATCGAAACCAGACTGCCAGACCATGGCACCGACGGTACCGATGATACACATGGTACCGATGGCCCCCGGTACCAATGGTACCCATGGTACTTGGTACCGACGATAGTCATGATATCTGGTATCGATGGTACCCATGACATGTGGTACCGATGGTACCCATGATATCCGGCACCAACAGCACCAACGGTACCGATGGTACACATGGCACCGACGGTGCTCATGACACCTGGTACCAATGGCACTGATGGTACCTGGTCATGATATCTGGTATCGATGGTACTCATGTGCCGACGGCATCCATGATACCTGATACCCATGGTATCCGCGGTACCGACGATACCTGATACTATGGTACCGATGGTACTCATGATACTCGATACCGATGGGCGATGATACCTGGTACTGATAGTCGATGGTGCCCATGATACCTGGTGCCGATGGTGCCCATGATACCCGGTACCGACAGCACCCATGGCACCGATGACACTCGGTATCGACGGCACCCATGGTACCGATGATACCCGGTGCCGACGGGACCCATGGTACCGATGATACCCGGTACCGACGGGACCCATGGCACCGACCATGGTACCAATGTTCCTGGTACCGATACTCCTCGGTACCGACGCACCGATGATATTCGGTACCGACAGTACCCATGGCACCGATGATACTCGGTACCGACGGCACCCATGGTACCGAAGATACTCGGTACCCGACGGTACCGAAGATACTCGGTACCGACGGTACCCATGACAACCGGTACCGATGGTATCCACGGCACCGATGATACCCGGTACCGATGGCACTGTTGATACCTGGTACCGGTGTATCGACGTCCAATGCCAGGATACCTCCATAACAGAGGGAGCAACGCTCTCGGCACCGACTGATGTCTGAAGCCCGGATACCTCCATAACAGAGGGAGCAAAGCTCTGGGCACCGATGGTACCGACACCCGCTGATGCGCCCGAATGACCTGCCAAGCAGGAGGCGCCGAGGCAGGTGGAGACCTATTCGATGCATAACTATACCCAGCATGCATCGGTCTCTGTCGGACTCCAGAATGATCTCCTTTGGGCATCCCTGACAGAGTAGAATACGTCTCGTCTTTGAGACACTACTTGCGCTTCACAGGGAGATGATCCGGCCCAAGACACATCCGCCGATGCGCCCGAATGACCTGCCAAGCAGGAGGCGCCGAGGCAGGTGGAGACCTATTCGATGCATAACTATACCCAGCGTGCATCGGTCTCTGTCGGACTCCAGAATGATCTCCTTTGGGCATCCCTGGCAGAGTAGAATACGTCTCGTCTTTGACACTACTTGCGCTTCACAGGGAGATGATCCGGCCCAAGACACATCCTCCGATGCGCCCGAATGACCTGCAGAGCAGGAGGTGCCGAGGCGGGTGGAGACTCACTTCAAAGGTTACACCACTGATTTTGTGTCACCAGGTTGCCCATTCAGTGGCTGACCAGGGATGCACCTGCTTAGGTCCCTGTTTTTTTCCTGTGACATACACCTTCACCACTTGTGGGACTTAAGGACAGTGGTGTGCTGAAGCAGGCTCTCACAGCTCTGGAGAGCCATTTGTAAAGTTGTAATAAATGGATCCTAAAAATGTGGGCTTGTTTAGTTTGCTGGCGAGAGAGAGCCCACAGATAACAATATACCAGCACTTTTATAAGAAAAAAGAAAAAGAGAAGCTTATATGCTTTGTCTTCCTTTCAGGCACAGCCCCTTGTGACTCTGGCAATTACTTAACTTTTCCTTGCCCCAGGTACAAAAAGTACCTGTATATATAAGCCACAATGAGCCTGCCATGAAAGAGTACAAATGAAAAAATAAAGAACACCCAAAAGGGTAAAATAAAAAAAGAGATTTTACTCCGAGGACCTGAAGAAAACACGAAGCACTAACGAACTCCGTGTCTCCTCAGACGCGGAAAAAGAAAAACTGAGGGGCGTGTCCGCACAGCGAGCGGGAAGAGGTGTGCGCACATGCGCAGTGCGATCGCTCGCGCGACGGAACGCCGTAGAAGAGATTTTTAGATTTTGCTTTAAAATCCTCCGGGGCCGATGTGGCGTCACCCACTTGTGAGAATATCAGCCTGCTTGTCTTTGGAGAAGTGCAATAAATAAAATAGTAATTTGAAATACGTCATATAATAGAAATTTCAAAACATTATAAGTTGAGCTTGATATTCTCCGAGGACAAGCAGGCTGCTTGTTCTCACTGATGGGTGACGTCCACGGCAGCCCCTCCAATCGGAAACTTCACTAGCAAAAGCCTTTGCTAGTCCTCGCGCGTCCATGCGCATGCGCGGCCGTCTTCCCGCCCGAACCGGCTCGTGTTCGTCAGTCTTCTTTTGTCCGCGCTCGGTACGGTCGTGTTTTCGCCGTGTCGGGCCCCGCAAAGTCGACCTCGCGCGTTCGTCGTGTTAAAAAAAAAAAAATCCATCCTGTGTGGAAAAAGACTCTGTGGTCTTTTTTTCCCTCCGCTATTTTCAGCTTTTTCGCCCCGGTAAGTTTTCTTTCGTCGTCGGGGTAGGCCGCTTTTAGGCCTCGGGTCGAAGTTTTCTTCCCCTTGTTTTTTCGGTGCCTTTTCCGCCATTTCTACTTTTGATCTCGCCGGCGTGATTTTTCCGCCCATGACATCGAAGTCTCCCAGCGGCTTCAAGAAGTGCACCCGGGTCATCTCGCTCACTGACAGGCACGCGTCGTGTCTTCAGTGCTTGGGGGCTGGGCACCGCCCGCAGGCCTGTAGTCTGTGTTCCCTTTTGCAAAAGCGGACTCAGGTAGCGAGATTGGCCCAGTGGAACGTTTTGTTCTCGGGCTCTTCGTCGGCATCGGCACCGGGGGTATCGAGCGCATCGACGTCTTCAGCGTCCAGAGCTTCATCCTCGGCCGCCAGTGCATCGAGTGCATCGGCCCTCTGCATCGGCGCTGAGACATCGGACAGCTGCATCGACGTCGGTGGTACCGGAACCTCGTCGGCTGATGTCGTCGGACGGTGGTGCTTCGTCTGGAGTGCAGGTGAGGGCTGTCCATTCCCCTGCTGGTGGCGGTGAGCCTTCGGGTGGGTCTCCCCCTACCCTGAGGGCTCCTGCGGTACAGCCCCCCCCCCCCCCCCCCGAGACCGACCTCCTTCGGCCTCGGCCCCGAGGAAGCGACGGCTGGATTCTACGTCCTCCTCGTCGGTGCCGGGAAGCCCCGGTGACATGCTTCGTTCCTAGAAGTCGAAGAAGCATCGTCATCGGTCCCCTTCCCGTGTCGGCACCAAGAGCTCTGGGTCGCCGAGGGAGTCGGCACCCAGCAGGCATCGGCACCGAGAGGACCGCTCACCCTCTGTTCAGGAGGTGTCGATGCGCTCCACTCTGGACAGCCCGGAACAGCCTCCACGCCCGGAACAGGTTCTGACGTCGACGCCTGCATCGACCTCCATGCCTTTCTCTGCAGCCGCTCTGAACGAGAGCCTCCGGGCCGTTCTCCCAGAGATTCTGGGAGAGCTGTTGCGCCCTAACCCTCCGGTACCGGCGGTGCTTGCGCCACCGGTACCGTCGAGCGTGGCGCCGGCTGGCCCATTGCCCGAGGTGAGGTCTCCGGCGTCGGTACCGCGTGCGGTACCAGCTGCCGCCGCCTCCCAGGAAGGCTCCCCGACTACGTCGGCGGAGGGAGCTTCACCGATGCGGGCGAGGGAGTCTACCTCTCGACGCCCCCATCGTGGACGTGGCTCCACAGAGTCGAGTCGGGCGAGGTTGCAGACACAGGTCCGTGAACTTGTGTCTGACACCGAGGGTGAGGCCTCGTGGGAAGAGGAAGAAGACCCCAGATATTTCTCTGACGAGGAGTCTGAAGGTCTTCCTTCCGATCCCACTCCCTCTCCTGAGAGACAGCTTTCTCCTCCCGAGAGTCTGTCTTTTGCTTCCTTTGTCCGGGAGATGTCTACGGCCATCCCCTTCCCGGTGGTTGTGGAGGACGAGCCCAGGGCTGAAATGTTTGAGCTCCTGGACTATCCTTCTCCACCTAAGGAAGCATCCACTGTACCTATGCAACATGTCCTAAAAAAGACATTGCTGGCGAACTGGACCAAGCCTCTAACTAATCCCCACATTCCCAAGAAGATTGAGTCCCAGTACCGGATCCATGGGGACCCAGAGCTGATGCGCACTCAGTTGCCTCATGACTCTGGAGTTGTGGATCTGGCCCTAAAGAAGGCTAAGAGTTCTAGAGAGCATGCTTCAGCGCCCCCGGGCAAAGACTCTAGAACCTTAGACTCCTTTGGGAGGAAGGCCTACCATTCCTCTATGCTCGTGGCCAAAATTCAGTCTTACCAGCTCTACACGAGCATACACATGCGGAACAATGTGCGGCAGTTGGCGGGCTTGGTTGATGCGCTCCCCCCTGAGCAAGCCAAGCCTTTTCAGGAGGTGGTCAGGCAGCTGAAGGCGTGCAGAAAATTCCTGGCCAGAGGGGTGTATGACACCTTTGATGTTGCGTCCAGGGCCGCTGCTCAAGGTGTGGTGATGCGCAGGCTCTCATGGCTGCGTGCCTCCGACCTGGAGAATAGAATCCAGCAGCGGATTGCGGACTCGCCTTGCCGTGCGGATAATATTTTTGGAGAGAAAGTCGAACAGGTGGTAGAGCAGCTCTACCAGCGGGACACCGCATTCGACAAGTTCTCCCGCCGGCAGCCTTCAGCCTCTACCTCTACAGGTAGAAGATTTTTTGGGGGAAGGAAGACTGTTCCCTACTCTTCTGGCAAGCGTAGGTACAATCCTCCTTCTCGACAGCCTGCGGCCCAGGCTAAGCCCCAGCGCGCTCGCTCTCGTCAGCAGCGTGCGCCTCAGCAAGGCCCCTCGGCTCCCCAGCAAAAGCAAGGGACGAGCTTTTGACTGGCTCCAGCAGAGCATAGCCGACATCCAAGTGTCAGTGCCGGGCGACCTGCCAGTCGGAGGGAGGTTGAAAGCTTTTCACCAAAGGTGGCCTCTCAATCTCCGATCAGTGGGTTCTCCAAATAGTCCGGCAAGGATACACCCTCAATTTGGCCTCAAAACCTCCAAATTGTCCACCGGGAGCTCAGTCTTACAGCTTCCAGCACAAGCAGGTACTTGCAGAGGAACTCTCCGCCCTTCTCAGCGCCAATGCGGTCGAGCCCGTGCCATCTGGGCAAGAAGAGCTGGGATTCTATTCCAGGTACTTCCTTGTAGAAAAGAAAACAGGGGGGATGCGTCCCATCCTAGACCTAAGGGCCCTGAACAAATATCTCGTAAAAGAAAAGTTCAGGATGCTTTCCCTGGGCACCCTTCTCCCCATGATTCAGAAAAACGATTGGCTATGCTTTCTGGACTTGAAGGACGCCTACACGCACATCCCGATACTGCCAGCTCACAGACAGTATCTGCGATTTCAGTTGGGCACACGTCACTTCCAGTACTGTGTGCTACCCTTTGGGCTCGCCTCTGCGCCTAGAGTGTTCACCAAGTGCTTGGCTGTAGTAGCAGCGGCACTTCGCAGACTGGGGGTACACGTGTTCCCATATCTCGACGATTGGCTGGTGAAGAACACATCCGAGGCAGGAGCCCTGCAGTCAATGCAGATGACTATTCGCCTCCTGGAGCTACTGGGGTTTGTGATAAATTATCCAAAGTCCCATCTTCTCCCAGTGCAGAAACTCGAATTCATAGGAGCTCTGCTGGATTCTCGGACGGCTCGCGCCTATCTCCCAGAGACGAGAGCAAACAACTTGTTGTCCCTCGTCTCGCGGGTGCGAGCGTCCCAGCAGATCACAGCTCGGCAGATGTTGAGATTGCTGGGCCACATGGCCTCCACAGTTCATGTGACTCCCCTGGCCCGTCTTCACATGAGATCTGCTCAATGGACTCTAGCTTCCCAGTGGTTTCAGGCTGCTGGGGATCTAGAAGACGTGATCCACCTGTCCACGAGTTTTCTCAAATCCCTGTATTGGTGGACGATTTGGTCCAATTTGACTCTGGGACGTCCTTTCCAAATTCCTCAGCCACAAAAAGTGCTGACCACGGATGCGTCTCTCCTGGGATGGGGAGCCCATGTCGATGGGCTTCACACCCAAGGAAGCTGGTCCCTCCAGGAACGCGATCTGCAGATCAATCTTCTGGAGTTACGAGCGATCTGGAACGCTCTGAAGGCTTTCAGAGATCGGCTGTCCCACCAAATTATCCAAATTCAGACAGACAACCAGGTTGCCATGTACTACGTCAACAAGCAGGGGGGCACTGGATCTCGCCCCCTGTGTCAGGAAGCCGTCAGCATGTGGCTCTGGGCTCGCCGTCACTGCATGGTGCTCCAAGCCACATATCTGGCAGGCGTAAACAACAGTCTGGCCGACAGGTTGAGCAGGATTATGCAACCTCACGAGTGGTCGCTCAATTCCCGTGTAGTGCGACAGATCTTCCAGGTGTGGGGCACCCCCTTGGTAGATCTCTTCGCATCTCGAGCCAACCACAAAGTCCCTCAGTTCTGTTCCAGGCTTCAGGCCCAAGGCAGACTGGCATCGGATGCCTTCCTCCTGGACTGGGGGGAGGGTCTGCTGTATGCTTATCCTCCCATACCTCTGGTGGGGAAGACTTTGTTGAAACTCAAGCAAGACCGAAGCACCATGATTCTGATTGCTCCTTTTTGGCCGCGTCAGATCTGGTTCCCTCTTCTTCTGGAGTTGTCCTCCGAAGAACCGTGGAGATTGGAGTGTTTTCCGACCCTCATCACGCAGGACGAAGGGGCGCTTCTGCATCCCAACCTCCGGTCCCTGGCTCTCACGGCCTGGATGTTGAGAGCGTAGACTTTGCCTCTTTGGGTCTGTCAGAGGGTGTCTCCCGTATCTTGCTTGCTTCCAGGAAAGATTCCACTAAGAGGAGTTACTTCTTTCTGTGGAGGAGGTTTGCCGTCTGGTGTGACAGCAAGGCTCTAGATCCTCGCTCTTGTCCTACACAGACCCTGCTTGAATACCTTCTGCACTTGTCTGAGTCTGGTCTCAAGACCAACTCTGTAAGGGTTCACCTTAGTGCAATCAGTGCATACCATTACCGTGTGGAAGGTAAGCCGATCTCAGGACAGCCTTTAGTTGTTCGCTTCATGAGAGGTTTGCTTTTGTCAAAGCCCCCCTGTCAAGCCTCCTACAGTGTCATGGGATCTCAATGTCGTTCTCACCCAGCTGATGAAACCTCCTTTTGAGCCACTGAATTCCTGCCATCTGAAGTACTTGACCTGGAAGGTCATTTTCTTGGTGGCAGTTACTTCAGCTCGTAGAGTCAGTGAGCTTCAGGCCCTGGTAGCCCAGGCCCCTTACACCAAATTTCATCATAACAGAGTAGTCCTCCGCACTCACCCTAAGTTCTTGCCAAAGGTTGTGTCGGAGTTCCATCTGAACCAGTCAATTGTCTTGCCAACATTCTTTCCCCATCCTCATTCCTGCCCTGCTGAACGTCAGCTGCACACATTGGACTGCAAGAGAGCATTGGCCTTCTATCTGGAGCGGACACAGCCCAACAGACAGTCCGCCCAATTGTTTGTTTCTTTTGATCCCAATAGGAGGGGAGTGGCTGTGGGGAAACGCACCATATCCAATTGGCTAGCAGATTGCATTTCCTTCACTTACGCCCAGGCTGGGCTGGCTCTTGAGGGTCATGTCACGGCTCATAATGTTAGAGCCATGGCAGCGTCGGTAGCCCACTTGAAGTCAGCCACCATTGAAGAGATCTGCAAAGCTGCGACGTGGTCATCTGTCCACACATTCACATCTCATTACTGCCTGCAGCAGGATACCCGACGCGACAGTCGGTTCGGGCAGTCAGTTCTTCAGAACCTGTTTGGGCTTTAGGATCCAACTCCACCCCCCGAGGGCCCTGTTTGTTCTGTTCCAGGCTGCACTCTCAGTTAGTTGGTAAATTTTTTAGGTCAATCTCAGTTATGTCCTCGCCGTTGCGAGGCCCAATTGACCATGGTTGTTGTTTTGAGAGAGCCTGGGGGCTAGGGATACCCCATCAGTGAGAACAAGCAGCCTGCTTGTCCTCGGAGAAAGCGAATGCTACATACCTGTAGAAGGTATTCTCCGAGGACAGCAGGCTGATTGTTCTCACAAACCCGCCCGCCTCCCCTTTGGAGTTGTGTCTTCCCTTGTCTTTGTCTTGCTACATACGGGACTGACGAACACGAGCCGGTTCGGGCGGGAAGACGGCCGCGCATGCGCGGTGCGCATCGGCGCGAGGGCTAGCAAAGGCTTTTGCTAGTGAAGATTCCGATTGGAGGGGCTGCCGTGGACGTCACCCATCAGTGAGAACAATCAGCCTGCTGTCCTCGGAGAATACCTTCTACAGGTATGTAGCATTCGCTGTATATGAAACCACCTCAGTACTTTTGGATCATCTCCCTCTTCAGAGAGGAGCTTTCCCTCCTCTACCAGTTCCTTCAACAACAGCTGCTCTAAATAGGCCAAGGCCACATCAGATAAGGAGGGAGAAGCAGAGATAGCCTCATCTGCCCACTCTTGAAGGTATAAATGAGATCTCTTATGAGCCAGAGGGACAGCGAGGTAAGAAACTGAAGTATCTTGCAGCAACTATGACTGTCCCTGCTTCAGTGAATAGGCCTAGTGTAAGATTAATATAAACTCTGGAGAAAACAAAGATCCCAATGTAGCTGAATGCTTTGTTGGGCTTGTAAAATGGCGCTTGTGCTCCATGCGTGAACAGACATAGGCTGTTTCTCACAGCCAGTCGGCCTCAACAAAATGGCACCCGTTCCTGCACTCTACTGCATCAAACTGTGCACCGGCCCTTTGTCTAGAATCTGGAAAATAATAACTACATATTTATACTCACAGTGCTTACTGTGAAAATGTCCTATTTAGTAATGACCATATGTACTGTTATTTCTACTGAAGCTATTGTTAAGCTGTTTTTACATTTTTTTTTTTGTTCATCTTTCTTGTATAATTAAAGTTCTTCCAATAAAAAGAAGAAAAAAAAACCCAAAACAAATTCTGCACTGGCCCTGCCGGAGAGCTCAAAGTTCATGGCATAGTTGGATACTGAACCATATCTGAACACATGCTGTCAACCAACCATTTCCTCCATGTCCCATAAGATCCCCAGCTTCCATGCACTGCAATGTCCCGACGCTGGCCAGTGGGTCCCACAGCGGGAAAACCTGCTTAATTGCCTCTGCAGAGTTGCCATTCACCCCGACTGGTGGAAGCACAGCACAACGCAGTCCCAATCAGTGAGTCAGGATCACTCCCCTGCACCAAGAACTTGCAGCCCTCCAAACGGTTCCGAGTCAAACTTTAGACAGACATAGCACTGCCGGCTGTTCCCCCGAAGCTCACATTCTCCACAAGTCTTATCCCAGATGAGAAAAAACAAATCAGGTCTGATAGTATGTCCCACGATCTCCAGTAAACCTCTTTCCTTCCTTCCTTTTTTTTTCTTCTTTTTAAGGATGTTGTGCTGGAAAACTATAGAAAACAAGGGAGAGGTGAAGGGAGTGAAGAACTAAATTCACAAAGCACAAGAGACAGAGATCTGAAGACCTCCAAATATGACCCTGCAGACTCAAGCCACCCAAAAGGCTCAACAGGGGACTAGTTGGTCAACTGGACCAGGAGCAAATCACTCAGAACCATAGGCTGAGAAGTGTGCCCATCCACCTGTGGGAGATAGAAAATACTGAGGAGCTGGACTGGATGCCAACAGAAATGTCTCAGCTCAGTTTTCAGTTCTCTATCTCCACTTGCTGGTTGATGGGCACAACTATCCTGCAGGTTCTAGAACAACGGGAAGCTAACGTAATGGAAGCATTTTTTTTTTTTAATCATAGTTCTGTACTTTTATTCAAGATAGATCTTTAGGATCTTAGGTTTCACTAATGCCTTATTTAAAGTAACGGGAGTAGGTTAAATTTATAATCTATTTGAGATAGCAATTTCATTGCTCATTTCCTTTTTTGTCTGCACTCTCAGACTTGGGATCTTGGATCTCCCTTCTTGTGGTCTAGAATTCCCAAATACCTATATGGTTGTTTCTTGATTTACTATTTTCTTTTTGGGAAATTTCTGTTCAAGAAAGCATTGCCTTGACTGAATTGTGAAAGTGTACAAAATAAAACAAAACAAAACAATGCATACAAAAGAGAACCTCGATAAGATTGAACATTTTGGAACAAAGTGTTTTGGACTTATGAAATAAACATTGAACTGTCTGGCACAACCACAAAAGATACATCTGGAGAAAAAAAAGAAGAAGCATTTCAAGAAAACACTTTGACAGTTGTTTAGCTTGAGGGAAATATAGATCTATTATGGTTTGGGGTTCTGTGGCAGCTACTGGCACAGGAAATATTATGTGAGGGGCGTGAAGTAGCCACCTAATGGCTAGAGCAGTGGAATGAGAACCAATGGAAGCCACAGTTCCAATCCTACTTTGGCTCCTTGTGAACTTCAGCAAGTGATTTAACCCTCTCCAGGGTCAAAAAATACATACTGCACCTGAATATACACCACTGATAGTTTTCAGGCTTGAATGCAGTATATTAAAAAAAAATCAAATGATGAACACATCCTAGAAGGTAATGCCCACGGTGAAGAAAAGATAAAAAGAATGGATATTTCAACAAGACAACGATCTGAAATATATTTCAAAATCAACCATGCAGTACTAACAGGAAAGAAAGATGGTTCTGGAACAGTCATGGTGCTTGAACTTGCATATTACAGAAAATCTGTACATAAGAACACAGGAGTAGCCATACTGGGTCAGACCAATGGTCCATCTAGTCCAGTATCCTGTTTTCCAAACAGTGGCCAAACCAGGTCACAAGTACCTGGCAGAAACCCAAATTGTGGCAACACTCCATACTACAAATCCCAGGGATCAGTTGCTTCCCCATGTCTGTCTCAATAGCACACTATGGACTTTTCCTCCACGAACCTGTCTAAACCATTTTTTAAAACCCAGATGCGCTAACTGCTGTTATCACATCCTCCAGCAAAGAGTTCCAGAGCTTAACTATTCGCTGAGTGAAAAAGTATTCCCTCCTATTTGTTTTAAAAGTATTTCCATAACTTGAGTGTCCCCTAGACTTTGTACTTTTGGAACGAGTAAAAAATAGATTTACTTCTACTCGTTCTATACCACTCAGGATTTTGTAGACCTCAATCAAATCTCCCTCATCTGTCTTTTCCAAGCTAAAGAGCCCTAACTTCTTTAGCCTTTTCTTATACGAGAGTAGTTCTATCCCCTTTATCATTTTGGTCGCTCTCCTTTGAACCTTTTCTAATTCAGCTATATCTTTTTTGAGATACAAAGACCAGAACTGAATGCAATACTCAAGGTGCAGTCGCACCATGGAGCAATACAGAGGCATTACAGTATTTTTGGTCTTTTTCACCATCCCTTTCCTAATCATTCTTAGCATCTTGTTTGCTTTTTTGGTCACCCCTGAACACTGAGCAGAAGATATCAGCGTATTATCTACAAAGGCACAGAGATGATCTTCTTGAGTGCTGAACCCCAAAGCATCAGGTAACTATGATTTGGATTATTCTTTCCAATGTGCATCACCTTGCATTTGTCCATGTTAAATTTCATCTGCCATTTGGATGCCCAGTCTTCCAATTTCCTAAGGTCTTCCTGCAATATTTCACAGTCCGCTCATGTTTTAACAACCTTGAATAGTTTTGTATCATCTGCATATTTAATCACCTCGCGTGTCATTTCGATTTCCATATCATTAAAAAAAAATGTGTTATATAGCACCGATCTCAGTACTGATCCCTGTGGCACTCCACTGAGTGAAATGACCATTTAACCATACCCTTTTGTTTCCTGCCCAATAACCAATTCCTAATCCACACCAGAACCTTGCCTCTTATCCCATGACTCTAATTTTCCCAGGAGTCTCCCATGAGGAACTTTATCAAAAGCCTTCTGAAAAACTAGATACACTACATCAACCGGCCCACCCTCATCCACATGTTTATTCACCCCCCCTCCCCCCAAAGAAGTGAAGCAGATTGGTGAGGCAAGACTTCCCCTGGCTGGAACCCATGCTGACTCTGTCCCATTAAAGCATGTTTGTCTATGTGTTTCTTCAGGTATATTAGTGAAAGGAGAATGACTAAAAAGGGAATTGCGAGACTAAAAAATACAGCAACCACTATGTAGATAATGATGAAGAAAAAGCAAATTTGCTAAATAGATACTTTTGTTCTGTTTTCACAGAAGAAAATCCTGGAGAAGGACCACGAGGGACTGGCAAAAGTACTAATGAGAATGGAGTGGATATAGCACCGTTCACAGAATAGAGCGTGTATGAACAACTTGGAAAGCTGAAGGTGGACAAAGCCATGGGACCGGACAGGATCCACCCCAGAATATTGAAGGAGCTCAGAGAGGTTCTGGCGGGTCCTCTTAAAGATTTGTTTAATAAATCCTTGGAGACGGGAGAGGTTCCGAGGGATTGGAGAACGGCGGATATGGTCCCTCTTCACAAAAGTGGTGATAGGGAAGATGCTGGAAACTACAGGCCGGTAAGCCTCACTTCGGTTATTGCAAAAGTAATGGAAGCAATGCTGAAGGAAAGGATAGTGAATTTCCTGGAAGCCAATAAGTTGCAAGATACGAGACAACATGGTTTTACCAGAGGGAAATCGTGCCAAATGAATCTCATTGAATTCTTTGATTGGGTAACTGGAGAACTGATTCGACATGCTATAGACAATCTACTTAGATTTTAGCAAAGCTTTTGACACGGTTCCCCACAGGAGGCTTTTAAATAAACTCAATGGGCTGAAGATAGGTCCCGAAGTGGTGAACTGGATTAGGAACTGGTTGATGGACAGACGACAGAGGGTGGTGGTAAATGGAGTTCGCTCGGAGAAGGGAAAGGTTAGTAGTGGAGTGCCTCAGGGATCGGTGCTAGGGCCGATTCTGTTCAATATGTTTGTGAGTGACATTGCCGAAGGGTTAGAAGGTAAAGTTTGCCTATTTGCGGATGATACTAAGATTTGTAACAGAGTGGACATCCGGGAGGGAGTGGAAAACATGAAAAAGGATCTGCGGAAGCTAGAAGAATGGTCTAAGGTTTGGCAATTAAAATTCAATGCGAAGAAATGCAAAGTGATGCACTTAGGGAGTAGAAACCCACGAGAGACTTATGTGTTGTTATTATTATTATTATTTATTATTTATGGCATTTGTATCCCACATTATCCCACCTCTTTGCAGGCTCAATGTGGCTTACAATTCGTCATGGATACTGGAAATAGCAGTGAATATACATTTGGTTTACAGAGGGTTTTGTGTTACATGGTGGTGAAGTACATAAAGGCGTTAAAGCAGAAAGACATTAGGCGGTGAGAGTCTGATATGTACTGAGGGGGAGAGGGATCTTGGTGTGATAGTATCCGAGGATCTGAAGGCGACGAAACAGTGTAACAAGGCGGTGGCCGTAGCAAGAAGGTTGCTAGGCTGTATAGAGAGAGGCGTGACCAGCAGAAGAAAGGAAGTGTTGATGCCCCTGTGTAAGTCGTTGGTGAGGCCCCATCTGGAGTATTGTGTTCAGTTTTGGAGGCCATACCTTGCTAAGGATGTAAAAAAAATTGAAGAGGTGCAAAGAAAAGCTATGAGACTGGTATGGGATTTGCGTTACAAGACGTATGAGGAGAGACTTGCTGACCTGAACATGTATACCCCGGAGGAAAGGAGGAACAGGGGTGATATGATACAGACGTTCAAATATTTGAAAGGTATTAATCCGCAAACAAATCTTTTCCAGAGATGGGAAGGCGGTAGAACGAGAGAACATGAAATGAGATTGAAGGGGGGCAGACTCAAAAAAGATGTCAGGAAGTATTTTTTCACAGAGAGAGTGGTGGATGCTTGGAATGCCCTCCCGCGGGAGGTGGTGGAGATGAAAACGGTAACGGAATTCAAACATGCGTGGGATACACATAAAGGAATCCTGTGCAGAAAGAATGGATCCTCAGGAGCTTAGCCGAAATTGTGTGGCGGAGCCGGTGGGGGGGGGGGGGGGGGGAAGAGGAGTTGGTGGTTGGGAGGTGAGGATAGTGGTGGGCAGACTTAAACGATCTGTGCCAGAGCCAGTGGTGGGAGGCGGGACTGGTGGTTGGGAGGCAGGGAATAGTGCTGGGCAGACTTATACGGTCTTTGCCAGAGCCGCTGGTGGGAGGCGGGGCTGGTGGTTGGGAGGAGGGGATAGTGCTGGGCAGACTTATAGGGTCTGTGCCCTGAAAAAGACAGGTACAAATCAAGGTAAGGAATACACATATGAGTTTATCTTGTTGGGCAGACTGGATGGACCGTGCAGGTCTTTTTCTGCCGTCATCTACTATGTTACTATGTTTTAAAAATCAACATTACATTGGCCACTCTCCAATGTTCAGGTACTATGGACAATTTTAATAACAGTTTGCATATTACTAACAGAAGACCAGCAATTTCATGCTTGAGTTCTTTGAGTACCCTTGGATGTATGCCATCCGGTCCAGGTGATTTACTACTCTTTAAATTGTCAATTTGGCTTAGTACATCTTCCAGGGTCACCGAGATTTCTTTCAGTTCCTCCGAATCATCACCCTTGAAAACCATTTCCGGTACAGGCAGATCTCTTACATTTTCTTTCGTAAAGACCGAAGCACGGAATTCATTCAGTTTCTCCACTATGGCCTTCTCCTCTCTGAGTGCTCCTTTTGCTCATTCGTGATCTAATGGTCCCACAAATTCCCTCACGGTCTTTCTATTTTTGATGAACCTGAAAAAGTTGTTACTGTGAGCTTTATCCACAACAGAGAAACAATGAATTCTTTGCTTCGGTCTTTACAGAAAAAGATATAAGAGATCTGCCTGTACCCGAAAAGAGACCTAAGAATATTTTTGAGCTACAATTCTGCATGTAACATAGTAACGCAGTTAATGATAACATATGAAGACCAGTATGGCTCATCTAGACTGCCCAGGAAGGTGACTAGGGTTGTGTCTGCTGTTCCATGCAAGTTAACTCCCTCTTATGACTTTGTTTAGGATTACAGGAGTGGGAAATTATTTAAAACCAAAAACAGAAAGACTTCAATTGCTACAGCAAATGTTTAGAAGCTATGATTTCTGCCATAGGTGGTGTTATAAAATATTAACATATAGCACCCAAACTTTTACACCTGTCATATTCACTATTTTTATTTTGAATCTGTAAAAAATTAAAACCCCTTCAAACAGTAACTATGTATTAAAACATGCAGAAAGTCCTGTTTATCTTTGTTCAATTAGGGATTCATTAAAACTATGACCGTATATTTAACGCATTAATAACACGGTTAACGAGCTAAATGCTTTACTAGAGTTAAAAATTTGAACGCAGCTAATGCATTCCTTTGTCTCCCCATGTCCTGAATCCAGTTTTGCCTCATCCTGTCTCCCAGTCCTCTCCCCCTCCCACTGGCTTACTCATTTTAGATGGTCTGGAGCTTGCGTGCCAATCCCCTGCTTCTCTCTTCACCGTGGCTGTAGCAGCAGCAAGCAAATGACAAGTGCAGGGACATTCCCCTCTGCGTGCTGCCGCTGGCTCTGCAGGACTCAGAAACAAGAAGTTAGCTATAAACGCTCTGGAGCTTGTATGCTGATCCCCTGCTTCCCTCTTCACCGTGGCTCTGGGTCCAGCAGAGCCAGCGACAGCACGCAGAGAAGAACGTCCCTGTGCCTGTCTTTTGCTTGCTGCTGCTGCTACAGCCATGGTGACGAAAGGAGCAAAGTATCGGTGCACGAGCTCCAGACCATCTAAAATGAGTAAGTCAGTGGTAGGGGGAGAGGACAGGGATACAAGACGGGGCAAAGCTGGATATGGGAGCCAGGGACAGGGAGACAAGACAGGGCAGCTCAGGATATGGAGGATGAGGAAAGACAAGGCAACAAAGGATACGGGGATGAGGTGAGATCAGGAGGTGAACACTATGGGGGAGTAAAGAGAGACAGAGCAGTGCACACTATGGGGAGGGGAAAAGATGGAACAATGCAGGATACCGGGGAGACAAGGCAAAAATAGATGGTTGGGGGTGGGGAGAGAGGTGGGGCAGTGGGGGATGATGGTTTTGTTTTTTGGTAGTGGTGGTGGGTGGGGAAAGGAGGAGAGACAGAGTGATGATAGATGGTTGGGGGGGGGCGGGACCGAGAGAGAGAGTAATGTTGGATGGTGAAGTTGTATGAGAGGGAACAGATGGGTGATACTGAACAATGAGGGAAGAGAGACAGAGGTGATGCTGGATGGAAAGAAAAGGTTCAAAGAGAGAGAGAGAGATGGGTGGATGATGGAGAGAGAGGAGCTATGATGGATGGTTAGGGAAAGGGGGGAAAGAAAGGGGTATGCTGGATGGCAGAGGAAGAGAGGGATAAATGTGGAAATGGGGGTTGAAAAAGAAAAAAGAAAGAAGAAAGAAGGGAGATGGTGGACATGAACAGAAGATAGGAGAAAGGAAGAGAGGGGAAATGCACATAAATAGCAGGGAAAGGAAGAGACGAGAGAAGGAAGGATTTGCAGCCCATGGATGGAGGGAAACAGAAGAGTTGGAAACTAGACAGACATGAGAAGAATGCATAAAAATGCAAGAAAGTTGGACGTGAAAGATGGATATAGGCAATGAGTAAAGAAGAAAGTAGGAGAGAAAAGATATAGTGAATGGACAGGAGGTCTTGGAAACAGATTTAAGAGCACAGAGACAGGGAACAAGATGATTAGAAAAATAAAATTACAAGATCAAAAAGGTAAGAAAAATTAATTTTCAGTTTAGTAATTGAAACAAGTCAGTTCTACGAATTTACTTCTTGCTGTCTATATTTTGTACTGTACAATCTCTAACCAATCCTAATTTACTTGAACTAAACACTAAATACCTAAGTATTCTTTTTTTCTTTTTTTGCTTTTATCGGAGGAAAAAGCCTCAACAGACACCTTAATCTAGCTCTCAGGCTTTTAATTATATGGAGTTCTCACTATCATAGACAAAAAAAACCCCCTTAGTTATGCCGCGTTCGATCCGTTTGTCATTCAATCAGCTTGTCGCTTAATCTTTTCCACTCCACGGCCGTGGAAAAGATTAAGCGACAAACTGATTGAACGCCAAACGGATCGAACGCGGCATTAAGATAAGTGCTGGTTTTCTATGCCGTATAACTCAGGGTTTTTTTTTTTTGCCTATGATGACAGTGAGAACTCCATATAATTAAAAGCCTGAGAGCTAGATTAAGGAGTCTGTTGAGGCTTTTTCCTCCGATAAAAGCAAAAAAAGAAAAAAAGAATACTTAGGTATTTAGTGTTTAGTTCAAGTAAATTAGGATTGGTTAGAGATTGTATTTTACGTAATTTGATCCTAAGGTACGCGTGTAAATTGAGTAGTTATATTTTGTACTGAACAGGAGGAAATGTGAGTGGGGACACTCTACGCGATTGTTTTCCATTCCTTTCCTAACAATATGTAACATTCTATTTGCTTTCTTAGCTGCCGCAGCACTCTGAGCAGAGCATTTCAACGTATCAACAACAACTACGCCGACATCCCTTTCTTGGACGGTGACTCCTAACGCGGAACCATGCATGATGTAGCTATAATTTGGGTTCCTCTTTCCCACATGCATCACTTTGCACTTGCTCACTTTAAACATCATCTGCCATTTAGATGCCCAGTCTCGTAAGGTCCTCTTGTAATTTTTCACAGTCCTCTTGCAATTTAACAACTTTGAATAACTTTGTGTCGTCAGCAAATTTAATTACCTCACTAGTTACTCCCATCTCTAAATCATTTATAAATATGTTAAAAAGCAGCGGTCCCAGCACAGACCCGAGGAACCCCACTATCTACCTTCTCCATTGAGAATACTGACCATTTAACCCTACTCTCTGTTTTCTATCCTTTAACCAGTTTTTGATCCACAATAGGACACTACCTCCTATTCCATGACTCTCCCTTCACTAAATCCATGTTGACTTTGTCTCATTAATCCATGCTTTTGAATATGCTCTGTAATTTTTTTCTTTATAATAACCTCTACCATTTTGCCCATCAGTACATCTTTAAGGAGAGGGTGCAGTGGCACAGTGGCACCTTCCTTGGGAGGAGATTTATAGCCCAAGACCGATAACATCTCTGTCCTGGGCTTCCCCTCCGTCTCCAACTTAAAGGGGATGGCCCCAGCCATCAACTTGACGATCAATTAAAGAGCACTTCTGGAGAAGATTTTCATCTCTCTTGAGGTGGTGAGGGATCAGAAGGGATGCCACATGACTTCTCTTCTGAGAAGTAATGTGGATCTTCGTCTGATACCCATGAGCGGTTCCAGTCCGACTCTTCTTCCTCTTGAGAATCAGGAGACTGAGTTTGTACCAGCCTCGATCTAGTAGAACAATGTCCACATGTCAAGGTGCAGCCCTTCTCTCAGACTGCAGGGAAGCTTCCACCCCCAATGCCAGAGGGGGTCTGCCTGCTCAGGCCAGGGTGGAGCCAGTCTATGAAGTCATCGGTGCTGAACCTATGATGGGGGGACCTGGCCGCTTGATAACTGGTGCACCAGCACCTCTTCCAAGGAGGGGGAGTGCTTCTGTCAATGCCGGCGCTTCTCAAGTATCGGAGAGTCCAATGTCCTGGTGCTCCTGGCACCAAGCAGCGGAGAGGACATGCTTATGCTTCCTGGGCTTCCCCCAATGCATACAGGCTCAATCCCCTGGTGCCAAGGACGCCGCCAAATCTGAGCATCTCCCAGGTGTTGGGTCCAATGTTGACTGGTCCCAGGGCCTGCTAACAGTACCCAGTGTCGAGGCAGGCGGAGACACACTCGATGCTGGTGCACTCCCAGTAGTTACCGGTGGGTAAAAGCAGCGATCAGGGAAGACAAAACCACAGTAGAGAGATTAAATGAATTCTTTGCTTCAGTCTTCACCAAAGACGATTTGGGAGCGATACCGGTGCCAGAAATGGTATTCGAAGCTGACGAGTCAGAGAAACTGAATGAAATCTCTATAAACCTAGAGGATGTAATGGGGCAATTTGACAAATTGAAGAGTAGCAAATCTCCTGGACCGGATGGTATTCATCCCAGAGTACTGATAGAATTGAAAAAATGAACTGGCAGAACTATTGTTAGTAATATGTAAATTATCTTTAAAATCAAGAGCGGTACCAGAATATTGGAGGGTGGCCAATGTAATGCCGATATTTTAAAAAGGTTCCAGAGGAAATCCGGGAAATTGTAGACCAGTGAGCCTGACGTTGGTGCCGGGCAAAATGAGAGAGACTATTACAAAGAACAAAATTACAGAGCATATTCAAAAGCATGGATTAATGAGACAAAGCCAACATGGATTTAGTGAAGGGAAATCTTGCCTCAACAATCTATTACATTTCTTTGAAGGGGTGAACAAACATGTGGATAAAAGCGAGCCAGTTGATACTGTGTATCTGGATTTTCAAAAGGCGTTTGACAAAGTACCTCATGGAAGACTCCAGAGGAGTTGCTCTGCTCCTTCCTCCATTCTTAGTCTCTCCCCAATCACAATTCTGCATTAGCAAGCAGAAGTGTGAATTCACAAACTAATAAAAGGAAGCAGGCAAATACACCAGATCACAAATGAAGCACTGGGTCCTAATGTCACCCCTATCTGATTCCTTTTCCAGTCAAGGTTACCATGGAAATTATGAAAGAAAAGCAAAGAACAGAAGGGGTGCTGGACACCTGTGAACCTGAAGGATGGAGGAAGAGTGAGGCATTCCTGAACAGGAAGGCACAAAAAGCTATGAACAATGAACAAACCTTTGAGAAACAGAAAGCTAGAAATGAAGTACTGTTTGTGAAGAGGGCAGGAAGACAGGCTCAACACAGAAGAATCCTGGCAAGAGTGTAGTAAAACTTGCTATATATATTTTTACTTCGGCCCTTTGTAACATATTTCCGTGAGAATGCCATCTGTTTCCTGTTGGATATAACCTACAATGCAATCAGTTCACACACTCAAGACTCAAGTGACTGCACTGGGTTTTTGAGAATTCAAGATTTCCTGGATATATTTTGATGGCATTATTCTTGCTTACCTTTCTTCAGAAACTTTTTCTTTTGTTTGTGTGAGCTACGGTACTCTGACTGTTAAAGAATATTACTGCCAAGAATCTTAATACATACTACACCTTAATTCTCTTTCCCTCTTGCAACTTCCGACCTGGCTCTGACAGGGAGCCACTGTGCCTTCATTTCAGCATTTCCCATCTTTGTTTAAAAACAGAAAGTAAATATGTGACAGGCCAGGGCTACTTTCTTCTCTTCCACTAGTGCAATACTTGCTGGCTCAGCAGCACTTTCAGGCACAGGAAATACTACGCAACACATATTAAGAACTGCAGTTGCTCTAACAATGGATTCATGACTTACCCGAGCTGTCTGTTTGAAGGTGGTGCTTGGGTGATGACGGAGGTCGGAGATGGAAGAGTGGGTGGTAGTGGGTCATATCCTAAGTGTAGTGGCAGTGATCCTGGGCGTACAATAGTTGGAGTAGGAGTGGAACTTAGAGTGGGTTTCATAGGGATTGCCTACAAAAAGAATTTCACATAAACTTCCTTCAGTTTTTCCAATGAAAGAACGTGGGATGTCTCCATTTGGGATCTTGGAGTTACAAATCTAGGCTGAAGTGGCTATAAGACATGAGTGCCCAATGTGGACTGTCATAAGATGTCTAGTGACTTTTTCAAACTGAAGTACGACCCACCCTTTCATGCATTAAAATATCAGCTCTAAAAGTAATCTTTTCTTCTACCTTCCTCCATCAGAAAGTCTTCAGCCATGGCACAGAGTACAGCCCCTAGGTTCTTTGCAAGATAATGTGGTCAGTCTATGTCAGTTTAAATAACTTAACTGTATAACATTTTTCACTCTTCAATACATTATGCTAAAATCTGAAAAATAATTTTTTGTTAGCAAAGTACTATTCTGCAAGCTGTTGTGAGGCTGCAAACCAGCATTATTTTTTATAAAAATCAAACAGGAAAAAACCAAAACAAATACATTTTTAGCTTGCAAAACACCTCCCATGAGTTAGTTACCTCTAGCAGAACCCAATTAGAGATTTGGACCCATGAAAACACTGCTTCAGTCAGGCACAAGTTAATGGAACTGTCTTTAAGAGACAAAAAAGCAAAGTTACTCACCTGTAGCAGATGTTCTCTGAGGACAGCAGGCCAAGTATTCTCACAGCTGGGTGACATCATTCAATGAAGCCCAATGCAGACGCTGACTAGCAAGGCTAAGAACTTTCTAGTAGTGCCTTCCTGCCCACCACGCAATCATGGGTCCCTGTGTCATATACGATAACTAAAAAATTAAACTCCAAGAGGAGGTGGGAGGGTACATGACAATAGTTGGCCTGCTGTCCTCAGAGAACACTTGCTACAGGTGAGTAAGGTAAAATTATGTTTCATACCTGATAATTTTCTTTCCATTAATCATAGCTGATCAATCCATAGACTGGTGGGTTGTGTCCATCTACCAGCAGGTGGAGATAGAGAGCAAACTTTTGCCTCCCTATATGTGGTCATGTGCTGCCGGAAACTCCTCAGTATGTCGATATCAAAGCTCCATCCGCAGGACTCAGCACTTAGAGAATTACACCCACGAAGGGACACTCTGCCCAGCTCACCACCGCCGAAACGGGGGAGGGGAATTAACCCAGCTCATCCCCACACAAGTGGGGGAGGGGAATCCGTCCAGCTCATCCCCGCGGAGCGGGGGAGGGACACCACACCCGCCGATGCGGGGGGATCTGGCTTATCCTGCAACCGCAACCGCGGGAGGAGCTGACTGACCCTAACACCGCCGAAGCGGGAGGGGTACAAAGCTGCCCTACAGCCGCACGAAGCGGGAGGGAGTGCCGGCAGAATTTAAATCTCAATCCAGCCCCGTAAAACGGAGGGGAGAGGAATGCAGCAGCTCACTGTAACACAAACTCGTCTCAACTCTTGAAGAATCCAAGTGAAAGAAGAACTTGAACACGAAGTCCTCCTGAAGTAACTGAAGGCTAAACTTGAACCTAAAATTCAACCAGAATATAAACAGTACAGATATCTGGGAGGGGCTATGGATTGATCAGCTATGATTAATGAAAAGAAAATTATCAGGTATGATACATAATTTTACCTTCCATATCATCAAGCTGATCAATCCATAGACTGGTGGGATGTACCGAAGCAGTACTCACCCAGGGCGGGATATAGAAATCCCTGACCGCAACACTGAAGCTCCAAACCGGGCCTCCGCCCGAGCAGCCACAGTCAAGCGGTAATGCCTGGCAAAGGTATGGGCCTTCCCTGCGGCCACCTAAGCCGCTGAAATGGCTTCCTTGCCCATCTTGCCACTGTAGGCTTAGAAGCCTGCAGACCCTTACGAGGACCTGTAAACAGGACAAACAGATGATCCGATTTCCGGAAATCATTGGTCACTTCCAAGTATCTGATGATGACTCGTCTCACATCCAGAAATTGAGAGCAGAGTATTCCTCTGGGTAGACCTCCCTACGAAAGGAAGGGAGACAGAGCTGCTGAATCACATGGAAGCGAAAAACAATCTTGGGCAGGAAGGAAGGCACTGTGCGAATAGTCACTCCTGCCTCAGTGAACTGCAGAAAAAGCTCTCGACATGAGAGTGCCTGGAGCTCGGAAACTCTTCTGGCTGAAGTGATAGTCACCAAAAAGACTGCTTTCAACGTCAGGTCTTTCAGAGATGCCCTCGACAAGGGTTCAAAAGGCGGCTTCTGCAATGCTCTTAGCACCAGGTTGAGATTCCACGCAGGCACCACTGATTGCAGAGGAGGGCGCAGGTGATTAACTCCCTTGAGAAAGCGCACCACATCTGGCTGCGAAGCCAGGGAAGCACCCTTCAGGCGGCCCCTGAAGCAAGCCAGAGCCGCTACCTGAACTTTCAGGGAACTGAGCGACAGGCCTTTGTCCAGACCTTCTTGCAGGAACGCCAACACTGAAGAAATTGGAGCAGTGAAAGGAGAAAATGAGCCTGCTTCACACCACGCTGCAAAGATACGCCAAACCCTGGCGTAAGCAGTAGAAGTAGAGCGCTTCCTCGCTCTCAGCATAGTGTCAATGACCTTGTCTGAGAAGCCCTTCTTTCTCAGACGCTGCCGCTCAATAGCCAGGCCGTAAGACCAAAGGGGGAGGGATCCTCCATCACCACGGGACCCTGATGAAACAGGCCCTGCTCCACTGACAGCCGCAGAGGATCGCCGACTGAGAGCCTGAGCAAGTCCGCATACCAGGGACGCCTGGGCCAATCCGGACCCACCAGGATTAACCTGCCGGGATGCTTTGCCACCCGGTCTAGCACCCTGCCCAACATGGGCCAGGGCGGGAACACATAGAGAAGCTCTTGTGTCGGCCACTGTTGGAGAAGAGCATCTACTCCCAGGGATCGAGGGTCCCGTCCTCTGCTGAAAAAGCGCGGCACTTGACAATTGGCCGATGACGCCATCAGATCTAGGCTCGGCTGGCCCCAGCGCTTCGTGATGTCCAAGAACGCCTGAGCAGATAGCTGCCACTCTCCGGGCTCCAAGGTATGGTGACTGAGAAAGTCCGCCTTGACATTCATGACTCCGGCAATGTGGGCCGCTGAAAGCTGCTCCAGGTTCGCTTCCGCCCACTGGCATAGATTCATAGCCTCCTTGGCTAGAGGGGCGCTCTTGGTACCTCCCTGGCGGTTGACATAGGCCACATCCGTGGCATTGTCCGACAGGACCCGTACAGGCTTCAACACCAGTACCGGGATGAACTCCAACAACACCAACCGAATGGCTCTGAGTTCCAGGAGGTTGATAGACCACTTGCCTCTGCAGGAGACCAGAGCCCCTGCGCTGTCCTTCCCAAGCAGTGGGCTCCCCAGCCCATCAAAGAGGCGTCTGTCGTGACGACAATCCACTCCGGGGTCACCGGAGGCATTCCTGCAGACAACTTGTCTGTCTGCGTCCACCAGCTCAGCGCCTTGCGCACTGCTGGGTCCAAGGGAAGGCGCACAGCATAATCCTCCGACATCGGAGTCCAGCGCAGCAGCAGAGATTATTGTAGTGGTCTCATATGAGCCCTGCCCAGGGCACTACTTCCATCGTGGCCGTCATAGAGCCCAACAGCTGCACGTAGTCCCAAGCCCGAATAGGAGAGGCTACTAGGAACTAGTCCACCTGAGCCTGAAGCTTGACAATCCGATTGTCTGGCAGGAACACTCTGCCCACTTGGGTGTCGAATCGAACTCCCAGATACTCCAGGGACTGAGTCGGGCGCAGCTGGCTTTACTCCCAGTTGATGATCCACCCCAGGGAGCTCAGAAGAGCAACCACCCGGTTCACAGCTTTGCCGCACTCTGCATAAGAGGGGGCTTGGATCAACCAGTCGTCCAGATAAGGATGGACTTGAACTCCTTCCTTCCTCAGGAAGGCCGCGATGACCACCATTACTTTGGAGAAGGTCCGCGGAGCAGTAGCCAACCCGAACGGGAGGGCTCTGAACTGGAAGTGTCGGCCCAGTACTGCAAAACGCAGAAAGCGTTGATGAGGAGGCCAGATGGGAATATGCAAGCACGCTTCCTTGATGTCCAAGGATGCCAGGAACTCTCCTGCCTTCACTGCCGCTATAACAGAGCGGAGGGTCTCCATGCGAAAGTGCCGAACTTTCAAGGCCCAATTGACCCCTTTGAGGTCGAGGATAGGCCGTACAGAACCTCCTTTCTTTGGTATCACAAAGAAAAAGGAGTAACATCCCTTGCCAAGCTGATTTTCTGGCACCGGAACGACCGCCCCCAGGCGGATCAGATTGTTCAAGGTCTGCTGCACTACCACAGCTTTGACCGGAGACTTGCAGGGAGAGAGTACAAACCCGTCTTTTAAGGGTCGGCAGAACTCTAGATTGTAGCCGTCTCTGATGACTTCCAGCGCCCAAGCGTCTGAAGCTATTGTGGTCCACTCGCCCATAAACGAGGACAGCCGTCCTCCAATCTGCACTGGGGCGTGGATCCAGGCCCCATCATTGGGTACGAGACCCTGGGGGAGGACCGGAGGGAGCACCTCCGGGACGGCGATCTCTGCGAAAGGAATGCTGCTTGGGGGAGAAGTTCCTCTTGAAGGAAGAGGGGGCAGAGGAGCCCGACCTGCCCGGGCGGTACCGACGGGTTTCCTGAAACCGTCCTCTGGAGGTACCAGGGCGAGTACTAGCCCGAGCCCTGACCTCTGGTAACTTCTTGCCCTTAGACGTGCCGAGATCGGTCACGATTTTGTCCAGCTCGACCCCAAAGAGCAGCTTGCCTTTAAAAGGCAATCTAGCCAGGCGGGATTTAGAGGCGTGGTCAGCAGACCAATGTTTCAGCCAAAGCCACCGCCGCGCAGAGATTGTCTGAGCCATGCCTTTCGCTGAGGCCCTCAAGACATCATACAGCAAGTCTGCCAAATAGGCTAAGCCCGATTCCAGGGCCGGCCAATCAGCCCTCAAGGAAAGATCCGAGGGGAAAGCCCGCTGCACCATAGTCAGGCACGCCCAGGCCACATAGGAGCCGCAGATTGAGGCCTGCAAATTTAAAGCAGCTGCCTCAAAGGACGACCTTAAGGCCGCCTCCAATCTTCTGTCTTGGGCGTCCTTTAGGGCCGTGCCACCTTCCACCGGCAACGCCGTTTTCTTAGTCACCGCAGTGATTAAAGAATCCACAGTAGGCCACAGATAGGCCTCAAGTTCACTTTCAGTCAAAGGATAGAGGCGGGACATAGCCCTAGCCACTTTAAGGCTCGCTTCCGGGACATCCCATTGAGCCGCAATTAAGGTGTGCATGGCATCATGCACGTGGAAGGTTCTAGGCGGGCGCTTCGTCCCCAGCATAATGGCAGAGCCAACAGGGGCTGAGGGAGAGACGTCCTCCGGAGAGGAAATCTTCAAAGTGTCCATGGCCTGTACCAACAGGTTGGACAAATCCTCTGAGCTAAAAAGCCGCGCTGCAGAGGGGTCATCCGCTCCATCCGAGCGGGGATCCGTCTCCTCCAAGGAATCCGCAAAGGACCGTTGGGAGACCTCAGATACGCTGCCCTCATCTACATCGGAGGAGACAAAGTCCTCCAAGGCCTGTGAATCAACCCGAGGGCGTTTACCTCTGGGAACCTCAACCTCTTTACCAGACGAGGGAGCAGGGGCAGTGTTTTGCATAAGGAAGGCCTGATGCAGCAGCAAAACAAACTCGGGGGAGAAACCCCCCAGACTGTGTACTTCCGCAGCCTGGGCAACAGCCCTAGACGCACCCTCAACCGGCGCTCGCAAGAGCGGGGGAGAGACATGCTGCGCATCCAAAATGGCGTCCGGCGCGACACTCCGCGAAGGAGCCGCGCGGGAAGAACGGCGCTTAACTTTAGCCGCTTTTGTGCCATCGCCCAAATTAAGGGCGTTTATGGCATTAATGTCTCCAACCTCAAGGGCGGCCCAAGAAGAAGCCGTCCGAGCCGCGTGGCCGGCCAAGATGGCGGAGGCGAGGAGCGGGGGATGGGCGTTTATGGCGGGAAAATCGCCACGCCGGAGGAAGGACCGGGACATTCATCGGCCACGAAACTGTCACCCAACAAGGGCGAATCAGACTTTAAGACCCCCGCATCCCCTCTAGAAGCGCCCAAGCGATCCGGGGAGCGACTCTTTATGCCCTCGCCCTCCGACGCCATATGCCACGTGGAGATAAATCGGGGAACCCTCTGCCCGCTATAAAAAGGTAAAAATTACCTGCTGTCCGCTCCGAGCTGTAACGACCTGGTGTCCCAGTGAGTAGCTGCAATAAACGTTTAAATAAACGTCGAAATAAACGCCTTTAAGGACGTTCAAAATTTTTTTTTTTTTTTTTTTTTTTTTTAACGGAGCCAGCGGGAGGGGGGAGAAAAGGAGGGACCTGGCACCACCAGGTTTGCACTTGCTCAAAAGAGCCCTCAACCCCAGGCACTCAACAAAACCTAAAAATTAGGCTTGGAGGCCTAGCCAGAGCTGCTGCTGTGTGTGACCACCACCTGCTGAGATAGAGAACATACTGAGGAGTTTCCGGCAGCACATGACCACATATAGGGAGGCAAAAGTTTGCTCTCTATCTCCACCTGCTGGTAGATGGACACAACCCACCAGTCTATGGATTGATCAGCTTGATGATATGGAACTATGCTTTCTCTAAGGACAAGCAGGCATTTGTATTCTCACAGCTGGGAATCCTTAGCTACCAGGCTCACCTAAAACAATAATTGTAGTAGAATAGGGAAACGTCGAGGCCTGGAAGTCAACTAATCTGAAAATGTGTACATACTAGTTGTCAAGTGGAGCCTGGAACTAAACAAAACTGGGCCTAAGGGGTTGGAGCTGGGTTCTAGATACCGAACAAAATTCTGCAGGACTGCGTACCTGAACCAGCTATATTGCAAATCTCCTCTATGGAGGCTAACCTCAAGCGGGCTACCAATGTAGCCATGGCTCTGACAATATGAACCTTGACATGACTCCCAGAGTAACCCAGCATAGGCATAGGTAAAGGAGTTGCAATCTGCTACCAAATTAGAAGCTGTGCATTTGCTGATGGATACCCCTATCCTGTTTGGGTCAAAAGAAACAAAAAGTTGGGTAGACTGTCTATGGGCTTTAGTCTGCTGCAGATAGAAGATAGTCTAAGGTATGCGGTACATGGGCATGTGATTTTGGGAAAAATGTTGGCAAGACAACTGACTGATTAAGATAGAACACCGACACTACCTTAGGTGGAACTTAGGGTGCGTGCAGAGAACTACTTGCCAGTAACAAACCTCTCATGAAGCGAACTAGAGGCTGTACAGAGATAGGCTTATCTCCCACCTGGTAAGAAGCACCGATTGCACTTAGATGAACCCTTACAGAGCTGGTTTTCAAACCAGACTCAGAAAGCTGCACAAGGAATTCAAGCAGTTTTAGTGTAGGGTAGGGGATTTAAGGAATTGTTCTCACACCAGATGGCAAACCTCCTCCACTGAAATGAGTAACATCGCTTAGTGGAGTCTTTCCTGGAAACCAGCAAAGTGCGGGAGACTCCCTCTGGCAAGTACAAGGATTCAAATTCTATGCTCTCAACCGCCAACATCTTCTTTATGAGAGGTATTGAATGATACACATACAGAAGTCTCTTTGTCCAGTAGGAGAAAGATATCTGATGCTAGCCTGCCATGTGATTCGAGCCTGGATCAGAACTGGGTGGGGGGGGGGGGGGGGGGTGAGATAAGGGCTAAAAAGATCCACTGAGGGGGTGCTCCACACACAGATGATCTTGCAGGCTACGCTTATGTTGAGAGATCACTCGTGCAGTTGCAAAACCCTGCTCAGTCTGTCCACCAGGCAGTCCTTCTTTCCCGGTAGGTATGTGGCTTTAAGTATCATTCTGTGATGGAGGACCTACTGCCATATTCCCTCTGCTTCTTGACACAAGGGGTAAGAACCCGTACACCCTAATTTTATTTATTTATTTATTTAACATATAACATTGCAACCTGGTTGTCCATTTGTATGAGAATAATTTGGTTCTGTAGCCGATCTCTGAAAGCCTTTAGAGTGTTCTAACTGGCCCTCAGTTTGAGGAGGTGGATATGAAGATTACCTTCCTTGGCAGACCAAGAAGGTGGACTTTGGAATGGTAACCCCAAAGTCAAATTTGAACGAATTGCTCACCAGAAAAGGACATGAGTTAAGGCTGGAGGAATCTGGATTCCACCAGCTAGATTTCCAGCCGCCTAAGACTACTGGGAAGCTAGGGTCCACTGGCCCACTGTCAAATGAAGCTGTGCCATGAGAGTGACATGCATTGGTTCAGGCCATTTGGCCCATTAGTATCAACATTTAATGAGCTGTGACCTGCTTGCTGCTGCAGATCTGTGAGGTTTGTGCTGTCAAAGTGTCTGCTCCCATTTCTGAGAGAAAAGCCCGAACCTGCTATGTATCAAGCAGGATTCCTATGTACTCCAAACGCTGGACTGGAAGAAGGTGGGACCTGAGGTACTTTATGACAAACCTTATGAGCTCTACCACTCAAATAATTAGGTGCACTGACTTGGACTCACCTTCCTGCGATGTGCTCTTCACCAGCCAAACATCCAGACAGGGAATCACACACACTCTCAATCTGCCCAAATACTCGGTAACTACAACTAGACACTAGATGAATACCCCAGGAGCTCATGTGAAGACAAATGGCAGAATGCGGTAGTGGTGTTTCGCTACCTGAAATCTGAGATACCTCTTGTGACTGGGAAGTAGCAAAATGTAGGTACAGGTCATCCTTCAAGTCCAGAGAGCACAGCCAATTGTTTGCTTGAATCATGAGAAGGGTGCCCAGGGAAATCACCCCGAATTTCTTTGATCAGGAATTTGTTCAGGGCCCTTAGGTCTAGGATGGGACGAAATCCACCCCACCCCACCCCACCCCATCTTTTTGGCCATAAGGAAGTTTCTGGAATAGAAACCCTTCCCTTCTTGACCTAGTGGCACAGGTTCAACCAAACTGGCCTGAAGAAGGGTGGAGATTTCTTCCACAAGTATACATGTGCTGAGAGCTGATATAAGACGCTGTTGATGGGCAATCTGGTGATCTTTGATGCCAACGTATTTGAAGAACCCATCGGTCTGAGGTTACAAGGGGCCACCTGTATTGGTAAAATTTCAGCCTCCCCCCTATTGGTATGCCACCTGGGACGGTTACTTTGAGTGCGGCTATGCTTTTCTGGAGCCAGTCAAAAGCTCATCCCTTGCTCCAAATGGGGAATTGGCTGGGGCTTCCGAAGGCAGGACTAGAGAAGCCGAGCATCCTGGACCTGAGGTTCTCGGCAGAAAGAGAAGGTGGTGAAAACCTACATCTCTGAGAGTAGTAGGGTTGCTGCCTATGCCCACTCGAAAACCTCCTAGAAGGAGGAGGCTGCAGCTGGAGGTTGCCGAGACAGAGTTTGAATGGTACGAATGTTTCTTGACGAGGTCCACGACTTCCTCTACTTTATCGCTAAACAGGTTGTCGCCTTGGCAGGGAACATCTGCCAGCCTTTTCTGAACTGCTGGTTCTACGTCAGAGACACACAGTTATGAGAATCTGTGTGCACCCTCACACCCATGACAGAGAGTCTGGATGCTATATCAAAAGAATTATACACACCCCTGGCCAGATACGTCCAACAACCCACAACAACCCAGAGGTTTACTAGCCAACTGACAAAGCTCTGTGGCCTGCTCCTGCAAGACCTAGTGTACAGCAGACCAAGTAAAGGCTTGTTTAAAACAGGTAGGACTGAATGCAGGCAATAAGCATTGAGGCCTGAACAGCTTTCCTCCCAAATGACTCCAGGGTCTGAGCCTCTTTACCGGGGGGTACCAAGGCATAAGTCCTGGAAATCCTAACTTGTTTGAGGGTGGATTCGAACAACAGACTGGTGAGGCAGCTGGGTCCTCTCGAATCTGGGAGCCTTACATAAGTACATAAATAATGCCATACTGGGAAAAGACCAAGGGTCCATCGAGCCCAGCATCTTGTCCACGACAGCGGTCAATCCAGGCCAAGGGCACCTGGCAAGCTTCCCAAACGTACAAACATTCTATACATGTTATTCCTGGGATTTTGGATTTTTCCAAGTCTGTTTAGTAGCGGTTTATGGACTTGTCCTTTAGGAAACCGTCCAACCCCTTTTTAAACTCTGCTAAGCTAACCGCCTTCACCACATTTTCCGGCAATGAATTCCAGAGTTTAATTACACGTTGGGTGAAGAAAAATTTTCTCCGATTTGTTTTAAATTTACTACACTGTAGTTTCATCGCATACCCCCTAGTCCTAGTATTTTTGGAAAGCGTGAACAGACGCTTCACATCCACCTGTTCCACTCCACTCATTATTTTATATACCTCTATCATGTCTCCCTTCAGCCGTCTCTTCTCCAAGCTGAATAGCCCTAGCCTCCTTAGTCTATCTTCATAGGGAAGTCGTCCCATCCCCGCTATCATTTTAGTCGCCCTTCGCTGCACCTTTTCCAATTCTACTATATCTTTCTTGAGATGCGGCGACCAGAATTGAACACAATACTCAAGGTGCGGTCGCACCATGGAGCGATACAACGGCATTATAACATCCTCACACCTGTTTTCCATACCTTTCCTAATAATACCCAACATTCTATTCGCTTTCCTAGCCACAGCAGCACACTGAGCAGAAGGTTTCAGCGTGTTATCGACGATGACACCCAGATCTTGGTCCGTAACTCCTAACGTGGAACCTTGCATGACGTAGCTATAATTCAGGTTCTTTTTTCCCCACATGCATCACCTTGCACTTGCTCACATTAAACGTCATCTGCCATTTAGCCGCCCAGTCTCCCAGTCTCGTAAGGTCCTCTTGTAATTTTTCACAATCCTGTCGCGAGTTAACGACTTTGAATAACTTTGTGTCATCAGCAAATTTAATTACCTCGCTAGTTACTCCCATCTCTAAATCATTTATAAATATATTAAAAAGCAGCGGTCCTAGCACAGACCCCTGAGGAACCCCACTATCTACCTTCTCCATTGTGAATACTGCCCATTTAACCCCACTCTCTGTTTCCTATCCTTCAACCAGTTTTTAATCCACAATAGGACATTTCCTCCTATCCCATGACCCTCCAATTTCCTCTGTAGCCTTTCATGAGGTACCTTGTCAAACGCCTTTTGAAAATCCAGATACACAATATCAACCGGCTCCCCTTTGTCCACATGTTTGTTTACTCCTTCAAAGAATTGAAGTAAATTGGTCAGGCAAGATTTCCCCACACAAAAGCCGTGCTGACTCGGTCTCAGTAATCCATGTCCTCGGATGTGCTCTGTAATTTTGTTTTTAATAATAGCCTCTACCATTTTCCCCGGCATCGACGTCAGACTCACCGGTCTATAATTTCCCGGATCTCCCCTGGAGCCTTTTTTAAAAATGGGTGTTACATTGGCCACCCTCCAATCTTCCGGTACCACGCTCGATTTTAAGGATAAATTGCATATCACTAGCAGTAGCTCTGCAAGCTCATTTTTCAGTTCTATCAGTACTCTAGGATGAATACCATCCGGTCCAGGAGATTTGCTACTCTTCAGTTTGCCGAACTGCCCCATTACGTCCTCCAGGTTTACCGTGAAGTCAGTAAGTTTCTCCGACTCGTCCGCTTGAAATGCCATTTCCGACACCAGTATCCCACCCAAATCTTCCTCGGTGAAGACCGAAGCAAAGAATTCATTCAGTCTCTCCGCTACGTCTTTGTCTTCCTTGATCGCCCCTTTTACCCCTCGGTCATCCAGCGACCCAACCGATTCTTTTGCCGGCTTCCTGCTTTTAATATACCGAAAAAAATTTTTACTATGTTTTTTTGCCTCTAATGCTATCTTTTTTTCGTAATCCCTCTTGGCCTTCTTTATCTGCGCCTTGCATTTGCTTTGACACTCCTTATGCTGCTTCTTGTTATTTTCAGACGGTTCCTTCTTCCATTTTCTGAAGGCGTTTCTTTTAGCCCTAATAGCTTCCTTCACCTCACTTTTCAACCAGGCCGGCTGTCTTTTGGAGTTCCGTCTTTCTTTTCTAATTCGTGGAATATGTATGGCCTGGGCCTCCAGGATGGTATTTTTGAACAGCGTCCACGCCTGTTGTACAGTTTTTACTCTCTCAGTTGCCCCCCTTCTGGATGATACTATGTATTCACCTTCTTGAAACCTGCACTGAGAGGGGAGATTTCCAGTTTTTCATCAGTACATCTTTAAGGATAGGGTGCAATGGTAGCGTGACCCCTTCCTTTGGAGGAGACAGTCTAGAACAGTTAATATTCCTGCCCTAGGCTCTTCCTCCATCTCTCTAACTTAAATGGGATGGCAGAAACCATCTCCCTAACAAAAGCAGTGAGAGGGAGACCCTCTAGTGGAGATTTACATCTCTCTTCAGGTGGGGAGGGATCAGAGGGTATCCCGTAAGACTCTTCTTCCTCCAAGAAGTAGTATGGGTCCTCCTCAGAGTCCCATGAACAGTCCCACTCAGACCTGGCAAATAAGTCTGTGCATCTCTTGGTTAAGTGGAACCATGTCCACATCCCGAAAAGCACCAACGTACTGCTCTATGACTCTAGAGAACCTTCCTCCTCAGACGTCGAGAACGGTACTTTATGTATCAATGTTGACATCAACAATCTTCAATGTGCTGGCATTGAGGATCTCTACACAGGCATGGGCTGAGCCTCAGGAAGAATCTGGGGCTGATCTGCAGCTAACATTAATGTCCTCAATGCTTGAGTGTTTTGCAGCTGCAGCATCTGAGCCAGCATGGCTCAGAACTGCTCAAAGGAAGGCATCAGTAAAGGCGGGGGAGCCGGAAGAAAGGCAGCCTGAGAAAACATTGGGGCCGAACCAGTAACAGGGGCCTTGCACACCGGCACCCTTCCAAAGATGGGGACAACTCCTCCTGGTGCCAGTGCTTCTCGTGTACAGGCAAAGCTGATGCCCCGGTGCTCCCAGCACTGTGCGCTGATGAGGTCTGATGCTTGTGCTTCTTGGACTTCACTCGATGCTCAACATTGCGGTTCTTTGGTGCCAACGACGATGATGATGATGAACCCATACGTATCCTCGGTGTCGTGTCCAATGCAGGTACCGGGGCCTGCTCTCAGTGTTCGATGTCGACAGTGGAGACTTTCTCGATTACAATGTACTCCCAGTGGATGTTGAAGTCTTAGCAGCCATCGAGGTTGATACTTCCGGTGCCAATGTACAGGCTTTCAAGGAGCCAAAAGGTTTCTCCTGTTGGACCTGCTGTGCATTCAACTGCATTTGTAAACTTAGAGAACAAGAGTTAGGCTCATAGTCACCTAATGCACCAAGAGTGTGGGTCCATTGGGACATCAAGAAAAGAATTGTGGCCAAATGAAAGTCCTCAACTGTGAACTGAAAAAGGGGCAGTGGTCAAATTGAGGTCGTTCTCCAGCCTAAACAGTCCTAGCAGCTCACAAAAAAATAGTCAAAACAATTAGTGAAAATGAAGGGAAATTAAATAAGAATAAAAAATATTAGCTGAGAAAAGGAAACTTACCCACACAGGAAGGCACTGCAAAAGAGAGAGATACATGCGTTGAGAGGAAATCACAAAACACATGCTCCCTGCTCCATGGAAAAAAAAAAACTGCACACGCGTAGTGGGATGCTACTCGAAAGTTTAGTCTTGCTAGTCAACATCCGCACCGGGCTCCATCAGATGATGTCACACAGCTGTGAGAATATGAAGGCCTGCTTGTCCTCGGAGAATTTAGTTTGCCTTTAAATTTTAAAGTTAAATCAGTACATACACAATATTATTTAGCAACACTGTGGAATACCTAGAGAGAGAACATTCCCTGTAGCAATTACTTTTAGCTAATGAGAGCTGTGCCTTTCATAACTTGCCTTGGTGTTTCAGGTAATGTGTGAACAAGAACATGCTGGCCTGGGATAGAAAGTTGTACAAGGAAATAGCAGTACAATTTACCAAAATGAACACCAATCGTAACCATCAAGTCTTCTGAACAAACACTTTATTCCCTTTGAATCAGAAACATTAAAATAAATATCAGCTTCATGATATAGAATACATATCCTTCTCACTGTACTGTACTGCTGGAATGAAAAGATAAATTGAAGGAAATGTTAATTAGTGTACTGTACATTTTACACTGTATAGTAAATAAAATAATCACCCTTGTGTGCTGGCAATTGTGTACCAGCCATTAATTTCTCATGCCTTACTCCACAAGGGTTTCAAACTACTTTTTAACACTTAAGTGCACATGCTAACACTAATCAATACAGTGAATGATACATACCTGTAGCAGGTGTTCTCCGAGGACAGCAGGCTGATTGTTCTCACGACTGGGTGACGTCCGCGGCAGCCCCCACCAACCGGAAAAAGCTTCGCGGGCGGTCCGCACGCAGGGCACGCCTACCGCGCATGCGCGGCCGTCTTCCCGCCCGTGCGCGACCGTTCCCGCCAGTTGAATGACAAGCAAAAAGATGAAAACGCAACTCCAAAGGGGAGGAGGGAGGGTAGGTGAGAACAATCAGCCTGCTGTCCTCGGAGAACACCTGCTACAGGTATGTATCATTCACTTTCTCCGAGGACAAGCAGGCTGCTTGTTCTCACGACTGGGGTATCCCTAGCTCTCAGGCTCACTCAAAACAAGAACACAGGTCAATTGAACCTCGCAACGGCGAGGATACAACAGAAAATTGACCTACGAAGAACAACTAACTGAGAGTGCAGCCTGACCAGAATAAATTTGGGTCCTGGAGGGTGGAGTTGGATTTACACCCCAAACAGATTCTGCAGCACCGACTGCCCGAACCGACTGTCGCGTCGGGTATCCTGCTGGAGGCAGTAATGTGATGTGAATGTGTGGACAGATGACCACGTCGCAGCCTTGCAGATCTCTTCAATAGTGGCTGACTTCAAGTGGGCCACTGACGCTGCCATGGCTCTAACACTATGAGCCGTGACATGACCCTCAAGAGCCAGCCCAGCCTGGGCGTAAGTGAAGGAAATGCAATCTGCTAGCCAATTGGAGATGGTGCATTTCCCGACAGCGACCCCTAGCCTGTTAGGGTCGAAAGAAACAAACAATTGGGCGGACTGTCTGTGAGGCTGTGTCCGCTCCAAGTAGAAGGCCAATGCTCTCTTGCAGTCCAATGTGTGCAACTGACGTTCAGCAGGGCGGGTATGCGGCCTGGGGAACAATGTTGGCAAGACAATTGACTGGTTAAGATGGAACTCCGACACCACCTTCGGCAGGAACTTTGGGTGGGTGCGGAGCACTACTCTGTTGTGATGAAATTTGGTATACGGAGCATGAGCCACCAGGGCTTGAAGCTCACTGACCCTACGAGCTGAAGTAACTGCCACCAAGAAAATGACCTTCCAGGTCAAGTACTTCAGATGGCAGGTATTCAGTGGCTCAAAAGGAGGTTTCATCAGCTGGGTGAGGACGACGTTGAGATCCCATGACACTGCAGGAGGCTTGATAGGGGGCTTTGACAAAAGCAAGCCTCTCATGAATCGAACGACTAAAGGCTCTCCAGAGATGGCTTTACCTTCCACACGATAATGGTAAGCACTAATCGCACTAAGGTGATTCCTTACGGAGTTGGTCTTGAGGCCAGACTCTGATAAGTGCAGAAGGTATTCAAGCAGGTTCTGTGCAGGGCAAGAACGAGGTTCTAGGGCCTTGCTCTCACACCAAACGACAAACCTCCTCCACTTGAAGAAGTAACTCTTTTTAGTGGAATCCTTCCTAGAGGCAAGCAAGACACGGGAGACACCCTCAGACAGACCCAACGCAGTGAAGTCTACGCCCTCAACATCCAGGCCGTGAGAGCCAGGGACTGAAGGTTGGGGTGCAGCAACGCTCCGTCGTTCTGCGAAATGAGAGTCGGAAAACACTCCAATCTCCACGGTTCTTCTGAGGACAACTCCAGAAGAAGAGGGAACCAGATCTGACGGGGCCAAAAGGGCGCTATCAGAATCATGGTGCCGCGGTCTTGCTTGAGCTTCAGTAAGGTCTTCCCCACCAAAGGTATGGGAGGATAAGCATACAGGAGGCCGGTCCCCCAATGAAGGAGAAAGGCGTCCGACGCTAGCCTGCCGTGTGTCTGAAGTCTGGAACAGAACAGAGGCAGCTTGTGGTTGGTCTGAGAGGCGAAAAGGTCCACCGAGGGGGTGCCCCACTCTCGGAAGATCTTGCGTACCACTCTGGAATGGAGCGACCACTCGTGCGGTTGCATGACTCTGCTCAGTCTGTCGGCCAGACTTTTGTTTACGCCTGCCAGGTATGTGGCTTGGAGGAGCATGCCGAACTGGCAAGCCCAACTCCACAACCCGACGGCTTCCTGGCACAGGGGGCGAGATCCGGTGCCCCCCTGCTTGTTGACGTAATACATTGCAACCTGATTGTCTGTCCGAATTTGGATAATTTGGCAGGACAGCCGATCTCTGAAAGCCTTCAGTGCGTTCCAGATCGCTCGGAGCTCCAGGAGGTTGATCTGCAGATCCTTTTCCTGGAGGGACCACAGACCCTGGGTGTGGAGCCCATCGACATGAGCTCCCCACCCCAGGCGAGATGCATCCGTCGTCAGCACTTTCGTGGGCTGTGGAATTTGGAATGGACGTCCCAGGGTCAAATTGGTCCGAATGGTCCACCAGAGCAGTGAAGTGCGGCAACTGGTGGAGAGGCGGATGACATCTTCTAGATTCCCGGTGGCTTGGAACCACTGGGAAGCTAGGGTCCATTGAGCAGATCTCATGTGAAGACGAGCCATGGGAGTCACATGGACTGTGGAGGCCATATGACCCAGAAGTCTCAACATCTGCCGAGCTGTGACCTGCTGAGACGCTCTGGTCTGCGAAGCCAGGGACAAGAGGTTGTTGGCCCTCGCTTCGGGGAGGAAAGCCTGAGCCGTCTGGGTATTCAGCAGAGCTCCTATGAATTCCAGAGACTGGGTTGGCTGGAGATGGGACTTTGGGTAATTTATCACAAACCCCAGCAGCTCCAGGAGTTGAATAGTGCACTGCATGGACCGGAGGGCCCCTGCCTCCGAGGTGTTCTTGACCAGCCAATCGTCGAGATATGGGAACACGTGCACTCCCAGCTTGCGTAGATACGCCGCTACCACCACGAGGCACTTTGTAAACACCCGTGGGGCAGAGGCGAGCCCAAAGGGCAGCACACAATACTGAAAGTGCCGTGCGCCCAGGCGGAATCTGAGATACTGTCTGTGAGCTGGCAGTATCGGGATGTGAGTGTATGCATCCTTTAAATCCAGGGAACATAGCCAATCGTTTTTCTGAATCATTGGCAGAAGGGTGCCCAAGGAAAGCATCCTGAACTTTTCTTTGACCAGGAATTTGTTCAGGCCTCTCAGGTCTAGGATGGGACGCATCCCCCCTGTTTTCTTTTCCACAAGGAAGTACCTGGAATAGAATCCCTGCCCTTCTTGCCCGGGTGGTACGGGCTCGACCGCATTGGCGCTGAGAAGGGCGAAGAGTTCCTCTGCAAGTACCTGCTTGTGATGGGAGCTGAAGGATTGAACTCCCGGAGGACAATTTGGTGGCAGGGAGGCCAAATTCAGGGCGTATCCGCACCGCACTATTTGGAGAACCCACTGGTCGGAGGTTATGAGAGGCCACCTTTGGTGAAAAAATTTTAACCTCCCTCCAACCGGCAGATCGTCCGGTACAGACACTTTGAGGGCGGCTATGTTCCCGTGGATCCAGTCAAAAGCCCGTCCCCGGCTTTTGCTGTGGAGGCGCAGGGGGCTGCTTAGGCGCACGCTGTTGACGAGAACGAGCGCGCTGGGGCTGTCCCTGTGCCTGACGAGGCCTTCGGGCCGGCTGGGTGTACCTACGCCTTGCAAAGGAATAGGGCGCAGCCTGCCGGGCCCGGGAAAAACGTCCACCTGCTGAGGTGGATGGTGAAGGCGCCCGGTGGGAGAGCTTGTCGAGGGCGGTTTCCCGCTGATGCAGTTGGTCCACCAGCTGCTCGACCTTCTCACCAAAAATGTTATCCCCCCGGCAAGGGACGTCGGCCAGTCTCTGCTGGGTGCGGTTGTCCAGGTCAGAGGCACGCAGCCATGAGAGCCTGCGCATCACTATACCTTGGGCCGCAGCACGAGATGCCACGTCACAGGTGTCATAGATACCCCTGGACAGGAACTTTCTGCACGCCTTCAGCTGTCTGACCACCTCCTGATAAGGCCTGGACTGCTCCGGCGGGAGCTTATCGACCAGGTCCGCCAGTTGCTTCACATTGTTCCGCATGTGGATGCTCGTATAGAGCTGGTATGACTGGATGCGGGTCACGAGCATGGAGGATTGGTAGGCCTTCCTCCCAAACGAGTCCAGAGTGCGAGACTCCCGCCCCGGGGGCGCCGAGGCGGTATCCCTCGAACTCCGTGCCCTCTTGAGAGCAGAATCCACGACCGCCGAGTCATGGGGCAATTGTGGCCGCATTAACTCTGGGTCCGAGTGGATCCTGTACTGGGACTCTGCTTTCTTGGGGATGGTGGGATTAGTTAATGGTCGCATCCAGTTCCGAAGCAGTGTCTCCTTGAGGACATTGTGCAGCGGTACCGTGGTGGACTCTCTAGGTGGTGATGGATAGTCGAGGACCTCGAGCATCTCAGCCCTCGGCTCATCCACAGAGACCACGGGAAAGGGAATGCAAATAGACATATCCCGCACAAAGGAGGCAAAAGAGAGACTCTCAGGGGGCGAGAGCTTTCTCTCTGGTGAAGGCGTGGGGTCCGAGGGGAGACCCGCAGACTCCTCTGAGGAGAAATATCTGGGGTCCTCCTCTTCCCCCCACGAGGCCTCTTCCTCGGTATCGGACATGAGCTCATGTAGCTGAGTCCGGAACCGGGCCCGGCTCGACGTCGAGGCACCAAGGCCTCGGTGTCGTCGAGCGGTGGACTCCCGCGCCGGCGGGGACGAAGCTCCCTCCATCGACGTCGCCTCCACCTGCATGGCGGTCGAGACCGGCGTCGACGACCTCGGCACCGGGCTAGAGCTCACCGGCGCCACAGTCATCGGCGCCGGGGGTGCTTGCACAGCCTGGCGAATCAGCCCTTCCAGGATCCCCGGAAGGATGGCTCGGAGGCACTCGTCCAGGCCCGCTGTCGGGAAAGACGTGGGGGCCGGTAGAGGCATCGGTGCCGGAAGCTGCTCGGGTCCAGGAGACTGCACCGAAGTGCTGGGACCCTGACGTGGCGGTACCTCCACCACCGAGGGGGACCTCTCCTCTCGACGCGGACGCTTCGGCGTCGACTCCTCTCCGGTACCGAGAGCCGGATGCGTCGAGGGCGACCGGTGACGGTGCTTCTTTGCCTTCTTACGATGCCCGTCACCGGTGCCGGGTGGTATGGAGGAGGAGGAGGTCGATCCCCCTCGGTCCCGAGGAACCGGGTCAGACAGGGTTCGGTCCCGAGGGCCACGGGCTGAAGGAGTGACCGGGGCCGACTGCCCACGCGGTCTCTCACCTCTACCCTCACCGGAGGACCGGCGGGCCGACGGGACCTGTTCTCCTGGGGTCGATGCCATCGATGCCGATTTTTCGGGCATCGATACCGGTACCGAAGGACTGGGCGTCGATACCGATGCCGTCGAAGTCGACGTCGAGGGGCCGGCGCAAGTTCCAAAAAGACGGTCCCGCAGAACTTGCCTCGCAACCTGAGTCCGTTTCCGGAGACCGAGACACAGGGAACACGACTTGATATTGTGCTCCGGCCCGAGGCACTGGAGGCACCAAGCGTGGGTGTCGGTCTGCGAGATCGGCCGGCCGCACCGACCACACTTCTTAAATCCACTCGGGACCTTCGAGGACATCGACGGAAAAATCGCGTCGGCGAAGTTAAAGTCGTCGATGGTGGCGGAAATCACACCTCGAAAAAATAAATCGATCGCGACGCCCTCGCTAGAAACGAGGGAAAAAGGAGCGCGTGCTCTTTTTTTTTTTTTTAAAAGAAAAGAAACTGGGGCACGCGGTAACCAAAAAACTAAACAAAACTAAACAAAATCGCGTAAACGCGACGGTCTTTCCGGGGCTGCGAAGGGAGAGCGGCGACGGCACGACTCTCCTCAGGCGCGGAAAAGAAAAGACTGGCGGGAACGGTCGCGCACGGGCGGGAAGACGGCCGCGCATGCGCGGTAGACATGCCCTGCGTGCGGACCGCCCGCGAAGCTTTTTCCGGTTGGTGGGGGCTGCCGCGGACGTCACCCAGTCGTGAGAACAAGCTGCCTGCTTGTCCTCGGAGAAACTAATTTTCATACTGAACTATAAACTTGAGGAAGCAAAGACATCTCTATTCATACAGTGATTAGATAAGGAATGGGTGTGTACATACCTTTTCCTCAGCCTTTGGTGACTTTGGACTGGATAAGGGGCTGTCTGGAGGAGAAGAGTCCACCTCCACTGGTACCTCTTTTTTTATTTTGACATCTGGAGTTGAAGGCAATGACATATCCAAAGGTCCAGTACTCTGTAATGAAATACCATATGTGTTGGCTCATGCTACACATTAAGAGCAACACAGCTTGACTTTGATCTCACCTCCAGCATCAATTTCATGTGAAACCTTGGGCACATGACATTATCCTTGCAAGTGTAAATTTTATTTCCATGTCATTCTTAAGAGTGGAGGAGTAGCCTAGTGGTTACTGCAGGAGACTTTGATCCTGGTGAGCTGGGTTCAATTCCCACTGCAGCTCCTTGTGACTCTGGGCAAGTCACTTAACCCTCCACTGCACCAGATACAAATAAGTATCTGTATATACTATGCAAACTGCTTTGAATGTAGTTGCAAAAACCACAGACAGGCAGTATACCAAGTCCCATTTCCCCTTTCTAGATCTTTTTGGGCAATACGTTTTCTAATAGAAAGAATTTATAATGTGTAGGGCCCTGCAGGTGTCTGTACTGAGCCCACTTTTGTTCCATATTTCCATGCCCCCTCTCACTTACATTTTAAAATTATGCATGTTCAAGTTTTGTATTATGGGAATCCTGTAGTAGCAATCATTCAGTTCACTAGTTGACTGCCTCTGGTATTTGTGAAAATCAGAAGCCATTTGGTTTGTAGGATGATCACTACTTCCTCCATTTTCTCCTTCCATTTCAGGAGTTTTTCTGGGATTAGGGGAGTCACAATCGACTGTCATTTAACTCATTACTGCCCAATGTTCTCATAATAAGCCATATGGGAACAAATTGATTTGTTCCCATATGGGAACATCGGGCACTAATGGGTTAACACATCTTCTCATCAGTATAGATGAGTTTGTAATTTTTTAGATTATTCTTCTATCTGTGCATATTTGAATAAACCATTTATTCATATGTTAGTTCATACTTTTCTGATGAGTTGACTTGATTACTCATAGGCATAGTTTGGGCTGAGAATGGGGAGGCAGTGCCCCTAAATGATGCAGGTACTAATAACTGAATTGGTTCCCTCTTCCCACTGCCAATATGACTTCCTTATCTTTTATCCACCTGTCCTCAAATCCCCCCAAGCAAGCAGGCAAACTACACATGGGATTCTGTAATTCTCTTTTTATTGGAGCGACCTCCTCAAACATAAAGCACTTGCAACTGTTGCAGGACAATGCAAGAACACTCTTCTATAGAGCCAGGAAGTCTGATTATGTGACACTGCTGCTGAGAGAAAGACGCTGGCTCCCTGCGGTGGATGGAAGTGGATTCAAGATTTTAAATGTTATTACATGGGACTGCCATTTTATTTGGTCTTAGCAAATCCCTCTAGGGAATTTAGATCATTTCAACAACGACTGATGTGCTGCTGCTGCTTCCTTTAAGTATACAACTGGAAGGCACTGGGCCAGAGGTACTCAAACCTGGTCCTGGAGACACCCCAGCCAGTCAGGTTTTCAGGATACCCTCAACGAATATTCATGAGAGAGGTTTGTGTGGTCCCCTGTCTGGTGAGACCATGAACCCCAACAAGTTTAGGGCAGTGGTTCTAACCCAGTCCTCCACACCCAGTCAGTCAGGTTTTCATGATATCCACAATGAATCTGTACGAGATAAATTTGCAGACACTATAGACATAAGAACATAAGCATGTCATACTGGGACAGACCAAAGGGTTATAAAGTCCACTATCCTGTTTCCAACAGTGGCCAATCCAGATCATAAGTACCTGGCAAGATACCACAACACTAAAACAGATTTTATGCTGCTTATCCTAGAAATAAGTAGTGGATTTCCCCAAGTCCATCTTAAAAATGGTTTATGAACTAAATTATCCAAATCTTTTTTATGTTTATTGAATTTTCAATAAAAAAGATTAAATAGGAAATAAACAGTACAATAGCATGTGCTTAACTTCAGAACAATGTCTCCCCCATCCATTACCATCCCATCCTCCCCCATCCCAACAAAGGCCCGCCCTCATCCTACTACCCCCCCCCCCCCCTCCGACATCCCTCCCCTCCCAAATCTATACCAAAATTATTGAGTTGTTATATCTCCTAACCACATAATGAACAGGACAAGAACAAAAGAACTGGATATCCCAGCTTTCACATCAAATTTAATCTATTCAACACAAAACTTCATGCTCTCGGATGTAAGGATTGAATATAATCAAGCATACAGATAGAAATTGTTTTCTTCTCTTGAAAGTATGATTGGCATCCCTCAATTCCATCTACATTAAATTATGAAGTTGGCTTCTCCATTACCAAAATAAGGGTGGGGGGAGGGAGGGGGGTTGCCCAACCGAATGTTGAAGAATACATTTCTTACCAAGAAGGCATGCCCTGTGTATAAATAACCATTTTCTGGTCCCCAGAATGCTAAAGTTTTCACTCTGGTCTAACATAGCCCCCAAGGGTGAACAATGAATGTATTGATCCACCACCCTCGTAAGGTAGCTAAAAAGTCGTTTCCATAAAACATAAATAGGGGAGCATTTCCAAAGAGCATGGAGAAAAGTGCTCTATGAACCCCGACATTTGTCACAGTTAACAGAAGACACCCATATGACCTGCCTGTTGTGTGATACAGTCACAAAGAAGGACTCTAAATTGACACTCTCTCAGATCCGCTGAATAGGTAAGAGACGGAATAGCAGCAATCGTTCTCCTCAAGTCCACCGTCAATTCAGCTCCCAAGTCAGCACCCCAGTTAGAAAAAACAGATTGGAAATCTGTGTGCTCACTTCTCTGAAGCAGCCAGCTGTGTTATGTCAGGGTTGGATAACCTATCCTCTTGTAGAAGATTCCAACCACATATGCAGAGTTCTACTATAATGGGGGGGGGGGGGGGGGGGGGGGGGAGTCCTGCTTGAGAGAGAATTAATATAATACTGAAATTGGCAACAGGCTAAACTGTCAGATTTGGCCCAAAAGGCTTTAAGCAGCTCTGAGAATTTCAATTTAAAAAACCCCTCTGCCAGCAACTGCGCGAGACATTTCACCCTCCCTCCTATTCCCAATGGAAGAATACTGCCAAGTCTCAACCCGGGGGAAAAAAATCAACATTACCCTGGAAAGGAAGGAAATCTGTACACGTGGGGGCCTGATTCTACATTCTCACAATAACTTTCCAAACCACACATAAAGGATGTAAAATTAGGCTCCGCTTGAGATGTTTCGGCAACGATTTTGCAGTAGCAAGCAATAAGAAAATGGGATTCCAAGGGAACAAGGCATCACATTCGTAAACAACTGGAGTATAATCACACGTATATAAGACCCAGTCCTGAAGGTGATGAAGCATGCATGTGATATTTTATTTCTCCAAATCCGGGAGCTCAAGTCCCCCCTGCGACCACCGACCATAAAGCATCTGAAGCTGCAACCTGGGCTTCCTGCCTTGTCAAAACAAAAAAAAAAACAACATGAGAATTCAGGCAAGACAACAGTTTAGGATCCTTTCTAAGAAGATATAAAGGAAGCAACTGCAAAACGTACAATCATTTGGGAAATGGGGACATTTTATATAGGCAAATGTATTCCACCAAAGATAAAGGCAGAGATTGCTACCGCATGAGTAAGGTTTTTAACTCTCCAGTAATTTAGAAATGTTAAGATTATATATTTGGGAGACATCTCCAGTTAAATGGATACCTAGATATTTGAAAGAATCCAAGGCCCATATCAAAGGGAAGCCCGCAACCCACTCTCATTTTACGGATGTCTGTTTTTTAAAGCTTCAGATTTTACTAAATTTAATTGGAAGCCAGAGAAATCACCATACTCCTGGAAACTGTCCAGCAAAGCAGCCAAAGAAACATTAGGGTCAATGATATGGACAAGCAAATTGTCAGCAAAGGCAGCAATCTTAAAATCAGTGTGCTGTAAGTGAACCCCCCTGATATCTGAATTGGAAAGAACCTCCTGCATCAAGGAATCTAAGGAAAGAACAAAGAGGTGTGATAAGCTGCAGCCCTGCCTAGTGCCCCGGTGAAACTGTCCAGCAAAGCAGCCAACGAAGCATTAGAGTCAATGATATGGACAAGTAAATCGACAGCAAAGGCAGTGATCTTAAAATCAGTGTGCTGTAACTGAACCCCTATCTGGATTGAAAAGAAACTTCTGCATCAAGGAATCTAAAGAAAGAACAAAGAGGGGTGATAAGGTGCAGCCCTGTTTAGTGCCCAAGTGAATCCAAAAAACATGAGCGAAGGTCATTAACACTCAACTCCGCCTGAGGCCTAGTACTAAGGGTGCGTACCACCTCTTGGATGCAGCGTCGGATGCCATAGGCATCTAGAGTGCCAAGTAAAAAATCCCAGCAGACCTTATCAAAAGCTTTTTCTGCATCAAAGCTGATAAGCAGAGATGGAACATTACAGTGAGCAACTACCTCCAAGGAGGTTAATATACGTAGAACATTCCAGATGGAATATCTCCCTTTAACAAAACACACCTGGGGACCTGATATTAAAGAATCTATTTGCCATAATTTTTTTCAACAATCTGGCCTCATAATTAATAGAAACAGAAACATGACAGCAGATAAGGGTCAAATGGCCCATCTAGTCTGCCCATACTCAGTAACCACTAACTCCTCCTTTTCTTAAGGGATCCCATACGCCTGTCCCATACTTTTTTAAATTCTAACACAGTCCTCATCTCCACGACCGCCAGTGGGAGGCCATTACACGCATTCACCACCTTTTCCGTGAAAGAGCATTTTCCTAGATCTCTCCTAAGCATATCTAATATAATAAACGCACCGTGAACGTTCTAATGAGGACAACGTTCTGAAGCCATCTGACGTCACTCCCTGGCTGTAGGGTTCGTGGCGTTCGTGGTGTGAAGCCACCCAGCCGTCTCTGCCCCGCCCTCGCATCTAAACAAACAAATCCGGAAGCGAAGCGTCAGGGAAGGAGGCGGCGCTCCCGACGTCTAGCCTTCCCTTCGCTGAAAGCTAGACGTCGGGAGCGCCGCCTCCTTCCCTGACGCTTCGCTGCCGGAAACGCCACGGAGGTAAAGTTAAAAAGAATAAAAAAAAACAAAAAAGGGATGCATGGATGCGAAGGGGGAGGGGGAGAAGAGGGCGGGCCAGGCTGGGACATGGGAGAGAGAGGAGCATGGATGCGAGGGGGGGGCCATGGAAGAGAGAGAGGGGACTTGCTGGAAAAGGATGAATGGAGGCAGCAGGGGGCAGAGGAGCATGGATTGGGAGGGCAGGGCTCAGGGAAAGAGGGAAATTGCTGAAAAGGGATGAATGGAGGGGGCAAGGGACAGAGGAGCATGGATGGGCATGGATTGGGAGGGCAGGACTCAGGGAGAGAGGGAAATTGCTGGATAGGGATGAATAGAGGGGACAGATGGGCATGGATGGATATGGATTGCAGGGCAGGCCTCAGGCAGAGAGGAGAAATGCTGGATAGGGATGAATGGAGGGGGCAGTGCCCATGGAGAGAGGGGAATTGCTGGAAATGGATGAATGGAGGGGGCAGGGGACAGAGGAGCATGGATGGGCATGGATTGGGAGGGCAGGACTCAGGGAAAGAGGGAAATTGCTGGATAGGGATGAATAGAGGGGACAGATGGGCATGGATGGATATGGATTGCAGGGCAAGCCTAAGGGAGAGAGGGCAATTGCTGGATAGTGATGAATGGAGGGGCCAGGTGACAGAGGAGCATGGATGGGCATGGATTGGAAGGGCAGGACTCAGGGAGAGGGGAATTGCTGGATAGGGATGAATGGAGGGGACAGATGGGCATGGATGGATATGGATTGCAGGGCAGGCCTCAGGCAGAGAGGGGAAATGCAGGATAGGGATGAATGGAGGGGGCAGGTGACAGAGAAACATGGATGGCCATGGATTGGGAGGGCAGGGCTCAGGGAGAGACTCACTCTCTCTCACACACTCACACTTTCACTCTGACTCTCAAACAGTCACTCTCACATACACTCTCCCAAACATACACACTCCGAGGAAAACCTTGCTAGCGCCCGTTTCATTTGTGTCAGAAACGGGCCTTTTTTACTAGTTTCCTCATAACTTCATCGTATGCAATCCATTATGACTCTACTTTGGTGGGATCTTGACCTGGCTTTGGGAGCATCAATATCTGAGCAGTCTTAAGATTATCTGGAAGCTCCTGCTGCCATACCATGTCATTAAATGCTGCCGTAAGAGGGACCAGAATATCACTTATCAGCCATTTATAGAATTCTGAATGAAACCCATCTAGGCCCAGTGCTTTACACAGCACACCTTGAGAGATTGCCAAGGCAACCTTGTCCTCCAAGATCCGAGCATTCAACAGGGTAAGATCATGCAGCATCATTATAAGGTGATCTTGTGAAGTCAGATAAGTGCCCGCCCCCCCCCCCCCCCCCACCAATCCCCAGCTCCAAAAGCCATGAATAAAGGTTCACATAAAAGTCCCTAAAAAGCCTGAGAAAATGAAGATACGTACCTGTAGCAGGTATTCTCCGAGGACAGCAGGCTGGACATCATCACGCATGGGTCATCGTCTGCAACGGCCCAGGAGCTCCAGAGTTAAAAGAAAAAACTTTTAAAGCTTCTAGAAGTAGCGCGACGGGCGCAAGGGACAACACACCGCGCATGCGTAAGTGACTTCCCGCCTGTGACGTCTGACGCTTCCCTCAGTTATATAACAAGCAACTAGAAAAGAACGACTCCAAAGGGGAGGAGGGTGGGTTGTGATGATGTCCAGCCTGCTGTCCTCAGAGAATACCTGCTGCAGGTATCTTCATTTTCTCCGAGGACCAGCAGGCTGGACATCACCACGCATGGGGTATCCCTAGCATCCAGGCTCACTCAAAACAATGGTCAATTGGACCTCACAACGGCGAGGACATAACTGAGATTGACCTGAAAAACAAACACAAGTGAGAGTGCAGCCTGGAACAGAACAGAAATGGGCCTAGGAGGGTGGAGTTGGATTCTAAACCCCAAACAGATTCTGTAACACTGACTGCCCAAACCGACTGTCGCGTCGGGTATCCTGCTGTAGGCAGTAGTGAGATGTGAATGTGTGGACTGATGACCACGTTGCAGCCTTGCAAATCTCTTCAATAGAAGCTGACTTTAGATGAGCCACTGATGCAGCCATGGCTCTGACATTATGAGCCGTGACATGGCCCTCCAAAGTCAACCCAGCTTGGGCGTAAGTGAAGGAAATGCAATCTGCTAGCCAATTGGAGATTGTGCGTTTTCCGATGGCAACCCCCATCCTGTTGGGATCAAAAGAAACGAACAACTGGGCGGACTGTCTATAGGGCTTCGTCCGCTCCACGTAAAAGGCCAATGCTCTCTTACAGTCCAAGGTATAGGAGTGTGGTAGCCGTGTTAGTCCACTCTTAAGGTTATCAATAGAAATCAAACAAAATAAAACATGGAAAAGAAAATAAGATGATACCTTTTTTATTGGGCATAACTTAATACATTTCTTGATTAGCTTTCGAAGGTTGCCCTTCTTCGTCAGATCGGAAATAAGCAAATGTGCTAGCTGACAGTGTATATAAGTGAAAACATTCAAGCATTACTATGACAGTCTGACAGGGTGGGAGAATGGGGGTGGGTAGGAGGTATGCATGGGGACATCAAAGCATATCATTGATATTCTAACAGGATGGGTGTGGATAGGTGAGGGGTGGGGTGATCAACAGAGAATACAGCTTTATGGTTTATAATGGGCTAGGAACCCCAGATCCTTGTTAAGTCCTTTCTATTGGGTGTTAAAATATTCAATCATTCTGACTTCAAAGGTCTTACGTTCTTGTATGGTTTTAAAGTTACCTTTCAGTATTCTCACTGTGAAATCACTGGTACAGTGTCCTGGTTCTGTGAAGTGCTGTTCCATCGGGGTGGGGGCCCTACTGGCTGTATTGTTCATGTGATGTCTACGTAAATTGAATCTTGTCTTAAGCATCTGGCCTGTTTCTCCAATATAGCATCCTTCGTTACATTTTTTACACTGAATGATATATACCACATTGGAAGATGAGCAAGTGAAAGATCCCTTTATGTTGAATATCTTTCCTTTGTGGATAACTGTGGGGTCCTGTGAAATATTTTGGCATAGTTTGCAACTGGATAAATTACAGGGACGTGTGCCCTTCTGTTCCTTTTCAGTCTGTGATGGACGTTTACTTCTGATTAGCTTGTGTTTTAAGTTGGGTGGCTGTCGGAAGGCCAGTACTGGTGGGGATGGGAATCTCTCTTTCAGTAATTCATCCTCCTGGAGTATAGGTTGTAGATCTCTTATGATTTTCCTCAGTTTTTCCAGCTCTGGATTGTATGTCACTACAAGGGGGATTCTGTCTGTGGATTTTTTCTCCTTGTACTGTAGCAGATTCTCCCTGGGTTTTTGAGGGAGGAGGCAATATTCTTGGAGATTATTTTGGGGTTGCAGCCTTTCTGTTTGAAGGATGCAGTCAGGCTTTTAAGGTGTCTGTCTCTGTCCCCTGGGTCAGAGCAGATACGGTGGTATCTTGTGGCTTGGCTGTAAATGATGGATCTTTTTGTATGTGAAGGATGGAAGCTGGAGCTGTGGAGGTAGCTGCATCTGTCTGTGGGTTTCTTGTATATAGATGTTTGTATACAGCCATCACTGATTGAGACCGTGGTGTCCAAAAAATTGACTTTTTCTGGGGAGTAGTCAATTTTGAATCTGATTGTAGGATGGTATGTATTGAAGGCAGAATAAAATTGTTTCAGAGTTTCTTCACCCTCCGTCCAAATCATAAAAATGTCATCGATGTACCGGTAGTATTTTAGAGGTTTGGTCTGGTGTGTATTCAGAAATGTCTCTTCCAGCTCAGCCATAAAAAGGTTGGCATATTGGGGTGCTGTCCTGGTGCCCATCGCAGTGCCCATTATTTGTAGATAGATATCATTGAAAGCAGAAGTAGTTGAGAGTTAAAATGAATTTGATTAATTTTGTAACAGTTTCTGGTGAGTATTGATGGTCCAGTGTGGATTTTTTTAGGAGTCTTCCACATGCAGCTATGCCATCCGCATGTGGAATGTTGCTGTATAGTGATTCTACATCCATCGTGACCAGAAGGGTGTTAGGTGGTAGTTGCTTGATATTTTTCAATTTATTCAGAACGTCTGTGGTGTCTTGTATGAAGCTGTTAGTTTTGTCCAAGGTATGCAACTTATCCTCACCAGGGCGGGTATGCGGGCAGGGAAAGAAGGTTGGCAAGACAATTGACTGGTTCAGATGGAACTCCGACACCACCTTCGGCAGGAACTTAGGATGAGTGCGGAGGACTACCCTGTTATGATGAAATTTAATGTAGGGAGCATGAACTACCAGGGCTTGGAGCTCACTGACCCTACGAACTGAAGTAACAGCCCCCAAGAAAATGACCTTCCAGGTCAAGTACTTCAGATGGCAGGAATTCAGTGGCTCAAAAGGAGGTTTCATCAGCTGGGTGAGAACGACATTGAGATCCCATGACACTGGTGGAGGTTTGACAGGAGGCTTTGACAAAAGCAAACCTCTCATAAAACGAACAACTAAAGGCTGTCCAGAGATAGGCTGACCTTCTACACAGTGATGATAAGCACTGATTGCACTAAGGTGAACTCTTACTGAGTTAGTCTTAAGACCAGACTCCGATAAGTGTAGAAGGTACTCAAGCAGGGTCCGTGTAGGACAAGAGAAAGGGAACTTAAAAAGAGGGAAAAAACCTAAGAAAAAATAAGGATTTTTTTTTTTTAAAGAACAAAACGAAAAAGGGCAATGGAAGGGACAACCGGAGCACAAAAACGCGACAAAAAAAGTCTCCTGGGCCGGAAAACACAAGGAGCGCTTGAAAAACAAACCCTCTCTTGCGAAGCGGAAAAGAAGAAACTGAGGGAAGCGTGCGGGCGTCAAGTCACTCGCGCATGCGCAGTGTGTTGTCCCCGCGCCCGTCGCGCTACTTCTAGAAGCTTTAAAAGTTTTTTCTTTTAACTCCGGAGCTCCTGGGCCGTCGCGGACGACGACCCATGCGTGAAGATGTCCAGCCTGCTTGTCCTCGGAGAATCCATTCATCACGAACCAGTCTCCCTGTATTATCCCATAAAGCAGTAAGTTATGGAGACCACTCTGTTTTTTAACCAGCTGTCAGATCTCACCTGAGATTCCAAGGCCAAAATAGCCTTATCTCTCAGTTTCTTTTGATGGGAATAATAAGTAAGGATTTCTTACTCTTAAGACCACTTTAGCAGTTTCCGAATAAATGATGGGAGTATTTACATGATTTTGATTGACTACAATATAATCCACCCATTTTTGTTTTAGAAAGATGTGAAACTGGGGGTCTGTGTATAATTTTAGGGGAAACCTCAAGCACATCTGTCTCCCAAGTTGGTGCAGCCAACTATAATTGCATCCACACCATAGCTTGATAAGACACTTCATAGGGCCCAATTTCTGCTGTTAAACACATTAGGCCAAAGAATATGAGATGGTAATATATAAACTATATGGGCCTGTGTGCTATGGGCCCTGGAGAGATGCGTGTAATCATGGTTAGTTGGGTGTAATATGTGACAAAGATCTAACAAGTCCAACAGATCACAAAGCATAGGGACACATTTTGTTTGATTAATCTTAATGCAGAGATATTTGATTTGTCCAGTAGGGGATTAAACGCCCCATAAAGTCACCCCCAAAATAAAAGGTGCATCCCCAAAGTCCTGAAGAGAATGTAAAAGTCATGTATAAAAATTCTCATCATAAACATTAGGCGTACAGATGTTATATAACACCAATACCTGCCTAGAAACTTTCTTTAAATTAGTCTACTTATTCTCTAACTCTTCTCACTCTCTTACCTATATGTTCCATCTTTGTTTATACCCTTCACTGTCAATTAAAAAGTTTATTACGTGTTGTGTTTACATTGTAAATAGTATACTACTCCATACGTCGTATTATTTGAATATTTTACTGCTGTAATTGCCTATTGCTCATGTTTGATTTATTCTTACTGTATACCGCCTTGAATGAATTCCTTCAAAAAGGCGGTAAATAAATTCTAATAAATAAATGAATTATGATGTACCTGACCTCACGGTCATGCACAACTCGATGCACAGTAGCATCCAATCCTTTCAGTATTGCTACTCCAGCTTTTTTCCGAAAAGCTGGGGAGTCAAAGCAGGCACCTACCCACCACTGAGCTAATTTTTGATGTTCTACAGAAGGTAAATGTGTTACCTGTAAAAATGCAATGGACGCTTGATGTCTATTAAGAGCTGCCAAAATCTTTTGCCTCTTAATAGGGGAGCCAATGCCACCTACATTCCAGGAAATTACCTTTAGATCATTCAGTAGTCCCCATCAGATATAGAAGATCAGCAGAGGAAGGAAATCTATAAACACCAGGGGATATGTCCCAGCCTCCATATCCCTCCAGTCAGCTGAGCATCTGAGAATAAAAAGTCATGTTCCCAGTGGAATATCCCCCCTCACCCCAACACCTCCCCTTACCCAAAACACCAAACACAAACCCCCACATTGTCCTTATGATCCAAAAACCCCTCAAAATCCTGAAACTCCTCCCCATTCTCCACTCCCCACACTCCCTAACCTTGAGAGTCCTCCTCTAGGACCGATCTGTAAAGACAAGACAACTCCCCCCCATTTCGTCCTCAGGCAAAAAGAAAACAGAAAAAAGAAAACCTCTACCTCATTTATATAATAGCTGCACACACCCAAGCACTCCAATCATACACCCAAGCTTTCCAATCCATACAACAGTTGCATAGTGAGAATTTGCCTGTAAAGTCAAAAGAAACCAAAAAGGTCAGCACTTCAAGAACTAAGTACCACAAAGATGACTACCAGTTCTAAATGTGCTCACTCAAGCCATGTAAGACTTTGCATGGGCATCAAGTAGCAATGAAGAACTTTCAATGTTTCCCCACAAGGTCTCTGACAAAATATGTCAGTAGGTGTTGGTTAAGCTCAAAAAAAAAAAAAAAAAGACCCATAAAACGTTACCATCAAGTCCAGCACCTAGAGGCCAAACCAAAGCTCTTGTAAGGCCCAACCCATAATGTCTCCACCGATATAGTGCAAACCATGAACCTGACCCCAAAACAGACATAGACACAGCTATGGTCCATGTAGGCGGCAGATCCAGGTCAGTTAGAGAAACAATACAAAAAAAGTTGGGAGACCCGTGCATCTCAAACTGTGAATACCAAATCCAGGGAACAATGCATTCCCTGAAATGTTTATGGTGCCGCAGTCTCCTCCATCAGTCTAGAAAAAAAAGCCTGAGCTTCCGCAATGGTAGTATAGTACGTGATGATCTTACATGTACTACCTGCAGCTTTGCCAGGAACAGGAGCGCAAACTGAATAGGTTTGGCATGCAGTGCTGAACAAATCAGTGTATAGGTCTTACATGGGTCTGAACAGTCGCAGAGAAATCTTGACTAGTATTTTATTGTTTTCATACTGTAAGTGCTGTCCTGTTCTGATAGCTTGCATAATCTGCTGCTTAAGAGAAAGATTCAAGACAAGGAAGATCATTGCACTTGGGCAGCCTGTGTGTCAGGCTTCAAACCAATGGGTTCGTTCCACCCTGAAGGAGCGGAGTTGATCCTCTAAATTTAATGCCTTCGGGAGCCAGGACTCCAAAAAGCCCACCAGGAATTTATCTGTCAGGGACTCTGGAAGGCCGATCAGTCTTAAATTGTTGCGTTGTGAACAATTTTCCAAGTTGTCCATCTTCAGTTCAAGCTCTGTGACTTTTTTTTTTTTTAGAAAGAGAAATTGGTGCGTGTCTGGGTAGTCTGTTGGGCTAATCCTCTAGGGGGGTCAGTTCGTTGAAGCTGGGCATCCAATTCTAAGATGAAACTATCTATGCATTCGTGAGCCTGTTCCACCCTGTCAGAGATGTTGGGAGGTTTTTTTTTTTTTAATCTATTTTTTTTTCTTTTAAATTTAGCACAGCTTCCACAGGCACAGTCACCTCAGTTGTAATCTCTGCCATCCATGCAGAGCCGATTGAAGGGCTTGGCAAGAAGCACTGTTTTGCTATCTTTGGTCTAATGGGTACTGCTTGTTGCATTCTTTCTGCACAGTTTTGGATGCCATCTTAACGTCGCAGCCCCCAAAAACACACTGGAAGGATGCCCAAAGTATTCACGGTGAGTGCAGTGATATTCAAAAGGCGTTACTCAAGAGGTATAAGTCAAATTATTTAGCAGAATATTCAGCATCTACTCCTATCCATCGCATCACATGACCCTCTCCAAACCTTTTTTAATCCTGCACCAAGCTAACTGCTTTTTACACATTATGTGACAATGAATTGCAGAGTTTAATTATACGTTGAGTGAAGAAATATTTTTTCTGGTTTATGGAGGTGCAGCCTGGAACAGAGCAGAACTGGGCCTAGGAGGATAGAGTTGGATTCCAGACTCCAAACAAATTCTGCAGAACTGTCTGACCAAACCGGCTGCATATCTTGCTCAAAGCAGTAATATGTGACATGAATGTGTGGACAAATGAACACGTCGAAGCTTTGCAAATCTCCTCTATGGAGGCTGATCTCAAGTGGGCTACCAACATAGCCATGGCTCTAACATTATGAGCCTTGACATCACCCTCTAGAGTCAGCCCAGCCTGGGCATAAGTAAAGGAGATGCAATATGCTAACTGGAAATTGTGTGTTTATTGATGGCAACCCTCAATCTGTTTGGGTCAAATGAAATAAAAAGTTGGGTGAACTGTCTATGGGCTTTAGTCTGCTCCAAATAGAAGGCCGAGGCTCGCTTGCAGTCCAAGGTATGCAGTACACTCAACAGGATAGGCATGTGGTTTGGGGGAAAACGCTGGCAGAACAACTGACTGATTAATATGGAATTCCGACACTACCTTAGAAAGGAACTTAGGGTGAGTGTCGAGAACTACTCTATTGTGATTAAACTTAATGCAAAGTGGATCAGCTACTAGGGCCTGAAGCTTACTAACTCTGTGAGCTGAACTGACCACCACCAAAAACACAACTTTCCAGGTCAAATACTTCAGATGACAGGAATCAAGTGGCTCAAGAGGAGCTTTCATCAGCTGGGTGAGATCAACATTGAGATCCCATGACATGCTTGGAGTTTTGACAGGGGAGTTCATTAATTACAAAACTAGCATGAAGCAAACAACTAGAGACTGTAGAGATGGGCCTACCTTCTACATGGTGGTAAGCAGTAACTGCACAGAGTTGAACCCTTACAGAGTTGGTTATCAAACTAGACTCAGAAAGATGTGGAAAGTATTCAAGCACTGAGGGGATCTAAGGCTTCACCCTCACACCAGACAGCAAATCTCATCCACTTAAAAGAGCAACACCTCTTAGTGTAATCTTTCCAGGAAGAATGCAAGATGCAGGAGACACCTTCTGACAAACTGAAGGATTAGAATTCTATTCCCTTAACCTCCAAGCCAAGAGGGCGAGGAACTGGAGGTTGGGATACAGAAGAGACCTCTCGTTCTGCATGATGAGAATCGGAAAACACTTCAATCTCCACGGAGAAGTAGTGGGAGTCAGATCTGCTGTGGCCAATAAGGTGCTTTGGGGATCACAGTTCCATGGTCCTGCTGGAATTTCAGCAGTCTTCTCTATGAGAGGAACTGGAGAATACGCATACAGCAGGCCTCCCACCCAATGCAGGAGAAAGGCATCTAATGCTAGTCTGCCTTGTGACCTGAGCCTGGAGCAGAATTGAGTAACCTTGTTGTTGATATGAGTGACAAAAAGATCCACCAAGGGGGTTGCAGAACCCTGCTCAGTCTGTCCACCAGGCAGTTGTATTTTCCTGGTAGATATCTGGCTTAAAGGTCCATCTTGTGCAAAAGGGTCCACTGCCACAATGCCACTGCTTCCTGACAAGGGGTAGGATCCCGTACCCACCTGCTTGTTCACACAGAACATTGCAAACTGGTTGTCTGTTTGAATCAGAATAATTTGGTTCTGTAGCTGATTTCTGAAAGCCTTTAAAGTGCTCCAAATGGCTCTCAGCTTGAGAAGTTTGATATGAAGATCTGTTTCTTGAGCTGACCAAGTGCCTGGGTGTGAAGTACATCGACATGAGCTCCCCATACTAGGTTGGATACATACATTGTTAGCACGTTCTCAGAAGGTGAAATCTGGAATGAGAGTCCCAAAGTCAAATTTGCCCCAATTGTCCACCAGAGGAGGGAATGAGATTCTGGATGTTATGTCAAAAGAATCGTATGCGCCCCTGTTCACATACTTTTGCACGCCATCTGCTTCTTGGTCAACTGACAAATCTCTGAGGCCTGCTCCTGAGTGTACTGTGGACCAGAGACTAAGTACAGGGTCACGTAGAACTGGCAGGACTGGATGTGGGCAATGAGTACTGAGGCCAATAAGTTTTCCTCCCAAATGAATCTAGGGCCCAGGCCTCTCTACTTAAGGGAGCCGAGGCAGAAGTCCTGAAGTTTCTAACCTGTTTGAGGGTAGACTGAACCACTAAGGAATGGTGTAGTAGCTGGGCTTTGTCAGACCTGGGAGTGTTCTGCATATGATACTGTGTAAATCTAAAAACTTATCTCTACAGAGAGAGAAAAAGGGCATTGTTTTAAGTACCAATGTTATAACTAATCCTTAAACAAATGAGCCTCAACCACCCAAGGGTGTACACAGGTTAACAGCCTGCACTGACATAACCTTAGTAGCGCTCTTATCACAGGCTCAATCAAATGAAGTGCAAACACCACAGTGATAAACAACTCCCCCCCCCCCCCCCCCCAAAAAAAAAAAAAAAAAACACGCAAAAAACCCCAGAAAACGAAAAACACACTGTGGAAAACAGCTATTTCAGTGATTAAATAAAAATAAATGTACCAAAACTGTGTCCTCTTTACTCAACCTACAAAATTGTCAAAAATACATATATACTCAGTTCCAAGGATAAAAGGGCATGCCCAACACAAACTTATCTGGCAAGAAATCTTCCAAATGTCCATTATACTGTGTATCCACCTTCTTAGGTACAAACTGTATCGAGAAGTGAGATTCCCAGTTCCTCGTCAATACATCTTTAAGTATAGGGTGCAATGATACCATGACTCCTTCCTTAGGTGGAGACTCGTGTTCCAGGACAATAAATTTAAATGGAAAGGCCGAAACCATTTCCCTTACGAAACTGGTGAGAGACAGACCTTCAGGTGGAGATTTTTGTCTCTCTTGAGGTGAGGAGGGATCTGAAGGAATTCCATAAGACTCCTCCTCTGAGAAGTAATGTGGATTTTCCTCCAAGTCCTATGAGCGGTCCCAGTCAGACTCTTCTCCATACTCATAGTGGGCTTGATATGTGTGTTTGTCTCAGCTAGTGGAAACCTGTCCACGCTATTAAGAGTGCCAAAGTGCAGCCCTACTCTTCGACTCTGGTGAAGCTTCCTCTCCTGACATCAAGAGCGGTACTGTATGCGTCGATGTTGACACTCTTCGAGGTGCTGGCGCCGAGGATGTCTGCACAGATATGGGAGGAGCCTCAGGAGGATGCTGGGGCTGACCCGCAGCTGGTGCAAGTGCCCTTGATGTCTCAGCAGTCTGCATCTGCGCCAGCTCCTGCCTGAGCATGGCTCGGAACCACTCCTTGAAGGATGGCATTAGAAAAGGTGGGGGAACTGGTTGAGAGGCAGCCTGAGAAGGCAAACCTGGCAGCTTCGAGGCTCATATACCAGTACCTCTTCCAAAGAGGGGGAGCTCTCCTCTCTATACCTGCGCTTCTTGGGTACTGGTGATATTGATACCCTTGGGGCTCCCAGCATTGTACATCAAGGAGGACCTATGCTCGTGTCTTAATAATGCACTGCATCACAGTCCTTCAGTGCCGATGAGGGCCAAATCCGAGAACACCCACGGTGTCAGGTTTGATGTTAACTGGTCCCAGGGCCTGCTACTAGTGTCCGATGTTGAGATGGAAACTCTCTCAATGCCGGTGCACTGCCAGTGGATGTCGAAGCCTGTGTAACCATCGAGGTTGATGCTTCCAGCGCTGATGTCGATTGACCGAACTTCAAGGAGCCAAAAAGTTACTCCAGCTGGGCTTGCCGTGCTTTCTGCACCCTTAACTGCATTTTCAGAGACAGCAAATATCAGGGTCATGGTCAGGAACAAGGCACCCGATGCACTATGAGTGCAGGTCTAACAGAAATCACCAGATTACACCTGCCGCACCTCTTGAAGTCACTGGGGGTCTTCTGCAACAACGAAAAAACAATCAAGGCCAAATTAAACTCCCCAGTTTTGACCCAAAATGGGGCAGTGGCCAAGCTGAGGTCGGAGCTATGGCCTAACAAATAGGCCTAGTTGGTTGCAAAAAAATAAAGAAAACTTTAAAAGACCAAAAAATTACATTACTTGTGCTAATGTTTTTCCTGTTGTGATCTGTTCATTTGGTGACTTCAACAAACATAATTAAACTAAAATGTCAAAAAATACTATGAACTAAGGGAAAGAGCAAAATAAACAAAAGATGAAAAAAAATTTAAAAAATATTGAAAGGACCACATGGGAAGCCACTGGGAAAATAAACATGAAATCATGCCATGTTGAGAAGTCAGGTCCTCTCGTTCCCTAGAAAAACTGAGGGACCTACGCTTACGTGTAATGCAGGAAGGCACCATAGTAGAAAATTCTACTCTTTTTTTTTTTTTTATATATTTTTATTGAAACACAGAAGTACAAAAACAGCACAGCACACCATAAGGTACAAATCAATGTGCAAATAAAGAAAACACAACTAAGCGCACTGGACCAATGTGTGATTAGGAACTCGTAAACAGCAACTAACATAATTTGACAACAGATGCGAAGCATTCTCAAGAAAATTCTACTCCTAACTAGTCAGCATCTGCAATGGCTCCGCTGGATGACGTTAAGTTAGCCTATGGATTCAGGGCCTACACAGAGAGTTAGCCAAAGGCCCCTGGGAAATACTACAGGCAGCGCTGAACCCCTCCCCCTTCTACCTACACTGATCCCTAGTGATGTCAGTGTAGGTAGATAGGATGCCTTTCTACTTGATGGCATTAGTTTATAATGGTATCCAGACAGGCTAGTTACAGAACTGGACCTTCAAAGGAACACACACCTCCTTGGTAATAAGGAGACATCAAATATTAAGACAAAGGAAGGTGCTGGAAAAAGCAGCAGATATAAACACCAAAAGGGATAAACATAAGCAGGAGGGGGATATATACACACAATCCTCAAACACACCCACCCATAATCAGACCTACAGGCATTCACGCTTAGGCAGCCGTCCCCCCCCCCCACCCCCCCCCCCCCTTATAGAAAGACAGTCCCATTCACTTAGACACAGAATTAGGAGTACTGTGACACATACAGAAGCAGCGCTTCAATAACTAAGTTCAAAGTGCTGTACACTTGTAAGAATATCCTATATAATAATTCTCACCTCCAACATTCTATGCGTCTTGCTGCCTGTGTCCATGGCTTTCTTCGGAGTTGGTCTGCTAGGCTCCATAGATCAGGCTGACGTCACGTAGAAAGCCTGAGACGGAGGAGGGGTGAAAGGGGCAGGGCACAGGGGCGGAGGCGGAGCTTGAAAGAGAAACAGAAGCATTGAGGGGTGGAGTTGCCGAGAGTGTCGCAACCAATGGCAGGGAAAGAAAGGTCGGAGTCCTCCTTGGGCGTGAGCGGAGGGGGCAGAGCCAAGGAGAGCATGCTGCTGTGCTGAGCTGGTGCGCGGGTGTGCTGGGCGTGGGGGGGACCTCAGGAGTCAGAGCGGCGCTGCAGAGGAGGAAAGCAGGCGATGGCCACTGCTGCCCCTCCGGGCCCCATGGGAGGGTGTGTGGGCAGCTGCCACGACTCCTCGGGAGGGAGGGGACGACCGTGAAAGTCGGAGGGAGGGAGGGGATGACCCTGGAACTGGGAGGGAGGGGGAGAGGGAGAGCCCCTGGCACACTCTCTCATTCTCACACACTCTCTCTCTCACTGTCACACACACTCGGCACATTCACTCTCTCTCTCACACAGTCACTCTTACACACACTCTCTCAAACATACATACGCCGAGGAAAATCTTGCTAGCGCCCGTTTGTGTCAGAAACGGGCCTTTTTTACTAGTTTATATATAAAATATCTTTTTCAAAGCCATGCCTGTCTGTTGTATTATTCTGCTACAAACCGGACTGCCTCTGAGAAGTGAACCTGGGACCACAAGAAAAGTACAAGACTAGAAACAAAGCTGACATCTAGTGGCTCATCTGGGAGATACTAGAGGTTGCTGACATCTGAGGGCCTGCCTTGGTTTCTCAGGGGATCTCCAGCTGGGTAAGTAAAGTAGCAGCAAGTTTTCATTTTGCACACTAGGTATACTGTATTCTGCATAGACAGGGTGAGATTACATAATTGACTGTCCCTGTGCACCCTTGTACTTGTGGATTATAGACGGGGTGAAACAGAAAAATCAAAAGACCCTGTGAACCTCTTCAAATTTTGGTTATAGGCTGGATGACACACTCTAGTGAAAAGGCTCTGTAGTCAGGCAGTTTACACCTGAGTATGATTGTTCATTTTTAATTTTGGACATAACCACTTTGGAGGGTTCTCGGTTTTTGACCCCTGTATATTATAGGAAAGACACTTTGCTTCATTATTCCAGTTTTGATGTGAAACATTTACATGACAACTTAGCAGTGGGACAGTTTTTAAGATTGAGGCATCTCTGCTCTAATGTGGAAGAGTTTAAGTCAAGATCAGAAGATCTGAGTATTTGTTTCAATAAATGTGGATATCCCATGAAAGTAGTAAGGAAGGCATTTAAAAAAGAAAGGCAGAAAAGTGTAGTTTAAGTGTGTTTAGCAAGGGTACTGGTATAAAGACCACACCTATGACCTACACCTGGAGCAAAAAGGGAAGCCACCTTGAAACAGGGTGGAAGTTTAGAATGAAAATATAGTAAGTAATGCAGGTGTTAGAGAATTAGAGTTGCCAGCTGTCATGTCTAGCACAGCTAGAGCTGGCTTTCGCCAAAACAGATACTGACAGGAAAGAGAAAAATAAAGGGCAAAGTTACAAAAAGTTAAGTTGTTACCAGGGAAAGATGTATGTTGTATTAAATACTAGTAAAAAAAAGCCCGTTTCTCAATGAAATGCAACGGGTGCTAGCAAAGTAATCACCTTCTCCCAGTAATGTTTTTAAGGGAAGTGTTAGGGGAAATGTGCTCTGATGGTAATCAATAATTTTCAGTGGTGTAAACAAATCTAATGGGGGGGGGGGGGGGGGCGGGCTGTGTGTCTGTCAGAAAGAGAGAGAGAGACAGTGACATGAAATTAACTCTGCCTAGTTCCCACACCACCAGAGCCCAGCCCTGCACATTATCACCTCCTGTTCCCAAAGTTGTTGTTGTAGGTTTTTTATTTTTTACCTCGACAGCAGGTAGGCACAGTGATGGAGCCTGGACTACTGGAAGAGGCCCAAGTTGAATACAGGTGAGGCAGAGCAACTATCAATGCCTGCACCACACGGGACAGGTTTTCTTCAGTCAGTAGCTGTGCTGCTGTAGCGACACACTCAGGTGGCTCTTCAGATGGTGGCTTGTAAAAGCGGGCTCTTTGCAGTTCCGAGTCCTCTCAGATCAGCAGTCCAGGTAGGATTTCAGCGCGAGGCGTGACGGTGGGGTAGGTGTTAAGGCAGCCAGCAGGGGGAATTATGTGGACTTGGGCTGACCCATTTGAATAGATCCATGAGACCTGCGGGGTGACGGGGGTCCCTTCAGACGGCTCAGCAGCACAATTTGGGCAGTTCTGCTTCTTCAATCAGGCGGGCTGTTCGCAGGGGCTGACCCATTTGAATAGATCCGTGAGCTCTGCAGGGTGACGGGGGTCCCTTCAGACAGCTCAGCAGCACAAATTGGGCAGTTCTGCTTCTTCAATCAGGCAGGCTCTTCGCAGGCAGCTCCTGACGGAGACGCTTCCTTGGCTTGAAGCAGCTGCGCAACAGTGTGTTCCTTTGCTGTGGCACCTTAACTGAGTCAGGCGGCTCTTTCTTCAGATCAGAAGATAGAGGGCTCTGAGGACGGGACACTGAGAGCGATCAGATCAGAAGATGGAGGGCTCCAAGGGCGGGGCACTGAGAGCGATTGCCTGTGGTTGGCCCCTTCTCCTTCTGACGTCATGTTTCCATGCAGCCTTCCCTGCCCTCGGAGGGCGGAGCGATTACGAAGCCTTCAAACACTACAGGGCCTCACTACTACACGGCTTCGCTGCCACGGAGTCAGCTTCAGAACGTTGGAGGTGCAAATTATTATGTTAGAAGGGACGTTTTCACTCAGTACCATTTCCAAATTAAAGTTGGAATATCTACCAGTCTTTTTCTTAGCAGCTCAAACACTGGACAAAGTTTTGTGACTTTTAATACCCCATAATGAGCCTTGACCCAAGCCAGCCCCCCCCCCCCCCCCCCCGCAGGTCCAGAACCTCTCTCCTTTTCCTCCAGCCATCCCCTACCCCTTGCAGGTCCAGAACCTCTCTCCCTTCTCTCCAGCCACCCTCTCTCCCCTTGCAAGTCAGAACCTCTCTCCCTTCCCTTCGGCCTCCGCCCCCCCCCAACAGCTATAGCCCACTCTCTCCCAGACCCCCTTCTCCTGCCCCACAGGTCTAGCCTTACTTCTTCCTTTTCCCTGCCTCACCCCCACTGCGGTGCTTCCAGTTTAAATTAGGGGCGCCAGTTGGCAGTGATTTATACAGGTCTGCTCTAAGGTCTTCCCTCTGCTGCAATCCGCACTCTCCAATGCAACTTCCTGTTTCTAAGAGGGCAGATCTTGGCAGAAATCAGGCCCTGGAGCAGGCCTCTGTGAATCGCTGCTGCCCAGTACCCTTAAAGTAGACGCATTGCGGAAGGGGCGAGGGAAGTAAAAAGAAGGTGCACTTCAGCCACACCCACGATCCCTGCATATATGACATCCGTCTACCTAAGAACGCTTTACTGTACAGTTCGAACTATTTACTGAATAATACCTGGTGCACTCATACACCACTGATCCCAATCAACATTAATAGGACAAGATATTCCATGCCTCTGGTTACCAAAGACCCTACTGACATTCCAGACTTTATCCCATATGCTATACATCCATTACCTCTGGGCATGAGAAAAGAGACTTTACATCAAATGCTGAACTTTACAGGACTCCACGCCTATACTGATCACCTTAAGACAACCTCCAAAGAAGTGAATTATGCCATCACTTATCAAAATAGACAGATCTGATAAACCATTGAAAATTTACTACAAGATGCTCATGTCTCTGTATGGAAACTTTTATTTGGATATTCACGTACTACTGCTCAGGTCTTTAATGTTCTTATTCACTCTATCATTATTTTAACTGTTGTACAAATTTTGCTATACTGTCATGATTTTCCTGTGCTGTAAAATAAAACATATGCACATCTCCTTGCAGTGCAGGTAGTTACACAAGTTTTTCCAGTATCAACCTCTGAAATCAGGTTAATTTAGCCTGCTAACTTTGATTTTTCTACTGCATTGAACACTGGGGGGTCAGCTGTAGTATATTGTTGCTTCTCACATTATCATACCCTTACTCATGGCATCCAGGTACCTTTAGGCCTAAACCTCCTTAGAAATTCCTGCATCCCTTATGCACTGTTCATTCTCTCTAAGGCAGACTGGGTGTCCCCGTTCAGTAGCGGCTGCCCTACCTAACACACGAGGTTTGGACTAGTGATGGGACTTGCTTATTTCCGTAGCTATAGAGACAATACTGTGCAGGACAGGGGACCTGCTGAAACTAGCAGGATAGGTACTGTTGGAGGTAATAACAGGCATAAACGAACGGCAAGCTGGCCACTACTGTGTATACAGCAGCTGCAGGCAGGGTCAGACTGACCATTTGGGCAATCAGGCAGTGCCTGAGGGCCCATAGCAGTTGGGGGTGGGGGGGGGGGGGGGTGGGGGGTGGGCAGCGCTTCCCACCCGTGTTCATCTCTCACTCTGCTTCCCTTCCATCTTCGGGTCTGGCACTACTCGTCTCGCTCAACTCCCCCTCCCCAGTATCACCTCCTGTGTCAGACCCCCCCACCATTTAAACCTGCATTTTTGTAACAGTAAAGCAGCAGCGGCAGAGATTCCCTTCAGCTGTCTGCTGCCGAGCTCACGGCCTACTCTCTACTCATCCCACCCTCTTCTGACGCATCTTCCTACTTCCGCAAGGGAAGGACGCAGCAGAGAGCAGGCCGTAAGCTCGGTGGCAGGCAGTTGAAAAGAAGACATACAGGAGCAGTAGGGAAGGAGGAAACAGAGAGGTAAATGCAAGGAGGGAAGAAGGGAGGGAAGAATGATGGAGACATGTTGGATCTGGGGGCAGAGGAGAAGGAGGGAGATAGATGTTAGACACATGGAGTGAGGTAAGGGAAGGAAGGGAAGAGAAATGGATAAACATTGGACCCGGAGACAGTGCGGAAAGAGGGAAGAGAGGTTATACGCGTGGAGGAATTGAAGACAGAGAGATGGAAACATTGGACCTAGGGGTGGAAGGGAAGGAGATGGAAACATTTTGGATCTAGGGGGTGGAGGGGAAGGCGTAAGGGAAGACAGATGCAGAGATATTGGACCCAGATGCATGCATGGGGAACGAGGAAACAGAGGGAGATAAGGAACAGAGATGGAGAGTTGTTGGATGTGGGGGTGGGGTGGAGGGGGAGAGGGGGAAATATGTTGATCCCAGGAAAGGAAGGGAGGGAGACAAACAGATATTGAACCTGGGAGGAGAAGAGAGAGATGGTGGACCATGGGTGGGGACTGTGGTGGAGTGGAAGGGAAATCAGACTACAAGGCTGCAGGAGGAGGGGCAATATTGAGAATGTTGGAACCATACGGGAGAGGGCATTTGGGGGCATTTGGAGGAGAGGCCTAGTGGTTAGGGTGGTGGACTTTGGTCCTGAGGAACTGAGTTTGATTCCCACTTCAGGCACAGGCAGCTCCTTGTGACTCTGGGCAAGTCACTTAACCCTCCATTGCCCCATGTAAGCCGCATTGACCCTGCCATGAGTGGGAATGTGCGGGGTACAAATGTAACAAAAATAAAAAAATTAAAAAAAAATGAATAGGAGGAGGATAGTGAGTAAAGAGGATAAAAATGTGGTATTGGGGAGTAGATGAAAGACAGAATGGAACAGGAGGCTGTGTAAGGGGTGAGACCAGAAATGGGAGAGCTATGGAGTGACAGAAGATGGAAAGATGATAGGTAGGTGAAAGGAAACAGGAGATGGAGAACAAGCGCACACGGTTGATGTGAACGAGTGTGCTGGGGTTGAGACTGTTGAGGTGGGCGAGAGTTCTCGCTCCACAAAACTCTTTTCAGCTTGATATAAGCTCCAACACGGGTCATGTCATCCATATGTGAAAATTATAGGCCTGCCTGTCCTTGAAGAATAAGTTTTATTTTGAAGTTATTAACTGGAATATGTTAGCTTTAGAAAAAGTGCATTGCAAATGGCTTTGTATAATATTCATGCATTTGTTATTATTTCTTCAGTGCTGCGATACATACTGTTTGACTTCTTGGGGTTCCCAATTCTATTTTTCTCTTCATATTTCTATTTGTAATTTGTGATCCCTTGTTCTGTATTTGATAAGGGTCTGTCTGTGTTTTAGATATGACTGAGGTGTGGGGTATTCTGTATATAGTTTCTGTGTTGAACTAGATAGCAGGGTTCACTTGTTCTGTTTTGCCTGTAGTTGGTACATTGGTGTCTTAGGGCCCAGTGTAATAGTTGTAGCACTGCCTATTCATAGGTAGGGTTCTTGCTGTTTAATCCAGTGCTATGTCATATGACATGTTTGGTACATTCATATTGTTAGGATTTTTTCAGGTTTTGAATTTGTTTTGTATTTCACAGTGTACCTGGAAGTGGAGATATTTATGTTGCTACTCCACAGATGAATGAGAATCAGATTTTTTTTGTATGGTGACTTCCATCGGGAAGTTTCCTAGTTCTGATCTGCATCTGTTGTTGGGGAGAGGTTGAATTTTTGTGGATGCAGAGCACAAGTACATTTAACTCCTATCAACTGCTATACTGTGTCAGACCAAAGGTCCATGAGGATCATATATGCAGTGTGTCACATATTTGAGCATTGTCCTTCAGGTGTGTCCAAATGATAAAAGACTGAGCCTCAGCAGCATTTAGAAAGCAAAACAACATGCAGGTCATTCCAATTGTATACCCTGGATGCGGATGCACAATTAGCAGGATTTAATTATTTTGTATATTTCTACATCAGGTTTTTGTCTAAAGTGTGTTTTAGAAATATTATGACAGATGCAGAGCCAGTAAGCTGTCGGATGGGACGTTGGACCAAGGTATGACCCTTTCTGCCTGGGGGCCCAGATCCCCATCAGTCCACCTATGGTTGCAGGTGTGAAAACTGCATTGATAGGTACCACAGGAGTTTACTTCCATTTTTTCCCATGCACACTTAAAACATTAAAAAAAAAAAAAAAGGTGTGGGAGATGTCAACATGACAAGGCCCAATCTGAAAGTTAGCCCAAGGATTCAGGGCCTACACAGAGGATTAGCCAAAAGCCTCTGGGAGATATGACAGACAGCTGTGAAACACCCCTCCCCCCCAACCGTCACAGGCACCGGATGGTGAGCCCTTGGACCACAGCGGCAGACAAGTCCCCTAGGCTGGCACACGGCAGGAGTCAGGGCAAAAACCCAAGGCAGGACTGGGCAAGCTAGGGCAAGGCAAGGCAGACAAGACAGGAACCGGATCCAGACAAGGCAAGGAATAGCAAAGCCAGTGGGGCTAGATCTTGAACCCAGATAGGACAAGGCTAGACAAGGAACTGGGTTAAAACTGGATCCAGATAGGTATGGACAAGACAATCAACAAGACAAAGCAAAGCGAGGCAAGAAGACAAGTGAGGCAAGAAAGGACTAGTTGGGGCAGGAACAAGAGGCTGGAGCTGGGCAACAGAGGGCAGAATTGGAGCTGCATCAGGATCAGGAACAGAGCTGGAACTGAAACACAGCAGGAACATGAGACCAGGAAGACCTTGCAAGGCTGAAGACCACGTTGCAAAGCCACTGATGGAGGACAGGCACTGTTCTTAAGTATCCGCAAGGCCGGCAGAGGGTCTCCACAGGTGTCCTGGAACTTCCATGTGCTGCCCCTAAAGGCAGCTGTTTGGCAGGCATGTGCATTATACAGCTAACATCTGCAAACACAGAGTTCAAGGAGTGCTGCAGGACACTGGTGGTCCACCAAACCAGACTACCCGGCGCGAGCCCCAGACACCACTGGGCCCAACAAGAAACCGAAAACATGCGTCAGGCAGGAGTCACAGCCCAGGGTCTTTATCCTTGGTGATGTCTGTGTAGGTAAATAGGATGGGATTAGTTTACAAGGGTAGCCAGACAGGCTATCTTTGAGAACTGGGCCTTCAAAGGAATGCACACCTCCTTGGTAATCAGGAGACATCAAATTAAATTAAGACACAGGTGCTGGAAAAAGAGAAGATATAAACACCAAGAGGGACAAACTTACAGGGGGATGATCAGAAGCAAACGCCGGTGCTTGAGACTGTTAGCGCCATACTAGCGCCAGCGTTTGCTACCGCCCCATGATCAGAGCCCTCAAGCGCGTGAAACAACGTGCTCGAGGGCTCTAAACGCAACTAACATGCAAATGCATGCTAAAAAGGGCTAAACATATTCATCCCCAATGATCCGGGAGGAATGGTGAGCCCTATCCAGCATGCATTTGCATGCTGGCACGCCCCCATTCCCCCCAACGAGGCAAACCTGCCAGCAACAAGGGGCTGGAGGTCCAGTGGACCCTCCAGTCCCCCGACGATCCCCCCCCCCCCCAGGTTCAGGGAGGGCTGGAAATCTGGTGGGTCTCCAGCCCCCCCTAACTCCCGTCAACTTGTGAACCCAGTTCCTGGTAGCCCAGTGGGTGACCAAACCACCCCCCAAGTGACAGGGGGGCTGGAGGACTGATGGACCACCGGTCCCCCTCCCCCCGACGATCCCCCCTAGGTTCAGGGAGGGCTGGAGATCTGGTGGGTCTCCAGCCCCCCCCCCAACCCCCCAGCAAAGGGTCCCTGGTGGTACAGTGATCAATCCACCCCCCTCTCCCTACCTTGTGGCTCAGAGGAGGGAGGAAGCCTGCTTCCCTCCTCTTCCTTTGACGCCGCAAAATGGCGGCACCCAGCCCTGCCCAGTGCATCCTGAGATGCGCTGGACGGGGCTACACAGTAGTCCTGTGGACCTCCAGGCCCCGTCGCTGGGGGGAGGGGTTTTGTCACCCACTGGGCCACCAGGAACTGGGTGCACATGTTGAGGGGAGTCGGGGGGGGGGGGGCTGGAGACCCACCGAATCTCCAGCCCTCCCTGAACCTTGGGGGGGGGGGGGTGGAGGGGGATTGTCAGGGGGACCAGAGGTCCACTGGACCTCCAAAGCCCCCGTTGCTCGGGGCAGAGGTAGTTGGGGCCTGGTGGTCCCATGGACCTCCAGCCCCTGTGTTTTGACAGGTTTGGGCTTTTGACAGCCCAGACCTGTCAAACAAGTGCGGGAGGATTGTGCTGAGCACATGCTCAGGCACAATTCTCCCGCACTTCTACCCCATGATCAGAGATAATTGCATGCTTAAATTTGCATGCAATTATCTCTGATCATCGGTGCGGTAAAGCCCCACGCTGTTCCAGCGCTATTTTAGAGTGCTGTTTGGAACAGCGCGGGGCTTTTGATCATCTGCTTGTTAGGGAGGAGAGAGACACACCCACCCACATTCATACCTAGAGACATTCATGCTCAGGCAGCATTCCACACAAACCCCTCCTCAGCCCCTTACAGAAGGATAGTTCCATTCACTTAAGCACACACACAGAATTGAAAGGACAGGCAGACACCATAACACAAACAGAAGCAGCACTGAAATAACTATGTTCTAGGTGTTGTACACTTGTAAGAAGCCTATTCCTATATAAAATATCTTTTTCCAAGTCATACCTGTCTGTTGTATTATGCTGTAAACCCCACTGCTTCTGAGAAGTGGACCCGCGAGCACAAGAAAAGTACAAGACTAGAAATGAAGCGGACAGACGTTACCTATCTGTGAGAATACAAAGGCCTACTTGTCCTTGGAGAACTTTTTGTCAACAGCAAATTTAATTACCTCACTAGTTATTCCCATCTCTAGATAATTTATAAATATGATAAAAAGCAGCAGTCGCAGCCCAATTATCTACTCTTTTACACTGAGTATACAGACCACTTATCCCTACTCTCTGTTTTCTATCTTTTAACCAGTTTTTAATCCATAATAGGACATTACCTCCTATCCCATGACCCTACTGGAGGAACACCTTAGTGTTATGACAGGCTATTAGGCTACTGGGTAGCTTTTTACAATTTTCACTGTGGTAAAGCAAAATAAAAGAGTGACCAGAAGACAGGACTCTAAGAACAGTGCCATCACTGTTCTAGGTTTCCAATATACAGTGTTAATGGCCAGCTAGAACAGACTTTCCTATTGAATATCAAACCCAAACGTTTTTCAGATGGAAGTAAAAAAAAAAAAAAAGCCTAAAATAAAATCTAGTAATTTTCTAAAATCCAAGTCAAATTTTAGTTTATAATGGAAACTTCTGGGAAGGGGCATTCCCTGTTAAAAGCTATACCTCGCTGGTATAAAGTACCGAAAGGAAACAACAGTTATATGGCTATATAGAAAATACCCATTATATGGGCATGTTGAATAAATCATACAAGCAGAAATGAGTTACTGAGGAATGTTTGAAAGGTTTGCACTAAAAGCTCAGGTTACTGAAGTATTGCAATTTTGACCCTCTTAAATACTGCCTTGCCCAAAACTGGTCAGCATAAGAAAGCTGTCCTGTTAAAACAGGACTCATTTCCTCTTGCCTTTTTCTCCTCTTCATCCTCTGAGACCTTCTTAAACTCATGCTCAAAGGAGCTGGCAAGCTCATTGAACAGTCCCACTTCTTCACAGTTCTTCAAGAAACGGGTTGGTGTCGGAGTCTGATCTGTTAACAATGAAAGCAAAAAGCAATAAAAATGAATTGAAACAAGTGCTGCCTAAGATCTTAAGGCTACTGCCCAATTTCTCATGTGAAATGCAGGTTATTTCCAACTGCATCCTTCCAAATCAAAGCAAACATACAGGGTAACAAAATCCCAAGGAAATCATTTAAGACAAAAACATTCTTTTTCAAACCGGATTCAGAGAGCCCTGTTTAAGTTCACAGGAAATCCTTTGCTCCAGTTTTTCAATATAGCTCTTGCACTTATATTTGGTTGTATATACACGCTGCTAAAGAAACACAATGGTTATTGCTGCCTGTTGTAATGTTCTTTAACCATTTACCCCCTAATTCTAGCAAGTTATGCACCCAAATTTCCGATTAGCACACAGTGTTGCATGCAAAATTGTAAAATAAGGTCAGTTGCACACATAATTTAACTGATTAATTAGTGCTTTTCAATGCAAAGTCCCGGAAACCCAACAGCAGCCCTCAATGACTTCTGGGGCAGTCCCCACTGGTTTTTTTTTTTTTGCTCTTTGCCTCGCTACCCAGGCTCAGGACAGAAAAGGGACAAGGCATTTCTCAATAAACAAAAGATAATGCATTTGGAAATGCTCACAACCTTGAGGATACCCTAAAGAAATCTGAAGGTGGGCTGCTGGGGATGGATGTCACTGACACACACTGTTCAGCAGTTTCATTGCCCCACATGGCAAGATATTTAGTGGCTCTCCTTCCGCTCATCAGAATCCAAAGTAGCCCCAGCTTAGAAATTAAGACTACTGAATTAAATGTTAATTAGCCTTAACCAATTATTGGCTATAACTGTTGTTAACTTGAACTAATTGGCAGTTACACAGCTGCCTTTAGTCGGTATTTTTTATGTTGCATGCTCAAATTCCAGAGTGCAATGCCGGAGGGTGGAGGGGGCAGGCACGGACCTGGGAGAGCCATAGGCGGGGTGGGGATATGGAAGGCAATTAGACACAGGGGCTATAGAATACTAGCATTTTCGCACCTAACTGCTTAAGTTAGGCGTGAGCATTTACACCAGCTATCTGGATGGCATAAGTGTGCGTAATAATGGGAGATGGGAGTAACTAGTGAGGTAACTACATTTGGTCATGACACAAAGTTATTCAAAGATGATAAATCGCAAGAGGATTGTGAAAAATTACACAAGAGGACCTTACGAGCCTGAGCAACCAAATGGCAGAAGACGTTTAATGTTTGCAAATGCAAAGTGATGCATATGGGAAAAAGAAACTCAAACTATAGCTACGTGACCAAGAAAGGGACCCTTCCTTTAAAAGAACCTCTGGATACCATTCAGATGCCCGCCCAGGAGTGATCTGGGAATCAGACTCTTAGAAGTACTTCTATGGGGATTCCCGAGTGTACCTGTCTTGGTCTACTACGCTACTGGCTAGGCTATGGGTGGGAGCACCAAGGAATGGAGTCCTCCTGTGCTCCAAGGAAGTTTCCTCTCCCAAAGGGCTGGATAATGACAGTTCGACCGGTGCTGATTCTGATACCCTTTGATGCATCAGAACTGATACCCATTGAACAGCATAGACCTCCAGGATAGGTTGAAGAGCCAACAGGTCCAATGCTGGTGCCCTCGATAGCTCGGACATCTCCTTCAGCAGTATGGCCTGGATCCTCCCTTCAAGGTCAGCCATCGGTACAAGCTGGACTGTATCTGGTTCTCTTACAGGAATCGGGGCCAAATTGGAGGCCTGGCTCAGTTTAATGGAGGCTGACATGTCTGTTCCAGGGACCTGGAGGGGGAGTTATCCTCTCAAAGAGGAGCTTTTCAGTTATTGATAATGTTGATGCCGATGTTCCATGTACCATGCTTCAAAGAGTACAGATGCCAATGCTTCTTGGCCTCTCCCTGATGCACCCAATTGTTGTCCCTCAATGCCGATGAGGATGACGTTGAATCCTTATGTGTCCTCAGTGCAGGATCAGAGGATGCCTGATGCAGATGGACACTACTGTTGATCAAGGTTGAGGCAGGGGGAAATCTCCTCAATGCCGACGTATCCCCAGTATCTGATGCAGCTCTGATGCCTCTGATGTCAAACATCAATGGAACGAAAATATCTCTGCACGGTTGCTCTTGACTCAATGCTTCTTAATGAAAGCTGTCAACACAATTTGCAATGTTATGGTTAGTTTTGGTGTGGCTTTATGGGGCTACAGGCTTAGAAAGTTAGATCAAACTAGGCTTTGCTATACAGCTAGTCAGACTAGGCCTGAACTGTATTTTTTTTTTTTTTTTAGAGAGCAGTCTTGCACTTTTGGGTCCTCTGCTATCTGGAATGAGAGTGAGATATCTGCTTAGTCTGTAAGGAAAAGGAGAGGTAGAGGATATCTACACCTTTGAGAGTAGTAAGACCTCTATTGCCTACAACTCTGATACCCCTTGGAAGAGGAGGAGGCCAGTTTGGAACTGGGCCTGGAGTGGGTCTTAAAGGTTTCACTTCACTACTTAAAAAGTGTTGCAGCCTCCTGCACCTTAACTCTGAAAAGATTGTTTCCACAGCATGGCACGGCAGTGAGCTGTTCCTGCACATCAAATCTTTGGGCTGAGGTCCTCGGCTAGGCAAGTCTGTGGGTGCCAATACTCACGGCAGTAGCTCTTGATGCTGTATCACAGATCATATGGACCACATATTTTCTACAATCCTTCGCTTTGGTTACTAGCCTTTGAAGTTCTTCACTGGGAAATATGTACCATAAGTGAATGCCCATAAAGAACTGATAGGATTCTATGCAAGATGTGAAAATAGCATTCTGAAAAACATTTCTTGCAAAAGACTCTAGTTCACACTTCCCTACCAGGAGACAGTGAGGAGCAGGTCTTGGAGCTGTTGAGAATGGATTCAACCACCATGGAATAATAAGGAAGCTGGTGCTTCTCAAATCCAGGAGCCTTCTGAACTTTATACATAGAATCAACCTTCTGGAGGTCTCCCACATTCTTATCTGAACCTACTTCAAGACTCTGTGAATGGGCACTGTCACAGCTTCCTGGGGTGGGTCAAGGAATTGGAGGATATCGGTGTTTCTGCCTTGGGCTTCTTCTCCCTTCTCTAACTGAAATGGGATATCCTGAGACATCTCTCTCACAAAATCAATGAACAAAAAGTTCTTCAAATCGAGATTTATGGCTTTTGTGAGGTGGAGATGGATCTGAGGGAACACCTGGGTATCCCTCCTTCAAGAAGGCCTCAGCCTCTTCTTCAATGTCCTAGGAGTGCTCACTCAAAAATACTCCATAGGTGAAGTCTCTGTGTGTCTCACACTACTAACCACTGGATCCGGCCTTGGCCAGGATTATTGAGACAGAGGACTCCGAATGCAGCAGTGTGAGGGTGTCTACATTCCCTCATGTAAAGGAACTCAGAAATATGAGATAAAGGCAGTGGCCAGAAACAAAGAATCAATTTCAAACCCAATAGAAAGTTGAAAACAGGCTTGATCTGTGAACCGCAGAACGAATCTCTGAGGGAACAGTTAGGAAAGAGTAATTACCTAAGCCTTAAAGGAAGGCCCCTCCAGCTCCTCCAATAGAAATAACAGGCAGATATTCCCTTCCAATCTGGTCACAAGATACCACTTTAGGGAGGAATCTGGGTTCGGTTTGGAGTACTACCCTGTCATGGCAGAACCTGGTGTAAGGTGGATCTGCCACAAGGGCTTGAAGTTCGCCGACTCTTCTGACAGAAGTAAGTGCTATTGAGAACAGTAACTTATATGTAAGGAACTTCAGAGAACAGGAATGAAGTGGTTCAAATGGAGGTTTCATGAAAGTTGTGAGGATGACATAGATCCTATGCCACCGGAGGTGGTTTGATAGAAGGTTTGGTATGAAATAAACTTTTCATGAATCTAACTATCAAGGGATGAACAGAAATTAGTTTATCAACTAATTTGAAAAGAGCTAATGGCACTTAAGTGTACTCTGAGTGAGTTAGTTTTGAGCCTAAAATCAGAAAGACAGAGGACGTATTCCATAAGGGTAAGAAGAGAGCACGTAGCAGGATCAAGTGCTCTGGCTGTACACCAGTGGGAAAATCTTTTCCACTTGAAAAAGTAACATTTCTGAATAGATGGTTTCCTAGAGGCTAATAGTATTCTAGAGACTTCTTCTGGAAGGTTCAAAGAAATAAGTTTATGTCATCAAGAACCATGCCATCAGGGACAGAGTGTCAATCTGGATGGAGGAGGGACCCCTCCTTCTGTGTTAGGTTTGGAAAAGGATTCATCCTCAATGCTTCCTTGGACAATAACTCTAGAAAAGGGAACCAAATTTAACATAGCCAGTAGGGAGTAATTAGAATCATGGTCCCTTTGTAGTTTGAGAAAAGTTTTCCCTAGGAGAGGCAGTGGAGAAAAAGCGTATAGAAGATATATACCCCAGTGGAGTAAGAAGGCATCTGGGGCTACACAGTTGGGAGTATAGAGCCTGGAAGAAAAGCAGGGTAGCTTGTTGTTCTAAGGAAAAGCGAACAGGTCTATCGCTGGGGTTACCCACTGCTGGAATATTCAATGAGCTACCAGCATGTTGAGGGACCATTCATGAGGCTGAAGGACTGGTCAATTTGTCTCCATAACATTTTGTTTGCTGGCTAGATAAACAGCTCTTAGAGAGATGTTTTCAGAAGCTGCCCAATTTCATATCTGGATTGCTTGTCAGCAGATGTGATAAGAACCTGTTCCTCCATGTTTGCTCAGGTAATACATCACAAATTGGTTGTGCACATGAGCATTACTTGGTTGGGTATGCAGTCTTGGGAAGCTTTGAGAGCATTCCAGACTGCTCACAATTCCAGGAGATTGATATGTAGTTTCTCTTGTGGGGGGAGGGTGGACCAAGAACCCTGGGTATGGCGACCCACTGAGGTGAGCACCCAACCTACCATGGATGCCTGTGGTGAGAAATCTGTGGCATGGACGGAGCTGAAATGGAAGTCCCCGGGTGAGTTTCTGGGAAATCATCTACCACTGTACAGAATGTCATAGCTGTGGAGTAACTTATAATATGGACCTCTGAGAGGAGTGTCCACTGAGGAATTCAGAACTGGAGTCCAGCCAATGGTGTTACATGGACTGTTGACACCATGTGATCTAGGAGGCACAGCATTTGATAATCAGATACCTGGGTGGATTTGAAAACATGAGCAGAGATACATTATGTTGTTTGTTCTCGGTTAAGGAAGGAAGGATCGATCCCAAGTAGTGTCCAGGAGAGCCCCTATAAACTCCAAGGTCTCAACAGGTTGAAGATGTGATTTGGGGAAATTTATCACAAATCCGAGGAGTTCTAGGAGCCTTATGGCGGCCATAACTGAAGTCTGTGCTGTTTCTCGGGAGGTTGCCTTATTAACTAGTAGTCGAAGTAGGGGAAGACAAGTATTTACCACCTGCAGAGTGTTGCAGCTACCACTATCAGGCATATAGATGGGGGTTTCCTTTTTCCCTTAACTTTGCCATGCAGGGCAAACAGCATCGGGTGCAGTCGTTGGCAAGTGCTTGGAAGCTTTTACATGCTGCATGTTTGGTCGCATCGGCTGCTCACCCGGCCACGCTGGCCCCCACAGCAAAAGCTAAACTACAGAGATGGTAGAGGGCTCTGGCATCCTCCAGAAAGAAGACTACGGAAAACAGCATAGTTCCGACGGTGGAGACTTGATTTGGCTATAAATGTAACCAATTATATTATATATTATATTCATACTATAATTGACTGGATTCTGAGGGGTGAGGGAGTTATCCCTTATATGCTTTGTTGGTTGCATGTGTCATTACGAGCAAAACGCAAACAGATCCTTCCTCTTCCCCCCCCCCCCTTTTTTTTTTCTCTCTGGGTGTGTGCCTGAGTTGGAGTGTATATGGCTGTATGGTTGGCTCATCATGAAGGAGAAGAAGGAGCAAGCTTATGACGGTGCATTTGTCTGCTGGGTGAGGGATGCTTTGGAGGGGGTGTCTCTTATGCTTCGCTGGGTGCATGTATGGCTGCTTGTATAAGGATGTATGGTCTGGTGGTGGTGTGGTGGGTTACTTTCTCGAATTCCCATTCAGGAGGTATATACTTTCTGTCTGGTGTAGTTAGTAGGTTAAGGGAAGGGTGGGGTGTGGGTTATAGGTTGGGTTCTGGATAGGTGGTTTTTTTTTTTTAATTTTAAATATTTATTATACAACTCAAAGAGAGATAATACAGAAATTGAAAAATCTTAACATAAACGAAACAACAATATTGTCATTGACCAGAATTGAATACACCAGCTTCGTCCAAAATAATTAGGCAATTTAGATCCAAGAAAATGAAAACAGACACATATTTATACTTAGGAAATACATTTCAAAGTTATTGCTTCCCATCTCACTTTCTCCAGCCTATCATACAGTGTGCTGTTACTTAGACAATAACATCTACCTCTTCTTTAGATAGCAAACATTCTTCTAACTGCTTGGGATCAAAAAATTGAAATTGGTTAGATTGAAATAATACTCGACATACACAAGGGAATTTAAGTACAAAATTAGTACCTAAAGCCAAAGTCCTTAGGTGTAGAACCAAAAAGGCCTCAGGCCTTTCTGCGAGGCCAAAAGGCAAGGCCCGAAACTGGAAATGTTTTCCCATCACCACAAACCGCAGAAACCTTTGGTGCGGAAGCCAAATAGGAATGTGCAAGTAAGCTTCTTTCAGGTCCAGAGATGTGAGAAACTCTCCTGGCTGCACCGCCACAATGACGGAGCGCAGGGTTTCCATGTGAAAATGCCGCACTCTTAGAGACTTGTTGACTTCTTTTAAGTCGAGGATGGGCCGAAAAGACCTGCCTTTTCGCGGCACCACAAAGTAAATGGACTAACGGCCTGAACCGTGTTCGGTGGGAGGCACCGGGGACACCGCCCCTAGGTGAATCAAGCCTTGCAAGGTCTCCTCTACCGCCGCCCATTTGACGGCAGAACCGCATCGGGACTCCACAAACACGTCTCTCATCGGGGTATTGAATTCTATTCTGTAGCCATCTCTGATCAGGTCCAAAACCCACTGATCTGAGGAAATCTTGACCCACTCCTCGAGGAAAGCCGTCCTCTTATTGCAGGAATCGAGGAGAGAGCCGGCGCACCATCATTGAGAGGGTCACCCTTGAACTCCAGGCCTTGAGCCGGTCGCTGCAGAACGCTTGTCCGAACGAAAGGAGTTCCTCTGCTGAAAGCGGGCACGAGAAGTGAACCCAGCAGAACGCCCCAGGCGATACCTTCTAGCTTCACGGAAGCGAGGTCTGTAAGAGGAGGGAATTGCCTGACCCTTGGAAGAAGGCCGCGGCCTATCCTCGGGTAAGCGCTGGGGTTTAGCATCCCTAAGGCCTTTAACAATTTTCTCCAACTCCTCACCAAATAGGAGAAGGACTTGGAAGGGCAACTTCACCAACCTTTGCTTAGAGGTCATGTCAGCCACCCAATGCCGTAGCCATAGAAGACGGCGAGCCGCCAACGCCACAGCCATCTGTATAGCCGAAGCTCTGACCAGATCATAAAGGGCGTCAGCCAAGAAAGACAAGGCCGACTCCATCCGCGGTGTCACCTCTGCAAGGGGCTCCGCTCCATCTCCGGGTTGTTCCACTGCCTGTTGTAACCAAAAGAGGCAGGCTCGGGCAGCATAACTGCTGCATGGAGACGCCCATAAGAATAGGCCTGAAATTTCAAAGGACTGTTTCATAGCTGATTCCAGGCGTCGGTGCTGCATGTCCTTCAGGGCAACTCCTCCTTCAACTGGGAGGGTAGTTCTCTTTGTCACAGCCGTGACTAGGGCATCCACTTTAGGCACTGCTAGGCGCGCCAAATGCTCCTCACTTAGAGAGTATAATTGCCCCATTGCCCTGGCGACTTTCAAAGGCCCCTCGGGGTCAGCCCATTGAGCCGAAATAAGCTCTTGGATGGAGTCATGCAAAGGAAAGGCTCGAGCAGGCTTCTTAGTACTTGCCATCCTCGGATTACCACAGGAGGCTTCACCACTCCCAGGATCTTCAATAGAGAGGGTCTGTGGAAGGATCATCTGGATCCGGTGGCAATCCTACACCTTCCTCTGGCTCTTCAGACCACGAGGGCCTGCCAGACCCCTCAGAATCCTTACATCCCGACCACAGGGGGGAGAAGGGGGGTGCGCCACTCTCTGAAGGGGAATTAACCCTTCTGCACTTGTCTTGCTGACCACTGTTAGGGGAGAACGTGCCTTACGGCAATCCGAGGCCAGGCTCCACTGGAGGGGGAACAGTTAGCAGGGCCGAATGAGACCCCTGCGGGAGAGCTCTTTTTAACACAAATGCTTTATGCAGCAGTAACACAAGCTCAGGGGAGAAGGGCTCACCCTGGCCTCCCGGTTCCAGTCCGGGGCTAAAAGCTCCCGTTAGCCTCCACACGAGGCTCCCCTCCAGATTCAATCCCCTCCGCTTCAACGGGGGTTGCGCCATGCTGCACGTTCAAAATGGCGCCCCCTGCCAGCTCCACTGAGCGGGACGAAACATCGCTCGCCATGCTCAGGCCGGCTCTGACGTCTGAAGAGCACGATTTACAGAGCTCTGCTGCTGATCTGCGCTTGCCACAACTGGAACAGCGCTTAACAACTTCCGCAGCCATCGCCGAAAAAGGCGGAAAATTCAAAATGGTGGTTTCGCAACAAAAACGTCCCGATCACGGGCCCTCCCCGGAGGAGCTACAAAACGCTCTTACCTCACCAGACCGAGTCCCAGAGCTCTGGTCACGCTGCACAATCAGAAGAAAACCTCTTTTCTGGAATCGCAGCGCCAAAGCGTGACGCAACTTTTTTTTTTTTTACGCTGTGAGGAAAGTTAGAGGCAACAGCAATAGAGGCGAATTTCCAACTCCGGAGGATCAGTAGAGTGGGAAAGGCAGGGAAAGGACGAACCAATGTGCCTGCATCCACAAATGAGAGAGTGGGAAAAGACAGGGACAGGGCAAACCTATGTGTCTACATCCACATTGGGGGCCGGGTAAGGCAGGGAAAGGGCAAACATATGTGCCTTTAAAGTGGGCACCACCAGCCACAACACCCCTGCTACAACTGGCCAAAGCACAGGAGCCACCCCAGGCAGATTTCTGAAGGAGCTGAATAAGCTACATTCACCCTGCTGGGGAGATAGAGAATACTGAGAGGCAGATGGAGCTAGCTGGTCAAGGGCACTATGGTTTTTCAGTGCTATCTCTCCCTGCTGGTAGGTGGACACAACCCATTCGTAATGGATTCATCTGCTTGATGACAAGGAACTCTGTGTATCCAGTTAGTGTGCGCTAATCAGAACCCACTAGCTGGATAATGCTTCCATGCCCATTCTCTGCCCATGGCATGCCTTCTCCCACAAAAATAATGTGTGATTAACACACAAACGGGCAATGTGTATTAATGTTTTAACGCAACTTTCAATAAATCCTCTCTGTGCATGTCTTATATTGAACTACACAATCCATGGCCCAATGCACAGAACTCTGGCGCTATAGGGAACAGTGACAGAAAAACACTGGCTGAACACAGAGTCGGAATTATCGACCAATGCTCAACACTAACAGCATGCAGTAGGCACAGCTCTTGTGTGTATGTCCAGTGGACCCTCTACAGATGCCTCCCACACATAAAAACCATCCCCGGATGTTTAGTTGACCCCCCTCCCCCAGATCCCTCTACACCTAAAAACATCCCCGGTGGTCCAATGGACCCTCCAACTCAGGGCCAGTGCTAGGGTTTCTGGCGCCCTCCAGCAGCCTATTAGTCAGTGCCCCCTACCCATCCAGGGGTGGGGTCACTATGGCTCTGCCTCCTACAGTAGCCACACCACTTTTACCAGCCATGGCGCATATAGACAGGCATCATTGAAAATATTACACCAGTATAGGAGAAGAAAAATAACTTGTTTTGTTTTCATTATAAATAATTTCTATAAGCTGTTACAGCTCCAGTATAAAAAACAAACAAATTAGCAAACAGACCAGGAATTAGGAGAACAGTCTTGCCAAACCTGAAACAATATGTTAACAAAATTTCAGAACCTAACAAATAGATCTCTATTCAGACACTTGGCCTTACAGTCACACGTTCAGAACAGAGATAGCCCCTCTTCAAATTTAACCTGAAATCCTAAGCAGCTAGACTCTGCATGCAGCACAATACCAGAAAAACAGAAAGATACACATTGCTATACATTGCAAAATAAGACAGCAGATGTAAATTCTCAAATTGGACCTATTCCGAACACTAAAATGAAAATAAAATGATTTTTTTCTACCTTTGTTGCCTGGTGACTTTGTTTTTCTGATTACGTTAGTCCTAGTCTCTGATTCTCCTGCTCTCTATTTGTTCTCTTAACTCCATTTTCACAGCTTCCTTTCCATTAAATTCTTTACTTTCCTCCTTTCTTCTTCATTTCTTGCCCTACGTCCATAGGTAAAAGCTGGGTCCTCCGCAGACTTAACTGGAGAAGGTATAGAGTGGATCCAGCTTTTGCCTATTTTCTCCATTCATACGTAGTTTTTCTCCTCTTTTCCCTTTCCCTCATCTCCGTTCAGTATGCATCTCCTTCCTCTTTCTTCCCTCTCCTCCATCCATGTCCAGCATTTTTCCTCTCCTCCATCCATGTCCAGCATTTTTCCTCTCTCCTCCCTTCCATTCATGTTCATCTCACTTCCTCTCTCTTCCTTCCCCTCCATCCATGTCCAGCATTTCTCCACTCTCTCCCCTCCATCCACGTGCATCTCTCCTTCCTCTGTCTTCCCTCGCCTCCATCCATGTCCAGAATTCCCTTTCCCTCATCTCCATTCAGTATGCATCTCCTTCCTCTTTCTTCCCTCTCCTCCATCCATGTCCAGCATTTTTCCTCTCCTCCATCCATGTCCAGCATTTCTCCACTCTCTCCCCTCCATCCACGTGCATCTCTCCTTCCTCTGTCTTCCCTCGCCTCCATCCATGTCCAGAATTTCTCCACTCTCTCCCCTCCATCCACGTGCATCTCTCCTTCCTCTGTCTTCCCTCACCTCCATCCATGTGCATCTCCTCCTCTGTCTTCCTTCCCCTTCATCCATGTGCATCTCCTTCCTCTCTTTCCTCCCCTCCATGTCCAGCGATTATCCTCTGCCCTCCCCTCCATGTCCAGCAATTTCACTTACCGGGTTGCGCTGGCCCTGCTCCAACTTCCCCCTCCTCCCCCCCCCCCCAATTCCACTAGACCATCAGGGCTTTAGTGGCAACTAGTGAGTCTGACAGGGCCTGGTCAGAGGCCCGCCGGGTCGAGTTGAAGGGCCACTGGACTACCAGGTGATCTTTTTTTTTTTTGGGGGGGGGGGGGGGGGGGGTGTTAGGGAAGGTTCCACTGGACCACCAGGGATGTTTAGGCACTGACAGGAAAGTTAGCATAGGACCGCAATGACAGTTCCAGAGCTGTCAGTAGTTTTCAGCCACTAGGGCAGAGTTTTGCATATGCCAGTTCTCTGTGAATTCGCACGGAATTACTACTGAGCTCATTTTAATTCTAGTGAGCTCATTAGCATGGGACTTTCAGTCACTGCTTCCGTGAACGGTATGGACAAAAGTCTCTGTACATTGGCTGCAAAATAATATTTCATTTAAACTGGCTAAAACCACTCTAAAAGAAAAGTAGCCCAGCTTGCTTTGAGCATCAGGGCCCCAGTGATCACCCACTAGTACAAAACAGACTGATCCTGGCAGTTGTATGGCTGTGATCTGTGTGTGTTAAGCAGCTGCTGATTGAGTCACACAGAAACTAAAGGAGTATAAGCCAACATGTAGAACTGTGGTATGACATGCTAATAATGATAAGAAACACCCTGATGGGAAACTAAAAAGGGAGAACAATGAGGAAAAAATGACTGTGCTGAGTTCTGATTTAAGCTGACATATTAGCTGGCCTTGTAAAAAGAAGCTAAGTTTGCTAAAAGCCCAGCTCCTTCAAATACCAAGTATTTCCTGCTTCTACAGAATAGGTTATATGTAGTATCTAAAATATGTAATTTATGAACCGTCAACCTTTAAGAACCCGAGTAAACAGTCAACTAGGGGCAGTGGTGAGAGGTGAAAGCTCAAACTTGTCATTCGACTTCTTTTGTTCATCATCCTTAAAAAGCATGTGAAGAAAGGTAAAAGAAAGCTTTTGTCTCCAAATCCTTCAGACTTAAAAAAGGGTGTAAGCAAAAAAAAAAAAAAAAAATCACCCACAAAACCTCATTTTTGGAAAAAAAATGGAAGAGAAAACATGTCAGCATGTGAATCCTGCTCCTTATTAAATGCATTTTTCAATACCTAGAGTGCTATTGAAGCAATTGTGGTGGCAAGATTTCATCTCACAGTTTAAATGTTAACCAGTGACTTGTTGCTACTGGGAATGTTTGTAGTACCTACCAGCAATAATTACAGAGTCTGTTCTAGCAGGGCCGAATTTCAGGGTCATCTCATGCTTATGCTTATGGACTGCCAGGTGGTCCTCATTTGTAAATCTCTGAAATAAAACAGATGACACAGATAACTGAAAACAAATACAATATCAGATTTTGATTCAAACCGTTCAGCAATGACACAATGCTGTCTTGGGAAACAAGTGGCAATCCCTTGCTAAGGTTTCACTTTAATTGCATCAACAATTTCCTAACTTAATCAGGGCCTATGTGAAGATTCTCCCTCAATGGCACATTCTAGTTTCCAGGTATTAAAAGTCTATTAACTACAAACCGTGGTGAGTGAGAGTAAATGACAGCAAAAGAGGTTAAACGTTAAAAAAGTTCCTCCTGTGTCTGTTCTCTATCAAACCTTTTCCTGGCCTCTGCATAAGATATCTGGTGTCCCATCCACCCATTCTTTTTATCTTTTAGAGCAGTGGTAACCAATCCTTTTAATGCTGCCCTGAACCTGGGTGAAAGTTTCCAGCACTAAAAACGCGCTTGAAAACTTTTTTCCCCCTACGGCATGGCGGCAGGGTGTATAATGACCTTATTAACGTGCATTTACATGCATGTTAATCCAGTCTGCACTAATGGTTTCAGCACTTGGATGTTTTACTTATATATATACTGTCATCTACCACATTTGCTTATTTCCGATCTGACGAAGAAGGGCAACCTTTGAAAGCTAATCAAGAAATGTATTAAGTTATGCCCAATAAAAAAGGTATCATCTTATTTTCTTTTCCATGTTTTATTTTGTTTGATTTCTATTGAGCACTCTTTTTGAAACCACTAGATCATTCGATACACAATAAAGCACACACAAACCCAGTACTAATCCCCTTTTAGTACTGGTGTTAGTTTAGTGCATCAATCCCATGGCCTTGTGCTGACTGCAGCTGCTGTTGCCACCACTGCTTCTGCTGCATCCTTCACACACATACCATGTAAAATAAGTTTATCTTGTTGGGCAGACTGGATGGACCATACAGGTCTTTTTATCTGTCGTCATTTACTATGTTACTATGGATAAGTGATGGGAAAAGAAAGTAGATGTGAACCAGAGAGGGAGTAGCAGTCTGCTATTTTGGTTTCATTATCCTTTAGGTCACATGAATTTAAGTGTTCAAATCAGGTCATACTGGCTGAACGTTTGGGTGCATTATTTTAGAGGAGAAGTAGGAGATAGTAGGGGTTCACCTAAATTCATTAACGTGAGCAGAACTGGTGTCAGTTTAAAATTAGAGGCCTCAAGAAGCAGATTTGGATGAACCCTGGCCTTTTTAAAATGGTGGCTGAAAGAAGCAAATTAGAAGGGAGATGAGAAGACCAGGACAAATTTCTCAGCTAATGTACAAATGTGGGCTTTATTAGGAGGGGATCCTAGGGCATAGGTAGGTGGATTGTTTATCTGTATCACACATCTGTATTCAGCGAGACTCAACTTGAAAAAGGAACAATTAAAATCCCATCAATAAAAAGTACTTTTAAAATTAAAGTCATACCAACTTCCGTCACCCAAATCAGCACCGTGTCCTTGCTCTGATTCTCCAAATTTCTAGAATGCCTTGGTGAAAAGTCATCTTTCATCATTTTCCTAAAATTCAGTTCAGTGGATTCCTGTAGCTCCACTAGCAATGAGTTCCACAATAATGCCCTTTGTGGCAATGTCGGTGGGAGACTGAGCTGATGACCAGTGGAGCCAATTCAAATAACCTGCTCTAATCTTTTTTTTTTGTACCCCGTGCTTTCCCACTCATGGCAGGCTCAATGCGGCTTAGGTACTTATTTGTACCTAGGGCAACGGAGGGTTAAGTGACTTGCCCAGAGTCACAAGGAACTGCCTGTGCCTGCAGTGGGAATCGAACCCAGTTCCCCAGGACCAAAGTCCACCACTCTAACCACTAGGCCACTCCTCCAATGCAAAAGTTGAATACTAAATTCAATACCTTAAACTAATTTCTATATTCTACTAGTAATCAATGCATGCTCTTTAAATACATGAGCCAATCTATTTCTATAGCCAGTGCCTTAAATATGTGGCTGCATGTTGTACAAGCTGGACACAATGCACATTTTTAGTATGCCAACCAGCAATGCACTGCAATAATCCATACCAAGAAATCAACAAATGAGCTCTCAATTTTGCACCCCAAAAGGATTTAGTTGGTGAATTAATTTAAACTGAAAAAACAGTTAAATCCAAAAATTCAAATCCAATTGAACAAAACATATTCCTCATGTTGCTCCTGAGTTTGAGTTTTAATTGGGGAAAACATCAAATTTGCCATATTAACTGATTGTGCATCCTGCAAACCCAAATTATTTAATCCCAAAATCACAGTTTTTGCACTATTTTCAATTTATTCTGACCCATCCAACATCCTGTCTGACCATATTTTCTCCCATTACTTTTCTTATGGGACAAATACCAGTATATCTGCATATACTCACATTGACAAATCTAGCAATCACATTGCCATATCAGAAATTCACATTAGAAGGCTAAACAATATATTGTACACAAAACTTTGTAATTCAAGAAGTGGACAATTGGAATCTGTCCCAACAATTTGACCTCATCACTATCTTGCACAAGTTTCATGTGTAAATATATCTAGATATTCCTCACTCACAGCACTTAATGTTTCCTGCGACAGAAGATAAGACTAACTAGAGCTTCTTTCACTAATGACCACTGACTTTATTTCAATTTGTTTATTAATTTTTTCATTTAAACAAGAATACACTTGCTTTGAAATACAGCCATAACACATTATTTAAGAAACCATAACAATATTCAAAATTAAATCTTCAAAGAAAATAATAATATGTTTCCCCAAACTTAAAACTCTTTCTTTTAATCATGATTCTTTAAGCTTTCTTAGACCCCATTATTAAAGGGGGCGATCAGAGTTAGGGAAGAATTATTACAAATCTTTAATCAAAGAAATTAAGGCGGCATATATTCTCCCATAATATTCCTAACTATTACAGTATGTTTAGAATCAAGAAATGATTTTAGACTATCTGGTGAATAAAAGGTGTATTTAACCTGGCCCAACCTAACAAGGCATTTACATGGATAGGCAAGAAAAAACATCCCTCCTATCTCAAGCGTTCTTTTTTTAAATGCCAAGGCGGCTTTCCTTCTCTGTTGGGTCGATTTTGTAACATGACCACTGACTTTAGCCCAGTGGTTTTTTTTTGTTCCATTTGTACCCCGCGCTTTCCCACTCATGGCAGGCTCAATGCAGCTTACATGGGGCAATGGAGGGTTAAGTGACTTGCCCAGAGTCACAAGGAGCTGCCTGTGCCTGAAGTGGGAATCGAACTCAGTTCCTCAGTTCCCCAGGACCAAAGTCCACCACCCTAACCACTAGGCCACTCCTCCCCAAACCTGATCCTGGAGGCACCTCAGCCAGTCAGGTTTTCAGGATATCCACAATGAATATTTATGAGATAGATATGCATGAGATGGAGGCAGTGCATGCAAATTTTTCTCATGAATATTTATTGTGAATATCCTGATAACCCGACTGGCTGTGGTGTCTCCAGGACCAGGTTTGGGAACCACTGCTGTAGCCTCTCTTCCCTCCTTCTTTACAATCTGATACAACTGTACAATCAAATCCTCAATCTGTCATGATTTAAAAAATTTCCTCCAATGTTTAAATCTCACATTGCTTACTCCTGAGGGAGTACTGTGCAGACAAATTCAAAATTCTGCACATTTCATTGGTAATTTTTTTGTGCAGAATTCCATCAAAAGGCCTGACATCTCTCCACCCTCAGCTCTCTTCCTCCAAATGCAGATCTCTCCCCATCCCTCAACCTTCTCTTTTCCCCCTCTAAATCCCAGCAAGACCCTCCCCAATTGTCTCCAAGGTTCCCCCAATGCACATACCCTCAAACTTGAATCTCCCTAATCCCACCTTCTCCACTCAATACATATACCCCACCCTCTATCTTTCTCTCCCCCAAAAGCACACTCCCCCCATGCACATACCCCAACCTCTTTCTTTCCTCCACTACATATCTATCTTACTTCAGAGATGGTAATCTCCATGGCACAGCACCATAATTTGCTCATGTAATCCCCTAGTCCTGTGGCACACTTGCCTAGGCTTACCCAAGCATCCCCATACTCATGTAGAACACAACCCCAGCTTGCTCCAGCGACTCCTACTCCTATGGCATGCGCGCGCGCGCACAAACACATGCCTACCTACCTTGCTCCAGCAACCAAGCTTCCCTCATTCCAGTAACTCCTACCCGTGGGACACCACACCTAGCATTCTCTGAAGACCCTCACCCCCAAGGCACACTTACCCCACTTCAATCTGCTGGTCTTTCCTCCCTGCCACCATTACAGCAGCAAGAGAAGGTAAATGTCTGCACATCAAACCTTGCCCTCCTAGCCTGATAATTCACTTGCACTGCAGGGCTGCAAAAATTACTGTGTGGTTCATTTGAACAGTCAAGCCTAGGGCAATAGAGAAGGATATGGTCTAATGCACAGCTGTTCACCTCCTCCTCTTGGCTGTTGTGATGTCTGTAGGGGAGGGAGAAGGGATAAAGGTAGAATTCTGCATAGTAAATGCAGAATTCTGAGGAGATGGGATGGGGTATTCTGCACAAATTCTGTGTTGCGTTTTGTGCCTATATATAGAAAGTACACTCTTCAGTCACTGCAGCAGAAAAATGCACCTAAAGGCACTCTGGGATGCCTCACTTGTGTAGAGGGATAGAGCTGGTACTGCATGCTGTTACCTTTGCTTTGGGAGGGGGGGGAGGTAGAAGGGAAGAAGGGCCTCCAACATGCATGTGAAGTCACCTGCTGAAACATTAATTCACTAGAGCTAGAATCATGCAAGCTTTTTGACATGCATGCTTCACTAACCTCCCCGTTTGCCTCTCAAGGATGTGAGGAAGATTAGAGGCAGGTTAGTAGTAGTAGTAGTATGCTGTACTTACAAATTTTGGCATGACAGGCTGTGAAATGGCTACTGATTACACCAGTACAGGAGCATTCACCAGGACTTCTTCCAAGCATCCCATGTGTTTCCCATTTATCGCCTTAACAGGGTTGACAAATGAATTGTTCAGTAGGAAGGTGAGCAATTTTGGGGAGGTCCACAATGCTTCCTTCATCGATCATCTGTAGTGGTGGGTCCATGACTAGCCAGAGGGTTAGGTGTATCATAAGGCTCCCTTGGGGGAGTTAAGCCCATCGACTTAGGGCTAGAGTGGCCTAGTGTTTAGGGTGGTGGACTTTGGTCCTGGGGAACTGAGTTCAATTCCCACTTCAGGCACAGGCAGCTCCTTGTGACTCTGGGCAAGTCACTTAACCCTCCATTGCCCCATGTAAGCCGCATTGAGCCTGCCATGAGTGGGAAAGAGCGGGGTAACAAATGTAACTAAAATAAATAAAAAATAAAGGTCTCAGATTCTGGATTGCAGTTAACTTCAAGTAAGGGCTGGCCTTAGAGCTGAATCAGATGCCTGGTTGAATTTTTCATTTTGCCAACGGCATTAGGCTGGCAAGCATTTGTCCTAGTCCCTAAAATGGTCTGCAGGGAAGGCTTGCTTGAACTATAGCCTGGTATATCCCGGTGGCTTGGTTGCAGTGAACAGGTTTGGGGAGAGCTTAGTGACCCTTCACAGAATGTGGCTAGTTTCCCATGAAGGACACTACTACTCTCCCTGTTAACCTCCAGTGTCCCCAATACCCCGATGAGGATCCACTGTAGGCTTTCTCCCCTTGTTGAGGGAATGGCAGCCTCCAGGAAAGTCCTTGGGGTTTAGCTAGCTTACACTAGAATTTTTCTGAATACCAAGTCCCTTCATTGTCACGGTTGTGGCCGTGCCCTTATGTTCAGACCTACTGTTTCTCTGTATCTAGCTCTGTGACCTCTCCAGTCTGCCTATTGTTATTCTTCCTGTAAGCCAAGCCTCGCTTTGGTCTCCCTGTTTCTGCTTCATTTCCTGTTGTTCTTCCTGTAAGCCAAGCCTCGCTTTGGTCTCCCTGTTTCATTTCCTACTTGTGACATCATCAGCCTACTTCTTTAGGCTTTCCTATGTTGCCTTTGCAAGAGGTCTCTTAATCTTGTGTTACCTGTTTAGAGCATTTCCCTGCTTGGCTTTGGTTCCTGAGTATCTTGCGCCTGAAGGTCTGTTCTGTGTTTGTTTTGAGTCTTGTGTTTGTTTATTTATTTATTTATAGCATTTATATCTCACATTTTCCCAACCACAGGTAGACCCAATGTGGCTTATAGTAATTTACAGAAGCATACATCAAGTCTTCAAACAAACAGTCAACAGCATTGTAGGGAAAGGAACGAGTAATAGCAGAGGTGGGAAAATAGGGATAGAAAATAGAATTCAATGGGTAGCGGTGCAGGGCGGGTCAAGAGCGTAAGCCTTTCCAAATAAGTAGGTCTTAAGGTATCCTTTGAAGGTCGGATGATCAGAGATAACTTTCACGAATCCAGGTAGACCATTCCACAGTTGTGCACTAATATAGTTTCAATGCTTGCTTTGTTTCTGTGTGTTTGCTTTTGTACCTTGATCCTGAAAGCCTGGCTCTAGAGCCACACCCCACTCTTGGTGTCTGCTGCCTCTCAGTTTGCCTGGCCTTTCCCTTTCCAGCTGTGGGTGCTGGTAAGCACATTGCTTCTTTGTCTTCCCTTAGTCTGCTTAATCCTTTGCCTGCTACGTTTGCTTCCTGGCTCTTCAGCTCTGTTTCTGCTGAGTTCTCTTCCTGTTATGTGTTGAAAGCCAGGTTCTGCTCCTGCTCTATGTTTGAGCTAGTTATGTCCCAGTTCCCTGCCAAGTCCCTTTCAGGATCCGGTTCCAGTCGAGCCAAGCCAAGTCCCTTTCAGGATCCAGTTCCAGTTGAGCCAAGCCAAGTCCCTTTCAGTATCCGGTTCCAGTCGAGCCAAGCCGTTCCAGAATCTCGTTCCAGCCAGGCCCGTTTGAGAATCCTGAATCCCGTTCCAGCCAAGCCCGTTTGAGAATCCTGAATCCCGTTCCAGCCAAGCCCATTTGAGAATCCTGAATCCCGTTCCAGCCAAGCCCATTTGAGAATCCTGAATCCTGTTCCTGCCTTGTTTATTGTCTTGCTTCTGTTATTCTTGTTGCCTAGCTCCTACCCTGTCTTGCCTGTCTAGGTGTGCTTTGTCTTGTCTCTTTCAGTCTAGTCCTTTCCGGATCCAGTCCTTGCCTTGTCTGGGCCCAGTTTTAATCTACTTCCGTGTTTTGTTTTGTCTTGCATTTCTGGGTCCTAGTCCCAGTTTTAATCCAGTTCCAAGTCTTGCCTTGTCCTGCCTGGGTTCCAGTTCTGGCCCTTTGCCTTCTTTTCCCTGTCTCGTCTGGATCGGGTTCTTGTGTTGTCCATTGTGTTTGGTTACCTCTGTCTTGCCTTGTTGAGTCTGTTAGTTTATCCTAGTCCAGTCTGTTCTGATTCCTGCCTGGGCCAGCCCCAGTGATTTGTCTGCCAAAGCTCCGGCTTTGGTCCAAGGGCTCACCATTCCTGACAGTTGTGACATTCATATACTTTTGTTCTCAAGCTGCACAGTAGGTTCAGTATTGTAGCACCCAACCCAGGTCTCCTTGATTTGAGTAATAGCCACAAACTCAGTACTAGTTATATTGTGGTCATTTGCACATGGTGTGTAAATAAGAGTTGTCTCAGATTCCTTCTTCATTAGTCAGGCTCTTCCAGTTTCTCTGCATGAAGGACAGCAAAAGAGTGGAACAATGCCAATATAAGTGCCCGGGAGGGGGTGGTGGTGGTGGTAAATAAGAGTCATTTGGCTGTGACTGGCTAGGTATGTCGTAAGATTCTGGTGGTTCTAAGCACCCCCCTTGCAGGTTGCATGTACACTGCCTTCAACAAAACCCAAGGCAGTAGTGCATAAGTTTATGGGCTGTTCCTATGAAGAAGCTTTATGATAGGGACACTTGTAGAGTGTGAAATGCCTAGCATAGGTGGTAGGCAGTAAGGCCTAGTCTTTGTCTTTAAAGCTTGTGTTTATCCCACTCTACTGGGATAGTCTAAGAGGAAAAGTGATATATATGCTTTTACCTGCTAATTTCCTTTAGTCCTGCTAGATCAGTTCAGGACTCACCTGAGAAGGCAAAAGTTTCACTTTGTTTCCTCCAGGGGTTGAGATGGGATCACAATGTTTCCTTGGGGAATTCCTGGGAACACTGTCAATCAATCATGTGAGCATGGGTATCAATCACATGTTAATACATTAAAAAGTTTCTTTTAGATTTGTTTTGGAAATAGTATACTGGTGAGTTCTAGGGGCGCATCACTCCTTATATCAGTGATGACATCAGTGAAAGCTCAGTATTGCTTGCCTCCATCTGCTGGTTGGGGAGTGTAACCCACTCATCAGGACTTGTCTAGCAGGACACAAGGAAAAGAAATTAGCAGGCAAGAACATTATTTCACCTTTAGGATTAATATTATTCTATCTGCTCGAGTCATTGATGGTGTCTAAGATGGTGTCATGAAGACTTACCGTACCTGCAGCTCTCTGAATGTTTGGCTTGATTCGGAGTTTTGGAGCGGCTCTTCTCTAACTGAGCATGGGAAAGAGAAGAGGAAAGGTGCGGGAGTTTCCATCTACTTCCACTGTGTCTCTGGCTCTAAAGCAGATGACTCTTGACAACTTTAGAGTTCCTACGGGACCCATGCAGGTCTCCTCCCCTTCTGCCGGTGCCAGCATGTCTGGTGGGTTGGAAGTATTGGGATTGTGAGTATTTGCATCCTTCAAGTCCAGAGAGCATAGCCAATAATGGATAGAATGGTGCCTAAAGAAACCATCCTGAACTTTTTTCTGACCAGAATGGTGCCCGGGGAATTTGTTTAGGGCCCTTAGGTCTAGGGTGGGACACATCTCCATGTCTTCTTTTGCACAAGGAAGTACCTGGAATATAATCCCTGCCCTTCTTCCCCTGGTGAATTGGGTTCAACTGCATAGGCCTTAAGAAAAGTGGAGAGCTCCTCTGCAAGTACCTGCTCATGCTGAGAGCTGAAGTAATCTCTCGATGGGCAATTTGGAGGTTTTTGAAGCCAATTGAGGGAGTATCCGAGGCGGACTATTTGAAGAACCAACAGGTCTGAGATTACAAGGGGCCACCTTTCGTAGAAAAACTTCAGCCTTCCCCCGATCAGCAAGCCATCTAAGACAGATACTTTTATAGTGGCTATGCTCTGCTGGAGCCAGTCAAAAGCCCATCCTCTCCTTTGACTGGGGAGCAGTAGGGGCCTTAGGTGCACTCTGCTGATGAGAACAAGTGGGCTGGGGTTGAGTCTGAACAGGCTGGCGAGAAGAGGTAACGTACCTACATCTCTGTGAGTAGTAGGCACCTCTCCTTGACTTGCCAAAAGACCTCCAAGATGAATAGGCTGATGCAGAAGGCACCCCTGGCAGGAGAGAGATGTTATCAGTGTGTTTTTTGGTTTGGTCAGCAACCTCTTCAACCTTCTCTCTAAAAAAAAAAGGTTATCCCCCTGGCATTGGGCATCTGCCAACCTCTGCTGAACTCATTGTTTCAAGTCAGAAACACACAGCCATGAAAGTCTATGCATTGCTATACTTTGAGCAGAGATCCTGGATGCCACGTCAAAGGTGTAGTAGGTGTCCCTGGCCAAGAACTTACAGCATGCCTTCTGCTGCTTGGCCAACTGGCATACTGACTTGGCCTGCTCCGGTGGGAGAGAGTCTACCAAGTCCAACTGCCAGCACACAAATGTATATGGGACACTAGCAATGAGGTCTGGAACATATTCCTCCTAAAAGCCTAAGGTCCTAGTCTCTGTGCCTGGGGGCGCCAAGGCATAATCTCTAGAACTCTCTTGAGAGCGGATTCCACAACCATGGAATTGTGAGGCAACCGGGGCCTATCAAAACCAGGAATGCTGTGTATATGATACATCATGTCACTCTTCTTGGGCAAGACAGGGACCAACAGAGGGGACTCCCAGTTCCTATTGAAAACTTCCTTGAGTACCTAGTGGAGAGCGACAGTCAGAGCCTCCCTAGGAGGGGACTCATAGTCCAGGACCTCGAGTATCTTAGCCCTGGGCTCGTCCTCCACTTCCAAATGAAATGGAATAGACTCAGCCATTTCCTTCACAAAATATGGGAACAAAAGGTTCTCCGGTGGAGATTTTCTCCTTTCCAGCGGAAATGCCATAGGACTCATCTTCCAAAAAGTACCATGGATCTTCCTCTGACTCCCATGAACGATACTCATCGGTGTCAGTCAGCAACTCCTCATGAGTAGGCTGAGACCGAGTCTGCCTTGACCTTGAGGAGCCATATCTTCGAGAGGGAAGTTGAGGAGTCAGCTCCCGCCTTGACTCTGGCGAAGCTTCCTCCACCGATGTCAAGGGGGTACCGGTTTGAGTGGCTGTCAACACTGGTGCCACAAGTGACACTGGCATCGGAGGCTTCACCACAGGCTGAGAGCTAAGAGGGGCTGCAATGGGTGGCAGAGTAGGCGCAAGTACTCCCGATGCACACCTTGCAAAAGGCCATCCAGCAATTCAGGAAACAAGGCCTGGTTGCGTTCATCGAGGGCCGACACTAAGAAAGACTGGGCACTGGCTCTGAGACAGGCTGCAAAACTGCCGGGGTCGAGACAGGAGTCGGGTCCTGGCTGCTAGGAGACTGACGCATTGCACCTCCTGGATAGAGGGGGAAGCGGTCCTCCCAGCGCCATTGCTTCTTTGGGTGCCAAATCACTCAGTGACCCAGAGCTCCCAGCAGTGTGCATTCAGTAATATCGATGATAATGCTTCTTGGCCTTAGACTAGGTGCTCGGCAATGAGACTCCTCAGCACTCTCTGGGGCACCCACAAAGTGGCACACTAACATGGTCCACCACCAGAAGGGCCCCCCTTTGTCAAACCCCCACCTGAAAGTGCACGTCCCTAAATACAGCCTCTCCCTGTAACCCCCCACCAAAGGCCCTCTGAGTCTACATGACAGGAAAAATCCTGGTATCTACAGTCCAGGCAGGATCTATCCCTAGCTACTCCTGCTTTCAACAATGCCATCATCCAAGTGGCATCCCAACTCCCAATCATAGTCTTGTGGTACTACAGCTAAGGGTCAGGGCTTAGTGGCCAGATGCACACCACAAGCCATGGTATGGTATTTCCATAGCTATGAGTTGCTTTGTACCCTGCATTGACTTAAACAACACTGCAATAGGGCAAAGACAACATGCATTGTGTTAAGGAGCAAATAATGCATGCTACTGCCCTAATGCAGCTTGATAACTTCACCCTTAAATCAGGGCACTCCCACAGATACAAATGTGGAATAAGATTGTCCTTCAGGCAGGCACACTAAGGAACGCACCCAGACATTACCGTTCCTTTTGTTTATCACTAGAGATAGCAAAGGAACACAGAATCCAAGGGAAAAAAAGAAAAGAAGTAACAGTTGCTGAAAATGCAGGGAGCCACCCCTCCATATCCTGGTCTGAGGCCATCTTGGACTCCCCTCACAGCTTTTTCCTGAAGCTGAATAGGCTTGAGGTACAATTTATAGATCATAGAACCCCCTCCAATCAGTTTGTCTAACTGGTCTCCCCTAAGATCCCCCTCTTCCACAGAAAAGTCTCCATTGGAAGGCCTTTCACCAATGTTTTCAGGCAAATAGCGAAGAATATTCAAGGTGGTGGCACAAGGGCAGAAATGCTGAACATTTTCTAATCTCTCAATTCTCTTGCCTACCAGCCAGGGCAGGCATAACAGTGCCCTATCACAATATTAATGTTGCAAAATTAAAATTCAGAGACACTCTTCTGAGCAACCTGTCAACAAGAAAGCAGACTATATACAAAGTGCAAAAGGCATTGTATCCAAATAAAAAAAAAAATAAAACAGCCGCTACCACAAGTCAGTGGTAGTCAATTCTGTGTTTTCAAGGTAGCCACATCAAGCAGGATCTGTGTAGGGCAAGTATGGGGATCTAAGACCTTGCTCTCAGAACGCAAACCTCCTCTATGTGAAAGAATAGCACCTCTTAGTGGAGTCTTTCCTGGAATCCAGCAAGACCAGGGACACACCCTCTGAAAGACTCAAGGAAGCGAATTCTAGGCTATCCACATCCAAGCTGCGAGAGTCAGAGACTGGAGGTTGGGATATAGAACTGAGGGTCAGAAAACACTTTGATCTCTACGGTTCTTCAGAAGAAGAGGGAACCATATCTGCGCAGCCAAGCACAATCAGAATCATGGTTCTACGGTCTTGAGTTTCAACAAAGTTTTCCCCACTATAGGTATGGAAGGATATATAAGACCTGTCCCCCACTTGAGGAGGAAGGCATATGATGCTAGTCTGTCGTGGGACTGAAGCCTAGAACAGAACCAAGGGATTTTGAGGTTGAGCTGAGTGCCAAAAAGATCGACCAAGGGGGTACCCCACACTCAGAAAATCTTGCAGGCTATGCCCATATTGAGAGACTTCTCGTGTGGTTGCATTATCCTGTTAAGTCTGTCAGCCAGGGTATTGTTTTTGCCTGCCAGGTAAGTGGCTCAAAGGAACATGCCATGCTGGCGAGTCCAATGTCACATCCGGATGGCCTCCTGACACAGAGGGCGTGATCTGGTGCCCCCCTGCTTGTTGGTGTAATATATTGCAACCTGTCTGTTTGAATGAGTACAAGTTGATGAGACAGCCAGTCTCTGAAACCCTTTAGAGTGTCCCAGATCACCCGGAGCTCCAGGAGGTTGATCTGAAGATTTGTTTCCTGGGTGAACCAAACACTTTGGATGTGAAGCCCATCTACATGAGCTCTCCATCCCAGGAGAGATGCATCAGTCATCAGCACTTTTTGTGGCTAAGGAATTTGGAATGGAAGTCCCAGAGTAAAATTGGATCGAATGGTTCATACTGAAGAGAGTGTACAAGCTCTGGGGACACTTGGATGACATCTTCCAGGCTCCCCGTGACTTGATACTACTGAGAAGCCAGGGTCCATTGGGTTGATCTTACGTGGAGACATCTCATGAGTGTATTATACATTATGGAAGCCAGTATCCCAACAATCTCAACATCTGCCGAGCTGTGACATGCTGAGAGGCTCGAATCTTGGAAGCGAGTGCGATAAGAGTGTCCGCTCTTGTCTCTGGAAGGTAGGCTCAAACCCTCTGTGTATCGAGCAGGGCTCCAATGAATTCCAATAGTTGGACAGGGCGAAGATGGGACTTGGGACAGTTTAAAACGAACCCTAGTATCTCAAGCACCCAAATTTTTGCATGGGCCCCTAAGCTCCATCTCAAGTAGTGCTCTTCACCAGCCAATCGTAGAGATATGGGAACACATGGACTCCCAGTCTACGCAGTGCTGCTGCAACTAGCACTAGACATTTGGTAAAGATCCTGGGAGCTGATGCGAGGCCAGAAGGCAACACACGGTACTGAAAGTCATGTGTTGCCAGCCAAAATCGAAGATACTTCCAGTGGGCTGGAAGAACTGGGATGTGACTATATGCATCTTTTAAGTCAAAAGAGTATTGTCAATCATTTTCCTGAATCACTGGGAGAAGGGTGCCCAGGGAAACCATCCTGAACTTTTCTCGGACTAGCAATCTGTTCAGGGCCTTTAGGTCTAGGATGGGAGGCACCCCCACTGTTTTCTTCTGCACAAGTACCTGGAATAGAATCCCCAAACTTCTTCCCCTAGCGGCATGGGCCTTTAGAAGGGCAGAGAGTTCTTCTGCAAGTACCTGCCTATGCTGACAGCTGAATGAATGAACTCTTGGTGGGCAATCTGGAGGTCTTTGATACCAACTGAGTGCGTATCCGAGACAGACTATTTGAAGAATCCATCGGTCGCAGATTATAAGGGGCCACCTTTAATGGAAAAGCTTCAGCCTCCCCCTGACCGGCAAGTCATCTGGGACAGACAGACAGTTTTACTGTGGCTATGCTCCACTGGAGACAGTAAAAAAACTCATCCCTTGCTTTGATTGGGGAGCAGCAGGGGCCTTAGGCGCACACTGTTGACGTGAACGAGCGCACTGGGGCTGAGCCTGAACAGGCTGGCAAGCCGAGGGGTTATACCTATGCCTCTGATAGCAACAGGTACTCCTCCTTGGTTTGCCAAAAGTCCTCCTAGCTGATGAGGCGCATGCAGAAGGCACCTGGCAGGAGAAAGGAGAGATGGTATCAGTATGTTTTTTGATTTGGTCAACAACCTCCTCAGCCTTCTCTCCAAAAAGGTTATCCCCCCGGCATGGAGCATCCACCAACCTCTGCTGAACAGAATGTCAAAGTAGGAAACACGCAGACATGAAAGGAAAAACTTCCTCGGCTAAATTAAACAAAGCGACTGTGCCTGAAAAAGGACAAGGCACGAAAAAAAGACAGACAAAGTCCCTGGCTGAAGTCAAGGCCTAAAAGCAGCCCGATGACAAAAAAGAAAGGAAACAAACCCGGGGAAAATAAACTAAAAAGGGAAAACAAAGAAAAGGAGGTTCCACAACAGGAATGCAATAATGGGAGAAAAAAAATGAACGAAAAATATCCGAAAGGCACAAAAAAGCTCTTTAGGACCGAGCGATGTGAGGAGACGTCCAGTCCACCCTCTCCTTACCATTGGTAGAAAAAGAACCGAAGAGACCACGTTCTCATAGTGGGCGAGAAGGCACCCGTGCATGCATGGTGGAGCTCATCTTGCGCTCCACAAAGCTCTATTCATACTTTTATTAATCCCAGACCAGGCAACTCAGGTCAGCATCACCCACTTGTGAGAATCTATAAGTCTGCTTGTCCTTTGAGAAACATGACGACCCTAAGACACTAATGGACAGGGCAAAAGAGTATGGAAAAAGCATGGCCCAGCTGACTAGGATGTTTGAGACAGAATTAAGAGCTTCTGCCATGGGTACTGGTGCCTGTAGATTCCTGGCTGCAGGAACTGGACCTCGTATTCTTACAGAAAAAGCTCACAGTGTCCTGCAAGAGAAATTCTCTGGAGAAAAGATCAAGGAAGTGATAGACCAGATCAAAGGCCATTCATTGGCTCAGACCCTCTCCACAGTCATACCCGACATGCCCTCCACATTATCCAGTAAGTAGTCAAATCAGGACCCCCAAGGACACACCTTTATCCAACCAACAGGCTTTATCCTCTGCCTCCTCAATGTCATCATCACCAACAGGGATCTCTCTCACCCAGACACCAGAGGACCAAAAATCACAGCTAGCATCTCAGCCAAAACCTGGAGTAGGTTGTTGTTGGTTTTTTTTTTAATGGATTCATGCAAACACAGCCAGAAATCCATCCATTCTATAAAACCTTCCTGTTGGACGAAGGCTAAAGCTTTATGTAAATCATTCCTTTCCTTTGTTCACCAGAGTCTGGCAGGTGTCATGTTTCTCTTGAGGACGAAACTCTACTTCAAGGTCTGTACCCTTACATTTGCTTTACACTGATGCTTCCAATATCTCATATGTGAAGAACAGCACTCCTACCCAGTATTTGATCAACTTCTTAAGGCTTCCAGCTCATTAGATCTCACCTTTGGCTTACATCACCACAGGGCTTCAGTTACATCTGGAGCTGCCCCATTTTATATCCTCCCCCTTAAGATCTAACCCAGCTATTACAGCAACAGTGCTTAGCTAGAGAACCATAGACCTTGTCTGCACTGGAAAACGGTATGCATATCCCCAGAGTTTGGTGTTGTGTAATGAATTGGACTACTTACATCAAGCCATGTGATCATCGCCACAGCATGGCTGACACTGAACTGCCCATGGAACAGAAGCCAGACTTGCAAACTTATTCCAAGTGCCTCAAATGGCAGTGCACACCATTCACACTAAACCATGCCACTGTGTTTTTTTTCTTCTCTCTGCTGATCTGTCTGTCTTAGGCTCCAGTCTACTCAGTTTCTCATTCCTATGCAACACAATTAATAGCTGAAGTACCACACAGGCCTTCCTTCACAGCAGTCCAGGAATTTGTTCCTTTATGTTGTTTCTCTTTTGACTATGATGAATCTTTAGTGATGCTATGTCCTCTAATCAGCACAATATAGGGAACTATGCAAGTTTTACATGATGCAGCGCTCCTATAAGCCCTCAACAGGATAAATTTTCAGACAGGTTGCCAGAGAGCATCTGACTCATCCGCCCACTGGCAGCCATGGAAGCTGCCTCTGCAGCATTACAGACTAAACCCATGATAGTATCATAGCAGAATCCTACTTGAAATATGGCATGCTGGGCCATATCCTTAAGTTCCATAGTTTATGTTGAATATCCTGCCTTCTGAAAAATTTTGCTGCGAGTGCATTTCTGTGCAACATGTGCATTAAAAACAGTATTATTTTTGGCTCTAGCAGCCCCAAGGACCCTGTATATGTTTGCCTGAAAATTACTCACTTCCTGAATTGAGATTAATTCAAGCTACTTTCCTTGTTTTTCAATCAAATCTCTGGCTCAGGTCACTGGATCCATTCAGCGTTTCTATTTATGTGAAAACAACTTCAAAAGATCTTTTAAAAAAATGAAGACTTACCAATTGCTTCACATGCGGTTACATCCTCTTCATGAAAAGGCAAGTGTGCCTGGGATGGCTGCCACTTGTGGTGTAACCAACCCATAAAAGGTTTCTGCCACTTTTGTCTGTTGCTTCTTGGTCTGTAAGAGCTTATGGGGTTTTCAGCAATACAGGAGTCCTGACACCCTGCATATATGTATTTTCTCTGCCTGTTGATTTCAAATGTCACAAATACACTGCAGTATTCCCAATTAGCAAAGCTGGCTGTATTTCAGCTCATGCTGCCTTGTACTACAGGGCTGGACTATGTTAAAATACTTGAGTTTCCATATCAGTAAGCAAGCTCCAGTCAAACACACAACCTTCTGCAAGTCAGTATGTGTAGGTTTCCAGACTGCTTAAACAAATCCACAACCCAAGCGCAAATGTGTCAGAGATTCTCCAAATAGTTTTTGCTTTATTTATATTACTTTCAGAAAGATAATTGACTGTTTAAATCAACTCCAGCAGCTGAATACTTATCCGCACATTCTTTGCTATTCCAGCTCTGGGATACCATATAATACTGATAATGCTATTAATTTCTGAGCTACAGCAGTTTCATATTCCATGACTAAGTCACACCAAACAACTGCAGCTACCTCAGTCTTGATCTTCAATATTTATGCTACAGTTCTGAGGCCTATATAAGCTCCGCCAAAGAACCTCAGATCTGATTGGCACAATGGTGTGTGAGAGGCTCAATATTTGAACTGCACCTGCACCTCAATTCTGCCCTGTAGCATCCCCTGCTATTCCAGTAACAAGCCTCTTAACGAATCACTAATAGATATGTAGTGTTACCTGATTTTTGATTCATGGACCTATCCAGTGTAAAGTCTGTCTACTGTGCCAAGAGGCTCTTCAAGATGGATGCCAACAATCCAGACTTGAGGTCTCTGGACTTTCTACTTTCACCATAGAATAAACAGTTTAAATACAAAACCCAGGTTGGCCTCTGACAAAGCAAGACGGCTATGAAACAGAATTTTCCAAGATATGAGCAAAACCATTCCTCGCTAGTAAACAAGTGATCTCTCCATCCCGATCATCACTCTTTCTGACCCCTTCAAATGCTAGAAGTAGCAGCCTTAAAGTCTACTTCCTCAGTCTTTAGTGCTAGCACCTCAACTGCCACTGTCTTAAGAAATGAGTCAGCTTTTCAGTTCTATGTGCAGCAGCTCTTGAATGATTTCTTTTTTTTTTAATGTATGTTTATTATTTTCACATAAACAAGTTCAATACATTATCCAATAGTTCAACTTAATGTACAATCCAGATGGGCTATAGACAACCAATGCTACACAACCCCCCCCCCCCCCCCCTATTGAATGAATCATTTCTAACAACCTCTCTTGTTCCCTGTGAATCCACTCACCAAATAAACACGAACTAAGCAGCAAGAACAGCCTGTGTTCTCTGCATACATAAAGGGCAATTTAGAGAGCCGACCAAAAAAAAAAAAACCAAAAAACAACCAGCCATGCCATAAAATCCAACAATCAAGAACATAGGGCACAGTGGAATAGCTACAGAGGGCCATGGGGGCCTGGGCCCCGGATCTGTGCCCCTGGTTTGGCTGGAAGGGGTCCCCAACCCCTGTCAGCTGAAGTGTTTTTTCCAGCGCTGGTCTCTCTCTCTTCCCCTCACATCCGGCACGCTTGTTTTAGTGAATGATTAAAACGAGCATGCTGGACACGACATGAAGAGAGAGCAGGGCAGGAAATGTGGCACCGCCAGAAACCAGCACTGGAAAATGCACTTCAGCTGGCGGGGGTTGGGGATCCCCGCCAGCCAAGGCATGTGCAGCAGCAGCGGGCAGCGGTGGATGGGGGCGGCAAGGAGGAGGACCAAAATGTGCCCCCTCACTTTGGGCTCTGGCTCCCTCCCAATAGGGCATTTAAGAAATAAAAAAGGCACAACCAGAGCAGTCCATCCAACAAGACAGCTCTAATTTTTTGAATTTGCGAGCATTTCTAAACTGGCTCTAAGGATTTTTTATTATTAAAGATTGTTGGGTCTGCCTGATGGGAAAGTGACTGAATTCATCCTTCCCCACATCCACCTACAAACTACACAACAGGAATGTGATGTTCAGAATGCACATCACGCCACTTACCACCAAAAATCACTGCACTTAGGGCCAGATGCACTAAAACAAATCGTTACAGCCCTACCCTTACCGATTCCTTAGCAAATCGGTAAGAAACGGGCATGCATCAAGGAAATCGCATGCAAATAAGCTGCTCGCTGCTAGCTCATTTGCATGCAATTTCCTTCCAAGCCGGTCGGCCAATTACCGTGGGATAGAAACTGGAGCATTTCTTCGTTTGTTTGTATTTACCCATTTTTTTCCCTTGCCGGATTTATCTGGAGATATAACTTTTTAACATAGTAGATGATGGCAGAAAAAGACCTGCACAGTCCATCCAGTCTGCCCAACAAGATAACTCATATGCGATACTTTTTGTGTATACCCTACTTTGATTTGTACCTGTGCTCTTCAGGGCACAGACCGTATAAGTCTGCCCAGCACTATCCCCGCCTCCCAACCACCAGCCCCGCCTCCCAACCACCGGCTCTGGCACAGACCGTATAAGTCTGCCCAGCACTATCTCTGCCTCCCACCATCGGCTTTTTAAGTGGTTACGAGATACACTGCTGGTGTTCAGCGCCTTCATCACGCTTTGCTTCGGGGCGATCTTGTTCCTGCCTGACTCCTCCAAGCTGCTGAGCGGCGTTTTCTTTCACCACCCGCCGTCCGAGCAGTGAGGCCGAGCGGGGACGAAGAGGAGGCGGGCGGCGGTGGTGTGGTGAGCCAGGAGGATGCAGTGGCTGCCGCTGAGAACCTGTCCAAGATCAAAGAAGACCACAAGCGGGCTCTGTGGGAAGCTAAAGAGACGCTGCAGAAGCAGCCCGACGAGATACAGAGGGACATTCTCCAGGACAAGGAGAAAGTTGCCCGGGACAACCAAGGGGGGGGGGGGTGGACGGGACACGGGGCTGCCTGATCTGCCTTTCCGTCAGCCCATTGGGCGGTGGGGCAGGAGCCCGCTGACCTCGCCGTTCACCAGAAGAGAGAAAAAATTAAGGCGGTGAGTGATATGGTTACTCAAGTGTCTATTGAAGCTTTTGAATCCCGAATAATCCCGAGTTTTTAAAGGAAGATTTAAAACTGATAGAAGAGCGAGTAAAAATTAAGAAGTACGTTGTCCTTTTTGTTGTTGTTGTTGTTTTGAGTGAAGGACTTCCATAAAGGACGTCCCTAACGAGCACTTGGACATTTTTTTCCACGATTTTTTGGGGGTTAAATTTATAGAAGTCTTTAGAGGTGAATAAATCCCGTGCAGCCCCAACGAGAGGTGCAGACCTCCTGTTAGGTTTTCCACGGTTAGGCAATCGGAAAACAGTAGTGCATCTCATTACAATACAATTTATACACATTGTAATACTAATTTTCTCATCTGCATTCCGTTTTAGTTGCTACCGTGATAGGATAGTGATAGTTGCTACCGTGATAGGAAAATGGCTCGGAGAAACCTTTTGTGCATGTCACGGTTTACTACTTGCTCGTTAACTGGCTAGAAGCAGTTTAAAAACCACAGTTGTTGGCTCCTTAAGTTTATTGCATCTTGGCCTCAGGCCCTGATGCTTAAATGTAAACACAGATGCTAGAGGTCATTAGCGCCATGTCAAGTGTCCTTTTACCCGCTCTCTACAATAAAGTAAGTTGTCCACTGTGTCTGCTTCTTTATCTTCCATGTTTACCATAGCAACCACACTGCTTTAATTCAAGATGCAATATGCATATAATTAACAGCAATTTAACACAAATCATACAGCACCAAATAAAAGTTGTTCAGCGAACACCAGCCTCAGACACCTCAGAATTTTCACACCAACATCCCTTTCAATTACCACCTCACTAGTAAAGATCTCACAATATCTCCGGCTCCTTTACAGCTCTCATAAAAGCTGAATTATATAGCTAATGAGGCTTTGATCAGGGTCAATATAGACCAACATTGAAACTGTCCTCTCTATACCCTGCAATTTACTGTTGATATTATTAATTCTATACATTATTTCTGCCTTTTTACATCAATCATTATAGTGAATTACTTTAGTAACAGATGTAAAACTGTAATGCCATTAGCGTTAACTGAATCTGTGAATCCGAGAAAAGGCCTGGCACAAAAAGTAAAGCTATTGAGAATGAACAAACACTTTGAGAAGAGCTGCACAGTGAGTGTGAAACAGTTTGACAAACTATATATTATCAAAGCTAACACAGATTTAAGAGAAACATCCAGGGACAAGGTCTCTTCATGAGAGCCCATAAGGAGACTAACAGTTCTGAAAGCTAGCCTCTGAGAGAACTCATTAGCCTCAGTACAGTACCAAGTCTATCCAGTTACTGTGCTGGGTGACAACAGATTTTATCCTTGACTGTGTATTACTTTTCTCTGGAAGTTCTATCTTCAGGCTTCATACTGTTTCATAACTCAATCATTAAGCTACACGTGTATGAAACTATCAGGATGCTCTTGGCATTTGCACAAGATAGCCAAGCAACAGGATCCTAGCCAGGAAAGCTCTGGGAAGCAAATATGATAAACACACACAGCAACGCTTAGTGCAGTATGACAAAATCATTCTAACTCCTTTCCAAAGATGTAGTACCATTAAAAATGGCCAAGTGAACTAGAATAGATTTCAGCAAGGCCAAATATTTTCCATAGGTGTGTAGGGCTAAGCAATCCATTTTGGCCAGCAATTTCTTCTCCTAGAAAATAGTAGTGAAAAAAAAACAGGGATGCCATTAGGTGGTAGCAAACAGGGCAATTCCCATGCCAAGCAGGCCCCCCAAGCCTTCATCAAGCTGATTGAGGTACAGCCTGAATGTGAGTTTTTAGGTCCCCTCCCCAGTTTGTGCCCTGGGCACCTACATGTCTAACACCAGCTCTGGAAAAACAAACAAAAACCTAGCTTCTCTGGCAAGAACAAAAAGCTTTCCTTAAATATGAGCCATATGGCCCATATCAGAAATATTCACAGTTTTCGTAGCCAACTAGAAAGCAGCACACGAACAACTGCTTGGGCTGTTAACTAGTATTACTCCTGGGGGGAAATTCTGTGCAAAATTAATAAGTTAACAAATAAAATGCTATGCAAAAAAATACAGCAGTTTTTAAAACTCTGCATTCTTTTTGCAAAAAAAAAAAAAGTGTGTATTTTTTGCATAATTACCTAGTATAAAATCCTTGCTCCTTGGTGCCCCAACCCCAACCCCCCCTGAAATGTTCTCGGCTAACTTAGGCTAGATTCCTGCCTCTTCCTCTAGAAGTCTCATCTCCCCCCGCCCCCACACACACAACTAGTTTGAGCCCTTCCCTAAGCTTTAACTCCTTTTCACCTTACCTCCCGCGAGATTCAATACCAAATTCTCTGCTACCCTAAGATTAAGACCCCCAGCTCCCAGCTCTCTTGCCTTCACATATCCCACTGTAGCTCTTTTTCAGTCCTTACCCATCTTTCTCCTACATATCCCATTATAGTTCTCAACTCCCCCCCCCCCACTCCCCCAGCACTCACAGCTCTCTCTCAAATTCTGCCCCTTCCCCACAACTTTCTGTAAATCCTCCCAAAACACCTCTTCAGCTCTCTCTTAGCTCCCTCCCTTTGCAATATCCCTAGTATGTGCACACACACACGAACACGCCCCTTACCTATGGCATCCCACCACTTAGCCTGCTCTCCTCCACTCCCCACCTCATGGTACCCCCCACCCCTTTAACCTGCACACACACACGCACACACACACACGGCATGCAACTCTTTCCCCTAAGTGTCAACATTTAAAAATGATTGGGAGTGCCAAGCAATATAAATTGCCCCTCCCCATACCAATTGAAGGCGTTTGCTCAATATTAGGGATGCTCAGCACCTAGTAAGCTGGGTCCTATGCTCTTTCTCCCTCACCATCTAGGGTGCTGCAGGTCAAAATCTGCAGTCAGAGCCAGCATGGCAAAGGAGGACAAAACAGGCCAATAGGCAGCTACTCTCCTCCTCTTCCATTTCTGTTGAAGTAAATGCAAAGGGTGAGGGAATATCATGATTTGGGGAGGGGGGGGGGGGGGGGAGGGCAAGAAGTGCATGTTGGGGGTACTATGAGAGAGAAGGAGAGCTGCACGCATGTGTGTATGCTTGGTGGAAGGGGGGGGGATAGTGCCTGTCACCACTGCCTGCTTGGTTCCTATGTAGAATTCTGCACAGAGTTCTCCCAGGTGTACTAACTAGTATTATTATGATAGAAAGGAAAAACATGTAGTTTTAGCAGCATTTCACTATAGTGCAGGGGCATCCAACATGTGACCTGCCTGATCTTTAGCAGAATATATTTTCACCTAATTAGCTAGCACATATGATTTTGAAGCACTGTGGAGATATCTGGTGGTTATCAAGTCACAATTTCAGAAGAGATTCACATATTTTGATGAATACACATCATGCTGTAATAGGCTAAAATATTCATATGGCTTGAACACACAGATTTCTAATCGTATGGACCATTACTGAAAACAATCTGAACACCCCTGCTATAGTTAGAGCAACAACTGGGAAGGATGCATCCATACATGCACAGCTCCACATTAATCAGGGGAGACAAGACAAGAATGCAAGAAGCAGAAGGGAGTTTGTGCTCTTGCTTGCACCACACAGTACTGTCTTCACAGCATTGGAAAAGCGATCACAGTAAGGCCACTTCAAATTTCTGCTGTGGAATGCAGTGAAGATGGCAGGACAAAAGATGTGAAAAATGCCTTGTGCAAAGTCTGTGGTATGCATTTCACTGTTTTTTTTTTCTTCTTACTGTAAGCAGTACTCTACACAGACATATGACCAAACCTAAATTACATTAACAGACAGCTCTCCCCACACCAAATCCTTCCTACATGTGGACAGGAGAAAAGGCTGGGTTTGCGCTTTTCATTTCATTTTCTTTCAGGGTGCTGCTTTTGCCTTGAAAGTATTCTTAAAAGTGTAGGCAAGAAAATGAAAACCAGAGAGCAGTCTAACATATGCCAATAAACCAAAGCATGCCAAGGGATAGAAGAAGCCAGTCAGCTGTCTTCAGCCACCCACACATCCTGACAAGAAAATATATATACTATTCAAGCAACTGCAGAGACTTCCAGCTAAGCAGAAACATCACCACTGCAAAAAAAATAAATTGGCTTTTTGGCTTGATGGACGTTCAGTATTCTTTATAGGTTTTACATGCAGACAGCATCAAGATAGATGTCAGAAGTCAGGGAAGAGTTAAATGACTAAAGACATTTTGCACTTTCGGGCCCTTATAATAAGCTGTGGTAAGCTTAAAAGGGCTTAACCACAGGACACACTCAGGCTAAGTTCAAATTTGTGCATGCTATCTGTGCTAAAAATATTTTTTTTATTTTTTGGTTGAGGGGACATGTCTGTGTTAACCAGTTAGCGCATCTATGTTACCACGCACTAACTGATTAGTGCAGGATTAACACGTGAGCCCTCACCATCTACAAAATGCGTAGGTATGGCCATTAATATTAAAAAATAGGAAGTCGGACATTTACTGCTGTCTGAGTGAGAAAAACTCATGTGAGGGCATGCTAAAACCACTTTCTACTGCAGCTCAGAAAAAGAACTAATTTATCAGCAATTTACAGGCCACGGAAAGGGAGGATTTTCCACATATGAAAAGACAACTGCCTAGGGTCAGCTATCCCACTACCTACAGCCCAGTCCTGTTACTGGAATAATACAGCACAGGCCTAGTCTTGCCTTAGACCAGACAATATGATCTTGGGGGAAACCCTCTGGGTCCATTGTAACTCATGATTTTGAGACCACCCCTCCCCTCCCCCCCCCCCCCCCCCCCCCCCCCACTTCACTCCTGTGGCTGGAGGAAAACAGGAAACTTATTCTACACCACAAAACTATCTCACTCAAAATGCAACACACATATGAAGATACCAGGGTGCCATGCTAAAGGGTTTTTTTTTCCAGATACAGATTAGTGGAGAACCTTTAATAATGTAGGCCTTAATCTGGAAGGGGTAGAGGTTCCCTAAAAAATTTTAAATGAAAAATTCAGCTTGCATTAGCAAAGGTTATTTCTGAAGTATATTTTATCCTGCTGTCAGGCTGGATCAGCTAATTCATGTAAAGAACAAAAGCCCTGAGGCCATGAAGCAAAACTACTAGAGGGAAGTACAGTGTTTGCCATGTTCTGCCTCTGTCCAAGCAGTTGACAGATCAATAGGCTCTTTCATAACTGGCTTCCCCTCCTTCCCTCTACCCCAAGAAGTGCCACAGTTGCAACAGTTGTAACTATCTATCTACAGTTCAGAATAGAACTGAAAACCTACCTTTTTAAAAAAAAATTAATATCTGCATATGACCAAGAACACCTTGTAACTGAAACTTCACCTAACTGTAAAAGTGTAACTGTAAAATTGTAAGCCACTTTGAACAAACTTGTTTTTGGAAAATAGTGGGATACAAGAATGTATAAATAAATAAGACCACAGTAGGCCCCGCAGTTCAAGATGTTGAGTGGGGTTCCCTAAGATTTTTTAAAGCAAAGATTACAGAGATATTCCTGAAAGGTGAGCCAGTGGCAGGAGGAAGCAGAAATGGCTCTACTAATCTGACAGGGGTGGGGGTGGGGGTGGGGGGGGGGGGGAAGAGGCTGCCAGAAGAGCACACTGCAATTATATTGTTAGTGTGAGCTGGACCTATGAAAAGCCCTCATTACTGCACTAATCCCTACTCCAACCTTAAAATGATTATTTGTTTACACTACTTTTCTCAAGCCTTGGTTTTAGGTTTTAATTACTTTTTAGCTCCAATAAGCTAAGTTGGTTACCTGTAATAGTTGTTACTTTTTAACCTTCTATTCTGTCTTGGATGCAGACATACTATTTTAAAAGGGAAACACCCTTTTGCCCTTTATTAAGTATGTGTGCCTTTTGTATTATCTTTTATACATATACACACACACACACACATAAATATATATACATACACATATACACACACACAGTGCAATCCGCTTAAGTGCAAGGGTCTGGGACCAAAGAAATGCATGCAGTTAACCAGAGCATGCACTTAACTGTTGTGACCCAAAGAAGCTTGACATCTGACATATATTGAGCCTGCCATGAGTGGGAAAGTGCGGGGTACAAATGTAACAAAAATAAAATAAAATATGTACAGTACTGTTTATTATTATACGTACAGTATACCGTCTCAGTTAACTGACATTAGGCTGGCTTGAAGTAATCAGTTATAGTCCTCTGTACACTCTTCGGTCTGTGAGTTCCATAGACTATGTCTGCCAGACGGTAAAAACTGTCATAGCACTGACATCCAGTGGCTTCCAGATAGGCCCGCACGGTGTTGAGACTCTCCAGCGCTCCTGCAAAAGTGACAGGATGAGGTTGTTCAATTTCATCAGCATGTGCCTCGCTGCTCATTTCTTCATCTGTTCCATCATCAGCCGTTGTTGCCTGCATGTAGAAGCATATCTCAACATCAGTGCTGTCTTCAGCTGTTTGTAGATTGTAATCAACAGCTACGTAGCGATGGAGTCTCTTCACTAAAACCGGCTGGGATGTCAATAACCTCTTCATCTGACGCGTTTGCAACAGCTACACCTGTTTCGTCCCTCTCCACATCCCTAACAAAGCTTGCCCGCTTGTAGCAGTTCACAATGGTTGCCTGTGTAACATGATTCCAGGCTTCTTTCTGCATATGTAGGGAATCCAACAGTGATAGATTACGAGCCAGTTCAACAGCACGTTTATCCTTGCCAGTCTGGTCATCCATAACGCTCATCAGATGACGTATCACAAGAGCCCGATAATGTTGTTTGAAATTGGCTATTATGCCCTAATCCATAGGTTGGATCAGAGAGGTAGTGTTTGGTGGCAGGAAGACCACCTTGACGTTAGACAGCCTAACATCCCTGTGTGCAGCACAGTTATCACAAAGCAACAAAATCTGACACTTTTGTGCCCACATTCTAGTGTCTAACTTCTTTAGCCACTGCTTCCAAATTTCCCCAGTCATCCATGAATTTGCATTAGCCTCGTATGACACAGGAAGTCGCTTAACCTTCTTGAAGCAACAGGGCTGTTTGCTCTTTCCAGTGATGAGGGGTTCCAACTTCTCACTCCCATCCATATTGCAGCAAAGGAGAATTGTCAGTCGGTCCTTCGACGTTTTACCTCCTGTAGTTTCGGCATGTTTGAATGCAAGTGTTCCATCAGGAATCCCTCGCCAGTAGAGACCATTTTCGTCAGCACTGAAAATGTCACGAGGTGCAAACTCATTCAAGATGGTAGGAAGAACTGAAACAACCCAATTTTCATCACCAAAGTCATCAGCATCTTGTTTCTCACCATGCTGTTTCTTGACTTTTATGCTGTTCCTTTCCTTCAGTCTTTCCAACCATCATCCAACAGTGGCTTTGAATTCAGTCAGTCTAAGACTTTCTGCTACCTGATTAGCTTTCTCCATAAGCAGTAGACCACTGACAGGAAACTGTGTGCTCCTGACTCAAGAAAACCACCGAAGAAGAGCATCTTCTACCTCCTCAGCTTTTCCCGCACGTTTTCGTTTCCGTTGTGGATTTGTATTGTTTTGCCAGTCTCCCAGAAGCTGGTCTTTCTGCTTCAAGACACGTGAAATTTGACTGGGATTGACACCATATTCTTTAGCAATAGATGCTTGACTTTGTTTTCTAATTTTTTAAGAACTTCTATTCGTTCAGCCAGTGTTAGTCTTACAGTTCCGCCGCCGCGACAATGACTCCGGTGCATGCTCCAACAACATTCTTTCCCCTAATCTGCCTGGGGCAGTTAAAGAGGCGATAAATGTGAAATCTCGGTTGTCACGCGCCAATCGGCTTCCATATTCCATGCACACGCTTATGCGGAGTCTTTCCTGCAGAGGAGCGGTCTTGAACCATGCATATAGGCGAATCTTGCACTTATCAGTGGTGCGCTAAAACAAAGTTTGTCCCCATAGAAATTGATGGTGGCAAAAATGGGACCGAAGTACAGCATGCAGATAAACAGAGCATGCTCTTATCAGACGTGCACTTTGTAATAAGACAGGGTCCTTGAAGCCTCCCTTGAAGCCAGTAGAGTTAGAACTATCGTACCCAGAAGCCAGCAGGGTAGGGGGTGGGACCCAAAACCTGGATAGGATTCCCTTACCGGGAGCGAGCCCGAGCATCAGCAGTAAAGGGGATGCAGAAACACCAGTGGCCAGGAGGGGGAGCAGGAACCAAGAGGACCAGTTTCCCTGGATTAGGAAGCAGTATGTAATTCCTGCCACCTGTGAAAGAGAGAGAGCTGCCTTCCTGAAGTCTGAGAAACAGAGGACTGGAGGAGATCTGTGGTGAGGAGAAAAAGGACATGGAATGGGAGGAGAGTGGAGCCGATCTCCCCACAGTTGCACCCTATGAGGAGGAACAGATGGACCTGGAAAGTTAAAGATAAGTGACTTTTTACAACTGTTGGAGAGAGCAGTGTGTGGGAGGCCACACAGTGTTTGTTGCTGTGCAGAGGGTTCAGCACTGCTCAGTCTGAGAACCAAAGTACTATGGTTCCTAAGGAGAGAAACTGAGTTGGACTTTGTGAAAGCCAAGGACTACTAACTGAAGAACACTTGAAAATAAAGGAACCTTTATTTGGAGGGAAAGGTGGGGGGAATTGACCCAGGTTTGCTGGCTGAGAGAGGGATCTCAGCTCACCCGTTTTGTTCTCTGATATTTTGGGGATTGTGGATGTCTGTTTTGAAGCTAGAGGAGTGTGGTAGCCGTGTTAGTCCACTCTTAAGGTTATCAATAGAAATCAAACAAAATAAAACATGGAAAAGAAAATAAGATGATACCTTTTTTATTCGACATAACTTAATACATTTCTTGATTAGCTTTCGAAGGTTGCCCTTCTTCGTCAGATCGGAAATAAGCAAATGTGCTAGCTGACAGTGTATATAAATGAAAACATTCAAACATTACTATGACAGTCTGACAGGGTGGGAGGATGGGGGTGGGTTGGAGGTATGCATGGGGACATCAAAGCATATCATTGATATTCTAACAGGATGGGTGTGGATAGGTGAGGGGTGGGGTGATCAACAGAGACATACAGCTTTATGGTTTATAATGGGTTAGGAACCCCAGATCCTTGTTAAGTCCTTTCTGTTGGGTGTTAAAATATTCAATCATTCTGACTGCAAAGGTCTTACGTTCTTGTATGGTTTTAAAGTTACCTTGCAGTATTCTCACTGTGAAATCACTGGTACAGTGTCCTGGTTCTGTGAAGTGCTGTCCCACCGGGGTGGGGGCCCTACTGGCTGTATTGTTCATGTGATGTCTATGTAAATTGAATCTTGTCTTAAGCATCTGGCCTGTTTCTCCAATATAGCATCCTTCGTTACATTTTTTACACTGAATGATATATACTACATTGGAAGATGAGCAAGTGAAAGACCCCTTTATGTTGAATATCTTTCCTTTGTGGATGACTTTGGGGTCCTGTGAAATATTTTGGCATAGTTTGCAACTGGATAAATTACAGGGAAGTGTGCCCTTCTGTTCCTTTTCAGTCTGTGATGGAAGTTTACTTCTGATTAGCTTGTGTTTCTTAAGTTGGGTGGCTGTCGGAAGGCCAGTACTGGTGGGGATGGGAATATTTCTTTCAGTAATTCATCCTCCTGGAGTATAGGTTTTGAAGCTGCACTTACTAAAAGCTGAGGACCTCAGAATTGTTTCCTCTGAGTTTAAAGGGGGAAGCGCCCAGTGAACAGCGCTCCTGTATTGGGGAGGATTGGAACTACAATAAAAATAGATTTTTGCTGAACCAGTGTGGTATATGTGCTGTGCCTACAGGGGAAGTTGCTGCTGGTGCTGCACCTGGGAGGAGGCCGTGCCCTACTGAAGAAGGGATGAGATTACAACTTATATGGAGTGCACTGTATATATATATATATATATATATATATATATATATATATATATATATATATATATATAATCTGTGAACCTTTATATGTTAGTCACTATAGATTTTCATGCTCTTCTTTCTTGGGGTTGTTTACTAAAGCTTACCTCGATTTTTCTGCAGGAAGGCCCATAGGAATAAAATGAGCTAAGCTTTCGTAAACGGGGGGGGGGGGGGGGGGGGGGGGTTAGTATTTTAACAGTCAGATCATATCATTTACCTTAACGGATATCACCTTTTATCTATTAATTATAATTTTGACCTTACTGTTTGTTTATTTATTTAAGCACTGCAAAACAGTATTGTTTATGATATTCGTTTAATATGTTTTAAGAAATGTTATTGTTCATATATTATTACAAATTCTGTTATTAGATACTTTTAGGATTATGTACATGTTTTAGACAATTTAATTAATTTTTATATTGATCTTAATTTGTTTCTTGTATGTCTGATTAACAGTGTATTGCAAACCCCTGACGCAGCCTTTTGAAGCAAAACATGGCCATGACAGGTAACAGGAAATAAACCAATACAGCTGTCCATTCCTCAGTCTGCTTTTTTGTTTCACGTTATATTTGCAAGCAGATTACTGCCTCTCCTGTTTGTTAGTCTTTTCAGACAGCAAGAGCTCATTTACAATCCAGCAAGACCAAGGACTTCTCTAGTGGATTCTTGTGCAGTTTAGGATAAAACATGGGTAATTTCCTCACTGAGATGAAAGTACAAAGGAACATAAAAGAACAGCTACACGGAGTCTGACCAATGGTCCATCTAGCCCACTATCCTGCTTCAGTGGCCAATTCAGGTCACAAGTACCTGGCAGAAACCCAATTAGTAGCAACATTCCATGTAACCAATCCCAGGGCAAGCAGTGGCTTCTCCCATGTCTCTCTCAATAGCAGATTATGGACTTTTCCTCCTGGAACTTGTCCAAACGTTTTTTTAAACTCAGATACACTAAATGCTGTTACTACATCCTCTGGGAACGAGTTCCAGAGCTTAACTATTCGAGTGAAAAAATATTTCTTCCTATGTGTTTTAAAAGTTATTTCCATGTAACTTCATTGAGTATCTGTACTTTTCGAAAAAAATATCGATTAACTACCCATTTTACTCCACTCAGGATATTGCAGACCTCAACCTTACCCCTCCCCCCCCCCCAAGCCATCTCTTTTCCAAGCTAAAGAGGCCTAACCTCTTTAGCCTTTCCTCATATGGGAGGAGTTTCATCCCCTTTATCACTCTTCTTTGAACCTGTTCTAATTCCGCTATATCTTTTTTGTGATAGGGCGACCAGAATTGAATGCAATACTTAAGGTAAAGTATGACTAACTTTGTCAGGAATTTAGGATGAGTGAAGATTACTACCTTATTACAATGGAATCAGGTAAGGTTCATATGCGACAAACTTGAGTTCAGTGATTTTTCAAGACAAAGCAACTGCTACTAGAAAAAGTGCCCTCTAGGTATGATTCTTCAGAGTGTTGGACAATGGGCTTAAACAGCAGATTCATAACAGATGAATAGATATTAAGGTCCAATGGTTTAATATACAAAAGCCATTTTGTTTTTGCCATTTTCAATTTTTAGATGGGTTTAATAATTTTGTAGTGTGTGTATGTCTAGGAAATTGTGCCTTCTTAGAATTTGTCTTTTTTCAAATTTTCATTTTGGTGGGGGGGGGGGGGGGGGGGGCAGGGGTGTGCTGGTAAATTTTTAACAGGCTCTTTCTCTGGACGTAGCCAGCTCTGCAGTTGGAAGGGCCAGGGGTGGCGGGGGGGGGGGGGGGGGGTTGGAGAGCAAAACTTGCCTCTCTCTCCTCCCTCTCTTCGTGCGGCCTTTGCTGGCAGCCAATAAATGGACTGCCACCACTCCCAACATCTTGCTCTGAGCAGCATGCTGGAACTTCTTTCACATGCTCGAGAAGTCCCAGCCTGCTGCTCAGAGCTGGAAACAAAGAGTGGGGAGCAGCAGCAGTCTATTTACTTGGCTGGCAGGGCTCAGCATCCCCACCAGTAAAGTAAGGTAAAATTATGTATAATCATATCTGATAATTTTCTTTCCAATAATCATAGCTGATCAATCCATAGACTGGTGGGTTGTGTCCATCTACCAGCAGGTGGAGATAGAGAGCAAACTTTTGCCTCCCTATATGTGGTCATGTGCTGCCGGAAACTCCTCAGTATGTCGATATCAAAGCTCCATCCGCAGGACTCAGCACTTAGAGAATTACACCCACGAAGGGACACTCTGCCCAGCTCACCACCGCCGAAACGGGGGAGGGGAATTAACCCAGCTCATCCCCACACAAGTGGGGGAGGGGAATCCGTCCAGCTCATCCCCGCGGAGCAGGGGAGGGACACCACACCCGCCGATGCGGGGGGATCTGGCTTATCCTGCAACCGCAACCGCGGGAGGAGCTGACTGACCCTAACACCGCCGAAGCGGGAGGGGTACAAAGCTGCCCTACAGCCGCACGAAGCGGGAGGGAGTGCCGGCAGAATTTATGTCTCAATCCAGCCCCGTAAAACGGGGGGGAGAGGAATGCAGCAGCTCACTGTAACACAAACTCGTCTCAACTCTTGAAGAATCCAAGTGAAAAAACTTGAACACGAAGTCTTTCTGAAGTAACTGAAGACTAAACTTGAACCTGAAATGCAACCAGAATAAAAACAGTACAGATATCTGGGAGGGGCTATGGATTGATCAGCTATGATTAATGGAAAGAAAATTATCAGGTATGATTATACATAATTTTACCTTCCATATCATCAAGCTGATCAATCCATAGACTGGTGGGATGTACCGAAGCAGTACTCACCCAGGGCGGGACATTGAAATCCCTGACCTCAACACTGAAGCTCCAAACCGGGCCTCCGCCCGTGCAGCCACCGCCAAACGGTAAGCTTGGAGAATGTATGAGCCGAAGCCCAAGTTGCCGCCTTGCATATCTCTTCCAAGGAGACGGATCCGGCCTCTGCCATCGAGGCCGCCTGAGCTCTCGTGGAGTGAGCCTTCAGCTGGATAGGCGGCACCTTCCTTGCGGCCACATAAGCCCCTGCAATGGCTTCCTTGACCCATCTTGCCACTGTAGGCTTAGCAGCCTGCAGACCCTTACAAGGACCTGCAAACAGGACAAACAGATGATCCGATTTCCGGAAATCATTGGTCACTTCCAAGTATCTGATGATGACTCGCCTCACATCCAGATATTTAAGAGCAGAGTACTCCTCTGGGTAGTCCTCCCTACGAAAGGAAGGGAGACAGAGCTGCTGAATCACATGGAAGCGAGAAACAATCTTGGGCAGAAAGGAAGGCACTGTGCGAATAGTCACTCCTGCCTCAGTGAACTGCAGAAAAAGCTCTCGACATGAGAGCGCCTGGAGCTCGGAAACTCTTCTGGCTGAAGTGATAGCCACCAAAAAGACTGCTTTCCACGTCAGGTCTTTCAGAGATGCCCTTGACAAGGGTTCAAAAGGCGGCTTCTGCAATGCTCTTAGCACCAGGTTGAGATTCCACGCAGGCACCACTGAGTGCAGAGGAGGGCGCAGGTGATTAACTCCCTTGAGAAAGCGCACCACATCTGGCTGCGAAGCCAGGGAAGCACCCTTCAGGCGGCCCCTGAAGCAAGCCAGAGCCGCTACCTGGACTTTAAGGGAACTGAGCGACAGGCCTTTCTCCAGACCTTCTTGCAGGAACGCCAACACTGAAGAAATTGGAGCAGTGAAGGGAGAAAGTGAGCCTGCTTCACACCACGCTGCAAAGATACGCCAAACCCTGGCGTAAGCAGTAGAAATAGAGCGCTTCCTCGCTCTTAGCATAGTGGCGATGACCTTGTCTGAGAAGCCCTTCTTCCTCAGTCGCTGCCGCTCAATAGCCAGGCCTTAAGCCCAAAGGGGGAGGGATCCTCCATCACCACGGGACCCTGATGTAACAGGCCCTGCTCCACTGACAGCCGCAGAGGATCGTTCGACTGAGAGCCTGATCAAGTCCGCATACCAGGGACGTCTGGGCCAATCCGGACCCACCAGGATTACCCTGCCGGGGCTTTGCCACCCGGTCTAGCACCCTGCCCAACCTGGGCCAGGGCGGGAACACATAGAGGAGCTCTTGTGTCGGCCACTGCTGGAGAAGAGCATCTACTCCCAGGGATCGAGGGTCCCGTCCTCTGCTGAAAAAGCGCGGCACTTGGCAATTGGCCGATGACGCCATCAGATCTAGGCTCGGCTGGCCCCAGCGCTTCGTGATGTCCAAGAACGCCTGAGCAGATAGTTGCCACTCTCCGGGCTCCAAGGTATGGCGACTGAGAAAGACCGCCTTGACATTCATGGCTCCGGCAATGTGGGCCGCTGAAGGCTGCTCCAGGTTCGCTTCCGCCCACTGTCAAAGATTCATAGCCTCCTTGGCTAGAGGGGCGCTCTTGGTACCTCCCTGGCGGTTGACATAGGCCACAGCCGTGGCATTGTCTGACAGGACCCGTACAGGCTTCAACACCAGTACCGGGATGAACTCCAAAAGCGCCAACCGAATGGCTCTGAGTTCCAGGAGGTTGATAGACCACTTTGCCTCTGCAGGAGACCAGAGCCCCTGCACTGTCCTTCCCAAGCAGTGGGCTCCCCAGCCCGACAAAGAGGCGTCCGTCGTGACGACAATCCACTCTGGGGTCACCAGAGGCATTCCCGCAGACAACTTGTCTGTCTGCATCCACCAGCTCAGCGCCTTGCGCACTGCTGGGTCCAAGGGAAGGCGCACGGCATAATCCTCCGACATCGGAGTCCAGCGCCGCAGCAAAGATTGCTGAAGTGGTCTCATATGAGCCCTGGCCCAGGGCACTACTTCCATCGTGGCCGTCATAGAGCCCAACAGCTGCACATAGTCCCAAGCCCGAGGAGGAGAGGCTACTAGGAATTGGTCCACTTGAGCCTGAAGTTTGACAATCCGATTGTCTGGCAGGAACACTCTGCCCACTTGGGTGTCGAATCGAACTCCCAGGTACTCCAGGGACTGAGTCGGGCGCAGCTGGCTCTTCTCCCAGTTGATGATCCATCCCAGGGAGCTCAAAAGAGCAACTACCCGGTCCACAGCTTTGCCGCACTCTGCATAAGAGGGGGCTCGGATCAACCAGTCGTCCAGATAAAGATGTACTTGTACCTCTTCCTTTCGTAGGAAGGCCGCAATGACCACCATTACTTTGGAAAAGGTCCGCGGAGCAGTAGCCAACCCGAATGGGAGGGCTCTGAACTGGAAGTGTCGTCCCAGGACTGCAAAACGCAGAAAGCGTTGATGAGGAGGCCTGATGGGAATATGCAGATACGCTTCCTTGATGTCCAAGGAGGCCAAGAACTCTCCTGCCTTCACTGCCGCTATAACAGAGCGGAGAGTCTCCATGCGAAAGTGCCGCACTTTCAAGGCCCGATTGACCCCTTTGAGGTCGAGGATAGGCCGGACAGAACCTCCTTTCTTTGGTACCACAAAGTAAATGGAGTAACGTCCCTTGCCAAGCTGACTTTCTGGCACCGGAACGACCGCGCCCAGGCGGATCAGATTGTCCAAGGTCTGCTGCACTGCCACAGCTTGACCGGAGACTTGCAGGGAGAGAGCACGAACCCGTCTCTTAAGGGTCGGCAGAACTCTAGCTTGTAGCCGTCTCTGATGACTTCCAGCACCCACGCGTCTGAAGTTATTGTGGTCCACTCGCCCCGAAACGAGGACAGCCGTCCTCCAATCTGCACTGGGGCGTGGACCAAGGCCCCGTCATTGGGTACGAGACCCTGGGGGAGGACCGGAGGGAGCCCCTCCGGGACGGCGGTCTCTGCGAAAGGAATGCTGCTTGGGGGAGAAATTCCTCTTGAAGGAAGAGGGGGCAGAGGAACCCGACTTGCCCGGGCGGTACCGACGGGCTTCCTGCAACCGTCCTCTGGAGGTACCGGGACGAGTACTAGCCCGAGCCCTGACCTCTGGTAATTTCTTGCCCTTAAACGTGCCGAGATCGGTCACGATTTTGTCCAGCTCGACCCCAAAGAGCAGCTTGCCTTTAAAAGGCAATCTAGCCAGGCGGGATTTAGAGGCGTGGTCAGCAGACCAATGTTTCAGCCAAAGCCACCGCCGCGCAGAGACTGTCTGAGCCATGCCTTTAGCTGAGGCTCTCAAGACATCATACAGCAAGTCTGCCAAATAGGCTAAGCCCGATTCCAGGGCCGGCCAATCAGCCCTCAAGGAATGATCCGAGGGGGAAGCCCGCTGCACCATAGTCAGGCACGCCCTGGCCACATAGGAGCCTCAAACAGAGGCCTGCAAACTTAAAGCAGCTGCCTCAAAGGACGACCTTAAGGCCGCCTCCAATCTTCTGTCTTGGGCGTCCTTTAGGGCCGTGCCACCTTCCACCGGCAAAGCCGTTTTCTTAGTCACCGCAGTGATTAAAGAATCCACGGTAGGCCACAGATAGGCCTCACGTTCACTCACAGCCAAAGGATAGAGGCGGGACATAGCCCTAGCCACTTTAAGGCTCGCTTCCGGGACATCCCATTGAGCCGAAATTAAGGTGTGCATGGCATCATGCACGTGGGAGGTTCTAGGCGGGCGCTTCGTCCCCAGCATAATGGCAGAGCCAACAGGGGCTGAGGGAGAGACGTCCTCCAGAGAGGAAATCTTCAAAGTGTCCATGGCCTGTAACAACAGGTTGGGCAAATCCTCTGGGCTAAAAAGCCGCGCTGCAGAGGGGTCATCCGCTCCATCCGAGCGGGGATCTATCTCCTCCAAGGAATCCGCAAGGACCGTTGGGAGACCTCAGACACGCTGCCCTCATCTACATCGGAGGAGACAAAGTCCTCCAAGGCCTGGGAATCAACCCGAGGGCGTTACCTCTGGGAACCTCAACCTCTTTACCAGACGAGGGAGCAGGGGCAGCGTTTTGCATGAGGAAAGCCTGATGCAGCAGCAAAACAAACTCGGGGGAGAAACCCCCCAGACTGTGCACTTCCGCAGCCTGGGCAACAGCCCTAGACGCACCCTCAACCGGCGCTCACACGAGCGGGGGAGAGACATGCTGCGCATCCAAAATGGCGTCCGGCGCGACACTCCGCGAAGGAGCCGCGCGGGAAAAAACGGCGCTTAACTTTAGCCGCTTTTGTGCCGTCGCCCAAATTAAGGGCGTTCATGGCATTGTCTCCAACCTCAAGGGCGGCCCACGAAGAAGCCGTCCGAGCCGCGTGGCCGGCCAAGATGGCGGAGGCGAGGAGCGGGGGATGGGCGTTTATGGCGGGAAAAACCGCCACGCCGGAGGAAGGACCGGGACATTCATCGGTCACTAAGCTGTCACCCATCAAGGGCGAATCAGGCTGTAAAACCCCCGCATCCCCTTTAGAAGCGCTCCAGCGATCCGGGGAGCGACCCTTTGCGCCCTCGCCCTCCGACGCCATATGCCACGAGGAGAAGAATCGGGGAACCCCCTGCCCGCTATAAAAAGGTAAAATTACCTGCTTGCCGCTCCGAGCTGTAACGAACTGGTGTCCCAGTGAGTAGCTGCAATGAACGTTTAAATAAACGTCGAAATAAACGCCTTTAAGGACGTTTAAATTTTTTTTTTTTTTTTTAACGGAGCCAGCGGGAGGGGGGAGAAAAGGAGGGACCTGGCACCACCAGGTTTGCACTTGCTCAAAAGAGCCCTCAACCCCAGGCCTCAACAAAACCTAAGGATTAGGCTTGGAGGCCTAGCCAGAGCTGCTGCTGTGTGTGACCACCACCTGCTGAGATAGAGAACATACTGAGGAGTTTCCGGCAGCACATGACCACATATAGGGAGGCAAAAGTTTGCTCTCTATCTCCACCTGCTGGTAGATGGACACAACCCACCAGTCTATGGATTGATCAGCTTGATGATATGGAAAAGAGAATTCAGCAGGGGGCCCAAGCCCACATTTTGGGAGCCAGTTGTTAAAGTAGCCACGGAGGGCCCTACTTTAACAACCGGCTCCCAAAATTCTTAAAAACTTAACAACCGGCTCTTGCGAGCCTGTGAGAGCCTGCTCCAGCACACCACTGGGGGGGGGGGGGGGGGGGGGAGTTATTGATGTTTGGGAATATCTGCTGTTAGTGCCAATAAAGTTTAATGTGACTGATAGGAAGTCATGTGATTCAGCCTCAGTTTAAAGCCAGTTTTTCCTACCAGGCACAGCCATTCATGAGTGAGCAAAGCTCTGTCCCCCCACCCCAAAACCATGTCTGGAGGTTCTGGTGAGTTTCTCTTTCATTTTCTGTCTGACTTGCACAAATACACTGTTTTTTAATTATAACTTCTGAGATAACTATTGATGTATATCTTTTTAATTGTTTCAGTTTTACCTGGGTGTATTGGCTGTATTACACCTTAGGGCTTTACCTTGGGTGAAGTGGCAGTGCTACACCTTAAGTGTATGCAATAATACCTTGACTGGCTCCAAGACACTTTTTAATGTATTTGTATAATGTGCATATGTAATTATATTTATACATCATTTTTAATTTTATGTTAACTTTATGTTATACTAATGAGTATGGTCTTTTTAACAATCAATTGTTTTAAAGTTATGCTTATGTATTATTTCTTTTGTGCTTTTACATTGGTTTATGTTCATTAGTTATGTGTATATTTATTTTTATGCTCTTATATTTTTATATGTTTTTTTTAAATTTTATTTATTAATATCCAGAACAATTCTCACAACACCAACTCAATTCCACATGTACACAGTATAAGCTGGATAAAGTTTTATAATACATAACTTCAATATCCCCCTCCCCCCACCCAACTACCCCCCTAACCCTCCCTTCTCCTACCCGAAAATCTTAACAGTTCAAAATTTTGCTTCTGGCTGTGGGAGTGAGAGTATCCCAAAATGGGGACCAAGATCTGCAGAACATTTCACCTTTCTCAGAGGCCAAATCTCCAATTCCCCTTTTTTCCAACGAACAACATTGAATCATGGCCGCCCTCCAATGAGCCACGCTTGGGCCTTCCTTGTCCATCCACCGCTGAAGGATGATTCGTTTTGCCATCAAGATGGTAATTTTCAAGAATGGTTTGTACCCCGGAGGTGCTGGTCTCTGTATTCGGAAGATGTCGAATAGCTGTGCTGGTGTTGGGCTCCACTTACAGGACCACATCCGGGATACATGTGTGCTCAGTAATTTCCAAAAGGCCTGGACGCGGGAACAGAACCAGAACATGTGTCCCGAATTGGCGCCATCTTTCCCACACTTCAGGCATTGATCTGTTGCCCGAAGGGTGGCCCGGAATGCTCTGTGTGGAGTAATATGTAATCGCAGCAGAAACTTATAGTGTATTTCCCACCAGGTCACATTTTCCGTGAGCTTGTACACGGATCAAAGACGTCATTATTTGTTCCTGGTGTAGTTGAAGGCCCAGCTCCTTGTTCCTCCACCCCCCCCCCCCCCCCCCCCCCCCCCCCCCCCCCCCCCCCCCCCCCCCCCCCAGTCACCCTGGATAAGTCCATTTCTTTCATTGAGTCTCTTAAATGTCTATGAAAATAACTCAGGGGGATTTGCAATTGCGCCTCTAGTCCCAGGAGCTCAGCCAACTCGTCCCATGACTCCTGGCTGAGCGCCGCTAACGGTAAGCTTCCCACATAATGTCGAATTTGATAGTATGCAAAAAGATCTCACGCTCCCAAGCCAAATTCAGAACACAACTCTTTAAATGGTTTAATAACACCTTGCTCTGATACCACGTGATAAATGTACTGTATTCCAGTGGAGGCCCACCTCCGAAATACGGCTGAGGTGTTACTCGCTGGAAAAGCCAGGTTCCCCCGGATCGGCAGCAATAGAGAAGCCTCCCCATCCCTGCCACTTCGCCTACGCATCCACCGCCAGGTGGACCTTAGAGGTGCAAAAATATACTTATATGGACCTAAATTAGGCGCTTTCCCTGATGGGGCTTGTAGCCAGTAAGCAAAATTTAATGTGTGTAGAAGAGAAGTCTCGGTTTTAGTGCAAGAAAAAAAGCTCTTAGAGCGGAACCAGTCCGAGAGGTGTCTAAGGCTACTAGCGATGGCAAACAGGCATAGGTCTAACAGTCCCAACCCTCCTTTGGCCCTAGGGAGCATTATTGAATGCAAAGGCAACCTAGCCCTTTTACCCTGCCATAGAAAATGATTCAACTGTTTCCCAAGCCATCTATCCTCTCTGCCACGCCACCACAGAGGGATCATTTGAAATACGTAGGACCATTTTGGAAATAGTACCATATTATATAAGGCAACGCGGCCCATCAGTGAGATGGGTAGCGCCTGCCACCTATGGAAAAGTTCAATTGCTTTCTGTCTCAGGGATCCCACATTAAGTTCGTACAGCCTACGGAGATCCGAGGGGATGTAGACGCCCAGGTATTTAAATTCCGAGGTTGCCCATTGAAATGGAAATTCACCCTCCCATTTTGTTCGCATCTCCACTTGGATGGGTAAAGCTATGGATTTTTGGAAATTTAGAGTAAATCCTGTTAAGAACCCAAATTCTGCCAATGCTTCCAACAAGTGCTTCGTTGATTGAGCCGGGTGGGCGAGTGTCAGCAAGATATCTTCGGCAAAGGCCAGGACCTTCACAGATTGCGAAGGCAAGGGGATCCCCACAATACCTGGGTCTGCTAATATTGTTCTCAAAAGTGGTTCCAAATATAAAAGGAATAACGCTAGCGATAGGGGGCAGCCCTGACGGGTCCCTCTCTGTACCGTGAATCCGGCCGACAGTCCCATTCACCACTATACGTGCCGAGGGAGAATGATATAGCGTGTGACGGCTTCCCTGAACCACCCCTCCAGTCCTACATATGTGAGAACTCGAAACAAGTATGCCCATTGAACTTTATCAAAAGCCTTCTCGGCGTCCAGGCTTATTAGCAAGAGGGGGTCTTGAGTTGCTTGGCTATGCGCTATGGATAGTAACACTTTCCTCACATTTATTGTAGGCTGACGTCCACGTACAAATCCAACTTGATGTTCACCAACTAACTGAGGGAGGTATTGTGCTAATCCATCTGCTAAGACTCGTGCTACAATTTTTATGTCAACGTTCAGCAACGAGATGGGCCTGAAAGATTCCACACGGTCAGGGGTCTTACCCGGTTTTGGTATCAGAGTAATCAGGGCCTCATTCTCTCTAGGGGAGAAAAACCCTCGCTCTACTACCGAGTCGTAATAGGAAACAAGTGGTGCCACTAACTCCTTACCTAGAATTTTGTAATACTCACTAGGGAGCCCATCTGGGCCCGGGGTGGAACCCATTGGGAGTGTTTTAATGACCCTTTGAATTTCCTGCGCTTCTATAGGTGTTGATAACTAATCCCTTGCCTGCTGGTTTAGTTTGGGCATACTTGCGTCAGCTAAATAATCCTCCCATACTTGTCCCTGGTCATCCCCGTGCTCTGCGTAGAGCTGTTCAAAAAACTTCCTAAAAAGATCTGTTATTTCGTCTGGACGATTTGTTTGCGTCCCATCGGCCCGTTTCAACAGTGGAACGTAGCGGGGAGGCGGCCTTGCCCTGGCTACCCGAGCTAACAGCCTACCCGACTTATTGCCAAACCGCTGGAAGTTCAGCTGTCCCGCAAAAAGACGGCTCTTTGTTTGTTCATGTAAAAGCGCATTCAGGGCGGACAGGGACGCGGATAATTTTTCCCCATTTTCGCTTGAGGGATTGATAATGTGCGCTTTCTTAGCTATATTATATTCCTTTTCCAACCGCAGTATACCCGCCACCAGCCTCCGGGATCGATCACTTAGGAAAGCTATCACCTCCCCCCTCAATACCGCCTTGGAGGCCTCCCAGAATATTATTGACGAGGGAGCCGACGCCTCATTCGTTTCCGTGCAATAGGCCCATTTTGCCCTAATATGTTCTACAAAAAGCGTATCTTGGGACAGATAGGAGGGGAAGCGCCAAAACCTGGCTGGTTCCCCGCCTATATCAAATTCCAGTTCCAGGCTCAGGATAGCGTGATCCGAGACCATGACCGGACCTATAGACGTTTCTCGAACGCGAAAAAACCACAAAGTTGTTAAAAGGATGTAGACGATCCGCGACCATGTGTGGTGCACTTTGGATTGGTGGGAATAGTCTCGAGCTGTCGGATTAAGTAGTCTCCAGGGGTCCACTAAATTGAGAGATTTACATAACGCTGAGAGGCCCCTCCCTCCGCCCATCACCACCTGTGAACCGGGGGAAGACCTATCCATAGAGGGGTCCATAACCTAGAAGAAATCCCCCGCCCACACCCATGGGGCGTCCGCGTATTTCTGTCCCAGGGCAACTAGTGATTGAAAGAAAGCCGGGCAGAATACATTAGGTCCATACACGGAGCAGATAAAATCTTTTTCCTTGAAACGTTATCTGTATCATTACCACCCTACCGGCAGCATCTTTGTAGAGCAGCTTCGTTTGACATGGCGCCCCTTTACTGATTAATATCGCCACCCCACTCTTGCGGTTTCCCGAGGAGGAATAGTGACACTCGCCCACCCATTGCTGACACAACTTCATGTGTTCAAGATCTGACAATTTTGTTTCTTGTAAACATGCTATTCTGGCCTTGTGCCGTTTTAGTTGCGCTAAAATCTTACTACGCTTTATTGGGGATTTGATCCCTGACACATTCCATGAAAGGATACGAAGATCAGACTTACCTATCCCCTTTGGTCTCTAGCTGCATGTCCAGGCTTCCAGGAGAACCTACAAAAGTGGCTCCCAGGGTCCCAGGGTCCCAGCCTCCCCCAGGTATGCCATCACTACCACCAGAGCAAGGGGTGTCCGTTCCGCCCGCGTCCCATCCCCCTCACTTCCCCTTTGTCTGTCCCTTTGTACTCCCACTCCCTGCCTTTCTCGATATTTTTATATGTTTATTAGTATAAGTATCACACCTGAAGCAGTTCTGCTGGGCGAAACATATCTGTTTTTCTACAATAAAGGCTTTTTATCTTCCTTTCCTCGTGTCTGCTTCTTCATCTTCCATTATATAGAGACTAGCGAACCACTTGCTATATATGGCGACACTTAGCAATTGAATCATGCTGTTTGCTACTGGCAGGTATGTGAACAGCATCTCAGTATTCTTTAAGGTTAAGATTTATTCTGTTTGCTATATCACCATTTCTAATAGCATAACAAGGTGGTTTACAATAGGAGAAGAAATGGAAAAGTAGGGAGGAGCTGTGAAAGTTGGGGGGGCGGGGTTCCACTAGACCACCAGGGCTTCTTTTTGTCTTTTACAGATGGGTGAGGGGTTAAAGGAGGGGCAGGATTTAAAAGACCACCGGGGTTTGTTTTTTCTTTAATGTTGGGGGAAAGGGTGGGTGCCACTAGACACCATGGATATATTTACCGGGGGGGGGGGGGGGGGGGGAGGGGCAGGACAGGTGTCAGGCTGGGTTGGGGGTTGCTGCATCATGCAATTTTATTTTTTTCACTGAGCTGTTAACTTTCCTATCAGTGCCTGAGCCAATCAACACTCAGGCACTGAAAAGAAAGTTAGTAAAGTTCTAAACAGCAAATTACTGCCACAAATTTAATGCATTAGTTTACATGCTTACTGCATTGGAGCATGCCGCGGCAATTTTCCTGAACTACTTTTGCAAATCTTTGAGCATCGGCCCCTAGGTCAGAGACATACAAGGACTGGAAAGGATTCCATTAATCATGTTGTGCATGCTTTCCCATCTACTGTTCACTTGCAGCTATAAAGTTAATTAGGTTGGTTTACCATATTTTATCTCAGCCATCTGTGATATACGTAACAATGTTCTGTTAACAGTACTCTTAAAAATGTTTATTTTAAGAGGGGTAGGTGGAGGATCACAACTTTTACCACAGAATGACACTTAGCTGAACTGTTGCGTGGCAATAAAAATCTTAAGAAAAATAACTCATGACCGCTGTACTTTGAGGTGTTGCTATATGCACAGGATTGTCAGACAAAGGTAGTAAATTACTGCTATTACGTGCTATTTTGCTTGACCTCATATCTTATTTTATTCTTATATTGTAAACTCAAATGGCCTGAATTTTTTTTTTTTTTTTTTGGGGGGGGGGGGGTCTATTTTAGTATTTTCCTCCTCGTATCAAGACAACAAGGTCACAGAAGTTTTCTTTTTTTTTTTTTTAACTTCTTTATTTTAAAGCCATTATATCTTCTTTTCAACTAGCGATTTCGAATTCACTCATCAAAGTGATTCAGCAGATTCTTTTGTGACCTTAAAAGAGGAAGCATTCTGAAAATTTTTATTTTGGTACTCAAATCCCAGCATGCTTGTAATGATAGAAAGCATTTATCACTGTAAGGCTATTCTTTAAGGGAAATGGGCAATTCTATAGCTTTGCCCAATGCCACATTAAAGTTTCAGTATCCAGGACATCTAAATAAGGATCAGTGTTGCTGGGAGGACCTTAATGATGAGCAGGAGGCTGACACAGGGATGTGAAAAGCAGCAGCAACAGCCAAGATGGGAAAAACAGGGCAAAAAGTTGCAGTAGTAGCTTTATCTGCAAGACTCTGGAGTGCAAGAGTCAGAGCAGTAATGGTGGGATTAGACAGTACAGCAGAACTGCATGTAGGTGGGCAAAAGAGAGAACCCACCTGAATGCAGACAGCAGGAAAGTGGGAGGAGGTCTGTCAGAAGTACAATGCCAGCCAAATATCATATGCAAACTGGCTAAGCAGTGAAAGCAAGAGGAAGAAACAGGCTGTAGGAGATCAGGTGTGGCCTGCAGAGGAGTTGCCAGACAAACTAGGCTCATTGGAGGAATGGAAACCCAATGGAAGAAGATGATACAGGATAGTGCATCTGTATATTGGCTGCTGCAGCCTCTGGTTCACATTGCCAGTGCTGCTGTTCCTTGTAATGGCTCCAACCTCCCCTGTCTGCACGGAAACAGAAAATGATGCAATATCCAGGTCTAAGTGATCTAGAAAAAAAATGGAATCGGCTTTTAAATTTCCACCTCCGCTTATACTCACGCTATTACGATGTTTTGTCGCATATTGTGTTGACATAAGTAGCATACTATATCACAATATGTATTGTTTATTGACGTATTTTATCTGTTGAAATTGTCTGTTGCCTATGTCCAGAGTGTTCTTGCTGTAGACTATCTTGGGTGACTTCAAAAAAGAGTGATACATATATTCTAAGAAATAAATTAAATAAATAAATTTGCTCACTTTGCCCTTAAAATAACTCAAAACAGATTATCCCACATTTCTGAATGTTTACCTTACTCGGTATATTGGATGCTTGGGAGATCACTTAAGTAGATACTTCCTTGTCCTGTAAGTATCCTTGGATGAAAAATGTTTTAAGGAAATTACTGATGCTCATGTCCTGACTTTGTTTGCATGAAATTCACATGTTCAAATCACAGATCCCAACTTTGTAAGACTTACCCAACTCTTGACTTCCTAAATTTCAGTTTACTGATATAAATTAAATCATCTTATTTCCTCTTCCTGATACTAACTAGGTGTTTCAACTAGGTAACCAGAATATCTGGCCCTGAAATGACTTCAATGAAGCAGGTTAGGAAGGAATTTAATGAAAATATTAGTAACACTGCATACTAGTTATTCCCAAAATTGGAGATGTCAGGATTTACATAAGGCCTGGCCTTAATCTCAGAAGCACATCTGCTGAGCCTGGGAGCAGAAGACAACAAAATCTTTTTCTGAGTGGTAGTTGCAGGCTGTTGGGTGAACTCTTATTTACAGGGTGCAGTCCACTTGGATGGGGGGGGGTAGGGGTGAGGACTATTGTACCTTATACTACAACATTTGTTCAAAATTTGGAGACTTCTGTTGCAAGCTGTTGTAGAAACTTGTTAGAAAAGCACATGTTGAAGCATACATCAATAGCCCCTATTTGAAAGTTAATAAATATCTCATTTAAATAAAAAAAAAATCTTCAAGTCTTCTATTTTCAAAATAAGGAACAGAATGTGAAAAACGCACACAAACACCCATGTACAGAATCTTTCAATTTGTCTTTCTACCGAAAATTAAATTAACCACTTTCACAACAGACATACTTCCAAATTCTACAAATGGTGACTAAAGCTGGGCACACAAATAACTCAGTTATAAAATAGTCAGTTTCACATGCAATATAATTAGCTAATTTAGGCTAAATTTGCACTTAATTAGAGGTAAGTACCAATAACTGATGTTAACAAGCACTAACTAGCAGCTGCATGCATAACTGACTTACACCCCTATTCTGTAAACTGAGCACCTAACTTCTCTCACGTGCAACTGCAAAGGGGGGGGGGGTGACCATGGGAGGGGAATGGGCACAATGTAATAGAATACCTGCATTTGTGTGCCAATTGCCATCATCTGGGTGCATTTACACCAGCTTTTGGCTGGTGTAATTGCTTGCAGCCAACGTTAGGTGCAAAAAGCACACCATGGTGCTTATTTTTGATGTATACGGATGCCTCAAAAGGCGGAGATGGACATCCACATGCTTGAACCATCCAAGTACAAGAAAAGGGAAGTCCAACACTGTAGTACATCCAAACAGCAAGGGGGAGTGTTTTGGGCAGGATTAAAGAGGGCCTGAAATCTGAACATCCAAGAGCAATTGCCAAAGGAGAAGAAACATCCATGTCTTTAAAAAAAAATAAAAAAAGGGGGGGCATCTTTATTTAGACCTGTTTCAGTCACATCCAGGATACAAAAGAAGCTCTGATTGAGCAGCTGACCACTGGAGAGATTAAGGCATGACACTTCTATAATCCCCCTGTAGTTGCTGTCCCTCTCCCTCTTCCCTGAAAGTGAAACCAAAAGGGGATACCAGGGACTATGACAGCTTCAGGCGTAATGGGCATTCTTAAAGCAGGAAGCAAGCCTGAGGAGTAGCCTAGTGGTTAATACAGTGGACTGTAAACCAAGGGACCCAAGTTCAAATTCTATTTCACTTTTTTTTTTCTTTCTGTAATAGTGAAGCCTCCAGAAACATATCGACTGTACCTAATATATAAGCCACCTGTAAGCCTAAAGATTATAGAAGTGGTGCACATTTAGGTAAAGTAGATATGTTGCTGATGCTGGAGGGCTCACAATTACAAAATAAAAGAGCTAAAGTGGGATTTGAACCTGTCCCTCTGCTCTGCATGGGCATCTGTGTGGCCATTTTCAAAGAATGCTGCCATACAGACATCCATATCCCTTGCTTTCCCCATACATAACTTGTACGTTCCAGTTTGTAAAATGGATAATCATGCTAATGTTTCCAGCATATGAATGTTCATCTCACGTATTTTCAAACAGGAAATCTTGACATAGTTCCTGTTCGAAAATACATGCAATATGTACGTCTGTTTGGGAGGTTATGACTTGGACATCCTTTTGAAAATGCCCCTCCAAGCTACCATCCCATAGAGGGTGCTCTACGCAAAGCGTCCTTTACAGAATACTGTCTTAGCATGGCTCATAACAGTGCCTTACTTTGGACATCATTTACTCAATCTACCCCAAAACATACAAGTGTTTACACGTTCAAATACACTCTCATAAAATTACCCCAAATATATACATGCATAGAACTAGGGGCTTCGATAGCAAACAGAACATAAGGGAGAGCAGCACTTTCCCTCTCCCCTTCAGGAGAGAGTACTGACCTAATGTGAGATATCTGTTCCCTAAGCAGAGATTGGGAAGGTCAGATATAGATTGGAGGTCTTACTGTTTTAACTGCTCAATACAAGGAGACCAAAGTATATCAAACACGCTGTAGATGTACATCATTTTCAGTACCATGTTCTGCCCTTTGGCCTGTTGCCAGCTTTTTGCATGCTCACCAAATGTCTTGCAATAGATAAGGCTTATTTATACAGTGCTGAAAATTATGTATTTTCCTGCATGTAGGATTAACCTATCAAATGCAAATCTCAGGTATATGTGAGGGTGGTGCTAAGTAGGACCATCACAGAATCTAACTTCAGAATCTGTAGGTAGCAGGATGGTCTGTGTTGAGAATGTTTGTACTTATGGCTAGAAGGGTAAATTGGGCTTGCCGAAGTTCAATCCTTGAGGGTAGATTTTCAGGATAGTAGTAATGAATATGTATGAGAGATTTGCATACAATAGAGGTAGTAGACATGCAGATCTCATGCATATTCATTATAACTATCCTGAAAACAGACTACACATGTTCAAGTTCAGGCCAAATTATCGCCTGCTGATAATCTGCACAAAATACAGTAGGACTCCAATTATCCGGATTGCTTCTGTTCTTTATCTTTTCCATTTTTTTAATCATAATCTCTGTATCACAGTTATTCCATTATACCTGATATACAGTTAAAATTTTTATTACATGACAAATAGCCTGATATTTTTCCCATTTATAATTGAAAATAAAAAATAATGCTCAACATATAACTATCAAAAAGGAATGTCCAATTATCCAGATTTTTCCATGATCCGGACTGCTCTCTGCCAAAGTTAGTCCAGATAATCAGTGTCCTACTGCATTTTAAAATTTGGCATACCATGTTTTACAGTTTACAACAGAAGAACCATTGTTAAACACTGTTCCTATAAGACCGATTTCCTGGGTCTATTAAGCAGTAAGATCAACTAGGACAAATGCTACAAATAAAGCGAAGTTATTCACCTGCAGAGAGGTATTTTCCGAGGACAGCAGGACATGTATTCTCACATATGGGTGATGTCTTCTGACAGAGCCCCATTGTGGACGCTACTTAGCATTCTCTTTAAGAAGCCTTTGGCAGCATTGCACCACGCATGCACGACTGCCTTTCCGCCTGACATGAGTACATGGGACCAGCAGTACAATACCAAAGCCAAAAGAATACAGAGGGAAGGTGGGAGGGACGCGAGAATAAATGCCTCGCTGTCCTCAAAGTACACTTGCTACAGGTGAGTAACTTCGCTTTCTCCAAGGACAAGCAGGACATTGCATCTCATATATGAGAATTCCTAGCTACCAAAATCAAAAACAAACCAAGGACAATAGGGTCTTGAACTGCAAGAGACTCTCACCTCGATGCGCTAATTTCCAGTTAAAGCACCAATTGCTATTTCCAACTCAGTAAAAAATAACCGAGTTGGAAATAGCAAGCGTTGCTTGAAAGAAACGGGATGCAAATGAGCTGCTCGCAAAAACAGCTAGCATCTCAATAGGGAGGGGGGAGCCAATCAGTCTGTTGAGTATGCAAAGAACAGCCAATCGCTAAGCATGGCTGCTCTGTGCATGCTACAGATAGCTTTCATACATGCTGCGTGTATGAAAGCAGTTGGTAACCTTTTTGATTATTTTATTATTTTTAGTAAAAAGCCTGGTTGAATGGAGAGAAGACAATCCTGCGGAGGAACTGAAAAGCTTTTCACTTGAACCAGGTGAGATGTTGGAGAGAGGAGCAAGTTTAATACGTGGCAGCAGCCTAAAGCTATTTACTGTATAATGAGGAGCTGCTCTGCTGCCTCCCTCCAAGAACCGTCGGACCTGCCCCCACCAAAGTATTGTCTCTTAACAAAACATCCTACACAAATGTTTTCTTTTTTAAAGAAAGAAAAAAAGCTTTTTTTTAAGGACAGTTCAAGTCTGGAGAGAGACGCCAAGCGAGGGACCTACTCCGCAATACACGCTGTGCTCCGAGGAGATTCCCCGTGAGAAAATGGAGATAAGCCTAGAATCAAATTTGGCGGATGTTGAATAAAATGGATAGGACATTACAAAAGACATCAGGTGAGGTAGCTACCTTTAATTCTAAGATGGAAGAATTAAAAACGACAGTTGATTCTGTAAAACAAGATTTGCTTACAAAAGTTACTAATATTCAACAAGAAGTAGAAACGCTTCATAAGGTTAGAGTCGTTGTGATAAAGGACAATACAGAAACACGTCGAAAGATTGAGCTATTAGAAAACTATAATCGACGGCTAAATATAAGGTGTTTACACTTTCCCAAAACCCCAAGTTGCACTTCGTTGGATCTTTTTAAGAGATACTTGATCGAAAATTTAAAATTTCCTCAAGAAGCGATTCCGCCTATAAATAAGCTGTATTATATTCCTAGTGCAAAAAAGGAAGGAGAGAAAAAGTTACCAGAAAATTTAGACCTGGGAAACTTGTCTGAATTGTTAGAACAATCTCTAGATGAGAAAACTGAAAGAGCTACCCTTATCGTCTCGTTAGTATTTAAACAAGATTTCTACGCAATAATGAAAATGTACTTTAAAAACAACAAAACCCTCTTCGGAGGTGAAAGAGTCTGGATCTACCCTGATGTCACAAAACAAACTCAGCAAAGGAGGAAGATTTTTCTTGCAATGAGAAAGAGAACTGTGGAGTTGGGGGGGTTCTTTTCTATTGGCTTACCCGTGTAAATGTATAATAAGGCTGGGTAACACTAAGTATATATTTTATTCACCAGAACAGCTAAAATCTTTTCTGGACTCGAAGCAAGTATGTTAACAACATATATAAAGCTGAGGAAACGCCGCAAAGTTTTGTATATTGAATTTCTTTAACAATCTTCTCTATTCATAACGCCCCCCCCCCCCCCCAAGGTTTTTGGGGTCTAAGGAAGCTATGTAAAAATGATATATTTATTTTCTCTTTCTTTCCTATATAATTTTGAAATTTGGATTACATTGTATTTTTCTTCTTGTGTAGGACTGTTGGAAATACGTTTAAAATGTCTTCTTTTTATTATGGCTGTATTTCTGAGACAAGAAATTTGTTTTCAAATGATAAATTTCAATAATTATAAAAATAAAATAAAATAAAATAAAAAAAGGACAGTTCAAGCCGAGGCCACAGCTTGTTGGGACTTATCACCTTTGAGCAATCAACAGCACACCACATTGCCTAATCTGAGCACCAGTACTATAATAAAGTATTGCAACATGGACAGTCCGCAGCTCTCATAGCTCCAGCGGGGTAGTACCAACAGCTCCTAACCATCCATTAAAATTGAATTGTTAGGGGAGGTGGCTCTTTCTGTGCATCACTAGGAAAACGGCTGTGCATTACTCTGAATGCACATCTGAATGGTAAGTAGATAATTTAAATAACTTAGTATTCAATTATCATTAGCTACTAACATGACAGGAAAAGAGCCTACAGAGCCCTTTTGTGCATGTCTCACTGAACTCTGTGCTCACTTAAGCCGCAGCCAGTATAAAATGCACGTTGCTGGATCTTTAATTTTTGTGCATCTGGGCCTCTGCTGAGATGAGTGGCAAAAAGATCCAAGATTGCCTGAAACACTAGGAGATTAATGGGAAGCTTGGTCTCTTGAGTGGACCAGTAACATCCCTGGGTGTGAAGCCCCTGCATATGAGATCCCCAGCCCAGTTTGGATGAATTTGTGATCAGAATCTGGGGCAGATGAATTTGGAAAGGGAGTCCCAGAGTCAAATCGGACTGAATAATCCACTAGAGAAGTGACTGAGCTAAATCTACAATGTTCCCCGTAGCTTGACACCACTGGGAAGCAAGGGTCCATTGGGAGACTCAAAATGGAGTCAAATGGAGATGTGCCATAAGCATGACGTACACTGTGGAAGACATATGGCATAACAACCTCAAAATTTGCCAAGCTGTGACCTGCTGGCTGTTCTGGACATGAGTGGTGATGCAAATTGGAGCTACTAGGGTTTGTTGCCAACAACCCCAAATTCCATTTGCTCTCAGTCCAGCAATTGGAATACATTGGAGCCCTGGTAGACACTGTTCAGTCTCAGGCCTACATGCTGCAGGTACAGGCAGATGCTCTAATACACTAACAGCTCTCTGCATTGATACCTGAGCACCTTCCTTTGATGTGATCTTAACTACCCGATCATTCATATAGTTTTGACAATAACGAAGCGAATGTTCCTTTCCATGAGGTCCCTCAAGCGTATCAAGCAGTTCCTACCATTTGACATATTCAGGACTCTAATCCACTCCCTTGTCTTGAGCCATTTCAACTACTGCAATGGAATTAACACCAGCTGCAAAGAACACACCCTTAAGAAACTCCAGACAGCACAGAACACTGCGGCGAGGCTACTATTTGGCAAATTTCTGTTTGAGGCGGCAAAACCCCTACGTGAGCAGCTCCACTGGCTCCCGATTAAAGAACGTATCGAATTCAAAATCTGTTCTCTTACCCACAAGATTGTATACGGGGACGGTCCTGCTTATATGTACAACCTGATCGACCTCCCTCCCAGAAATTCCGAGAAGTCATCCCGCACTATCTCAATCTCCACTTTCCTAACTGCAGAAACTTAAGATACAAACTACTCTTTGCCTCCTCTTTTTGCTTTATGTGTCCCCACTACTGGAATGCCCTACCATCACCGTTAAGAGACAGCTGATCATAGTCTGTTCAAGAAGTCCCTAAAGACCTACCTATGTGATCGATCTTACTCCTCCTGCTGCTTGATTACCTGCAATCCCGCATTCCTCCTTCTGCTATTTCCCTCCCTTCCCCTCATCTACCCTATTCTCTGATTTGAACTACAATTATTATGTTTTTCTTTTCACCAAATGTTGTAAGCCCCATAGAGTGTGCCTTAGTGAGATTATGTGGGATATAAATGTTCACAATAAATAAATAAATAAATAAATAAATATAGGGAAACAAATGAACTCCCCAGTCTGCGTAGCGGTTCTGTGACTACGGCTGAGCATTTTCTGAACGCTCTGGGACCAGACATGAAGCCAAATGGCAGTACACTGGTAGTGGTGTTTCCCCACCCGAAATCTAGAAACAGAGAAAAACGATGGCAGATAAGGGCTAAATGGTGATCCAGTCTGTTCATCCTCAGCATCAAATTAATTCCTGTATACCGCTAATATCCCCTTTCCAGGGTTCAGTGCAGTTTACATGCTAGGTGGGAAAAAAAGTCAATGTTAGTGTGAGGTACGAGAACAATCAGAGACCACTGGTGTAATGCATGAGACCAAAAACTTTATAGGAAAAGATAATGGATGATACTAGGAGGTAGAAGTCAATGGATTGTTATGAAGCAGACTTTGGCAAGAGAAAGCTAAGGTAGCTGTTTTCTGTTCTGATGGAAATAGGTAGAGAGTTCCCTATTTTAACTCCAAGTACAAGGGAACAGAGAGCTGAAAATCTTCTGACTTCGAATTATATTTTGAAACGGTGATGCTAGCATCAGTTGTTCTGTCTGTTAGACTGGACCAAACATAGCGAAGTGGTCTTAGTCAGCAGTTCAGAGGTGAAACCCTTTAAGATTTGAAAAACTAAACAAGCAGCTTTGAACCTGAGTCTTTCTGCTATGGGAAGCCAGTGCAGTTTGTTGAGATGAGTTGAAACATTAGTATATCTATTCAATCTGTATATTAGTTTAGTAGCTGTATTCTGTATGATTTGCATTTTTTTCTGACATTGACACTTAATATCAAGAAACAGAATGTTACAGTAATCTAAGTCAGGTAGGACTAACATATGGACTAGCAGTGCGAAGGCTTTTTGGTCGAAGAATAATCTGACTAGACATAGCTGTCTCATTTTGACTAGTATTTTCTTCCATAGCTGGTTAATATGGGAAGAGGTGAGTGAAGAATCAAGCAAGACCCCTAGTACTCTGGTTTCAGACGTGACTGTAAAGCACTGACCACAAAGATATTGATGATGGGACCTCAGCTCCCTGATTTCAGAACAAGACATTGTTTTTTTGCACAATTTCAGTTTATTGGTCAGAACCCAGGTGCTAACAGCAGTCATGTCATTCACTACAACTAAGCTGTATCTTTGTTTGATGCTGTCACTGGTAAGAGAAACAGGATGTCACCTGTGTAGGATAATAGTAGTTCATTAAGACCCAGGTGTATTGAAGCAAGTGATGACAAATAGATTGAACAGGATAGGTGAAAGGGAAGGGGAGATCCCTGAGGGACCTCGCAGTTAGGAGACCAGTAGTTGGAAAGTTGGTTGTTTTGCTTCACAGAATTGCTTCGATTTGAAAGAAATTCACTGAACCATTTGATCACAGTCCCTGTTATTCCTATCTGATCCAGGCATTCAAGTAGCAATGTGTGGTCAACCGCATCAAATGCTGCCGATATTTATTAGAATTTATTTACCACCTTTTTGAAGGAATTCACTCAAGGTGGTGTACAGTAAGATATACCAAATTGGAGAAGAAGTACTTGGTCTCCTTTGCACAAGTGTTATTTGACATATGTAGTTACAACTAGCAGCAATGTGATGATCTGAAGCTAAACTGTGACCAGTGTAATATAGAAAATTTTTCCAGGTATAGAGAGAGTTGTTTACTAATGTAGGTTTCTAATATTTTAGTAAAAACAGGTATGCTTGCCGGCGATGTTACATCTAGCCCAGACCCTTTCAACAGTGGAGTGAAAACAATTTTGCCCACATCAGGAGGAAGAGAGCCAGTTTTTAATAGCTCATTGAGATCGAGTAACCAGTCTACTACTTCCATAGGGATGGATTTGAGTAGGTATTTTGGGCACTGATCCAGGAAGAAGTCGGCATGGGAGCATTTCAACAGCAGTGATCTTACATCCTCAACTGTTAGTGGTTGAAAATATTCCCAGTTTTAGTGAGTTTGGAGTCCTTGGATTGTAGGATCTCCAATGATTGCAGCATCCACTATCTTCCCCTTTTATGAAGAAATCCTACGTGTCTGCCCCATGCTTTCTTAAATTCAGACAATCTTTATCTCACACTTTCTGTCACTAGGAAGTATCTGTATGTGAATGTAAGTATCCTTTAAGTCCAGAGAGAGCATAGCCAATCATTTGCCTGAATCATGGGAAGCAGGGTGCCCAGGGAAACTCTTCTCTGACCAGGTGCTTATTCAGGGCCCTTAGGTCTAGGATGGGACAAAATGTCCCGTCTTTTTGGTCACTAGGAAGTACTTGGAATAGAATCTCTTCCCTTATTCCCCTGGGTAACAGGTTCAACTATGTGGGCCTCTAGAAGGGAGGAGAATTCTGCCGCAAGCACTGCTCAGTGCTGAAAGGACATCTTTGATAGACAATTTGGAGGAATTTGACGTCAATTAAGGGCGTAACCACACCAGATTATTTTGAGAACCTACCAATTGGAAGTTATAAGGGGCCACCTTCAATGGAAAAAAATGAGTCTCCCTCCCACCAGTAGGTCATCCAGAATGGTCACTTACTGTGGCTACGCTCTCCTGGAGCCATTCAAAAGCTGGTCTCCGGCTTTGATTGGGGAGCTGGCTGGGACTTGCGGGGTTTCTGCTGTCGAGGCCTGGAGTGGGCCCCAGAACTACTGGGAAGGGCAGGCTGGAGGAGCATACCTACGCCTCAGAGTAGCAGGGCCTCCTCTGATTCCCACCAGAATACCTCTTAGAAGTAGAGGCCACAGAAGGAGTGGGTCGAGAAATGGTTTTCATGGTGTCAGTTTTCTTAATGAAGGCAGCGACCTCCTCCACCTTGTCCACAAAAAGACTGCCTCCTCGGCAGGACATTCACCAGCTTTTCCTGAACAGCTGGTTCTAGGTCTGAGCCAGGCGAGTCTGTGCATACCAATACCCAATGAAGAAAGTCTGGATGCCACATCAAAAGCCAGCACCAGTGCTTTCGGCAAGTCTTCTGCTTGGCTAAGACTTGCTTACGGAGTTCTGCTTCTATGCAGGACACAAGCTAAGAGGCTTGGTAAAATTTTCTCCCAAAAGACTCCAGGTTTCTAGCATCTTGTCCTGGGGGAACCAAGGCATAGGTTCTAGAACTCTTGGCTCTTGAGAGAAGATTTGACCACCAGAGGGTGGTGGAGCAGCTGGGGCTTCATGAATCTGGGAGCCTTTTGGACTCCGTACATTCAGTTCCATCTTCTTAGGAACTGGCTGCAAAGAGAGAGGGGCCTCATAATTCTTCATTTGTGCCTGAAGCAGGATGTCATGCATGGGCACTGTTATGGCTTCATTAGGGAGATTCTCATAATCAAATTCATCTAAAAAAGCAGCTCATCCTCAGTCTTCAAATAGAATGGAATGGCCCTAGCCATTTCCCTCAAAAAGCCAAAGGAGAATTCCTCTGGCAGGTACTCTCTTCTCCTGAGGTGGGGAGGGATCCAAAGGAAGAGCTCAGAACTTAATACAGATGGTTTTATGTTATTTATGCTGTTATTTTTATGTATGTTTTTACTGTCAGCCGCTTAGTGGTAGGTGGGGTACAGTATAAATTTATAAAATAAAGTTCTGATCATGCAAGACCCTTCCCATATAATACAATCTCCTCAGCTCATTCTATAGCTCAAGAATTAATGCTAACTCCCAGATTAGTGAAAGGGACTGTGTGCTCGACCAAGTCCATCTACAGAAAAAGCGAAAGATACATAACTGTAGCAGGTATTCTCCGAGGACAGCAGGCTGATTGTTCTCACTGATGGGTTGATGTCCGTCTTCCCACCCGTCGCGCGAACATGCCCTTCAGTCAACTTACAAAGCAAGACAAGGGAAGAGACAATTCCAAAGGGGAGGTGGGCGGGTTGGTGAGAACAATCAGCTTGCTGTCCTTGGAGAATACCAGCTACAGGTATGTATCTTTCGCTTTATCTGAGGACAAGCAGGCTGCTTGTTCTCACTGATAGGGTATCCCTAGCTCCCAGGCTCACTCAAAACAACAAACCGGGTCAATTGGGCCTCACAACAGCGAGGACATAACATAGATGGACCAGAAAACATAAAGAACTGAGAATGCAGCCTGGAACAGAACAAAAATGGGCCATGGGGGGTGGAGTTGGATCCTAGACCCCAAACAGATTCTGCAGCACCAACTGCACAAACCGACTGTCGCGTCGCATATCCTGCTGAAGACAGTAATGAGATGACCATGTCGCAGCCTTGCAAATCTCTTCTATAGTGGCTGACTTCAAATGGGCCACTGACGCTGCCATGGCTCGAACACTATGAGCCGTGACATGACCCTCAAGAGTCAGCCCAGCTTGGGCGTAAGTGAAGGATATGCAATCTGCTAGCCAATTGGAAATGGTGCGTTTCCCGACAGCAACTCCCCTTCTGTTGGGATCAAAAGAAAAACATTTGGGCGGACTGTCTGAATGGGCTTTTCCGCTCCAGATAGAAGACCAATGCTCTTTTGCTGTCCAATGTGTGCAACTGACGTTCAGCAGGGCGGGTATGAGGACGGGGAAAAATGTTGGCAAGACAATTGACTGGTTCAGATAGAACTCCAACACCACCTTCGGCAAACCCTTTGGGTGAGTGCGGAAGACTACTCTGTTATGATGAAATTTAGTATATGGAGCATGGGCTACCAAGGCTTGCAGCTCACTGACTGTACGAGCTGAAGTAACTGCCACCAAGAAAATGACCTTCCAGGTCAAGTACTTCAGATGGCAGGAATTCAGTGGCTCAAAAGGAGGTTTCATCAGCTGGGTGAGAACAACATTGAGATCCCATGACATAGTGGAGGTTTGATAGGGGGCTTTGACAAAAGCAAACCTCTCATAAAGCAAACAACTAAAGGCTGTCCAGAGATAGGCTTACCTTCTACCCGATAATGATAAGCACTAATTGCACTAAGATGAACTCTTACGGAGTTAGTCTTAAGACCAGACTCAGACAAGTGCAGAAGGTATTCAAGCAGGGTCTGTGTAGGACAAGAACGAGGGTCTAGGGCCTTGCTGTCACACCAGACGGCAAACCTCCTCCATTTAAGAGTAACTCTTTTTAGTGGAATCTTTCCTGGAAGCAAGACTCGGGAGACACCCTCCGAAAGACCCAAGGAGGCTAAGTCTACGCTCTCAACATCCAGGCCGTGAGAACCAGGGACCAGAGGTTGGGGATGCAGAAGCGCCCCCTCGTTCTGAGTAATGAGGGTTGGAAAACACTCCAATCTCCACGGTTCTTCGGAGGACAACTCCAGAAGAAGTGGGAACCAAATCTGACGCGGCCAGAAGGGAGCGATGAGTATCATGGTTCCACGATCCTGCTTGAGTTTCAGCAAAGTCTTCCCCACCAGAGGTATGGGAGGATATGCATACAGGAGGCCCTTGCCCCAATGTAGGAGAAAGGCATCCGACGCTAGTCTGCCATGGGCCTGAAGCCTGGAACAGAACTGAGGGACCTTGTGATTGAGTCGAGTGGCGAAGAGATCCACCAAGGGGGTGCCCCACGCTTGAAAGATCTGACGTACACCTTTCGAGTTGAGAGACCACTCGTGAGGTTGCATTATCCTGCTCAACCTGTCGGCCAGACTGTTGTTTATGCCTGCCAGATAGGTGGCTTGGAGAAACATGCCGTGCCGGCGAGCCCAAAGCCACATCTGAACGGCTTCCTGACACAGGGGGCGAGATCCAGTGCCACCCTGCTTGTTGATGTAGTACGTGGCAACCTGATTGTCTGTCTGATTTTGAATAATTTGATTGGACAGCCGCTCTGAAAGCCTTTAGCACATTCCAGACCGCTCTCAACTCCAGGAGGTTGATCTGAAGACCAGTTTCCTGGAGGGACCAAACTCCTTGAGTGTGGAGCCCATCGACATGAGCTCCCCACCCCAGAAGAGACGCATCAGTCGTCAGCACCTTTTGTGGCTGAGGAACTTGAAAGGGACGTCCCACGGTCAAATTGGATCGAATTGTCCACCAATAGAGGGAATTGAGAAACACTGTGGACAGCTGGATAGCATTCTCTAGATCCCCCGCAAGTTGATACCACTGGGAAGCTAGGGTCCACTGAGCTGATCTCATGTGAAGGCAGGCCATGGGAGTCACATGAACTGTGGAGGCCAAATGGCCCAGCAATCTCAACAACTGCCGAGCTGTGATCTGCTGAGGCGCTCTGACCCAAAAAACGAGGGACAGAAGATTGTCTGCCCTTGCTTCGGGAAGGTAGGCCTGAGTCGTCATTGAGTCCAGCAGAGCTCCTATGAATTCTAGTTGTTGAACTGGAAGAAGATGGGACTTTGGGTAATTTATAACAAACCCGAGTAGCTCCAGGAGTTGAATAGTCATCTGCATGGACTGCTGAGCTCCTGCCTCAGAAGTGCTCTTCACCAGTCAATCATCGAGATAAGGGAACACATGCACTCCCAGCTCGCATAGAGACGCTGCCACTACCGCCAGGCATTTGGTGAACACCCGGGGTGCGGAGGCAAGCCCAAAGGGCAGTACACATTACTGAAAGTGCTGTGTCCCCAGACAAAATCGAAGATACTGCCTGTGAGCTGGCAGTATCGGGATGTGCATATAAGCATCCTTCAAGTCCAGAGAGCATAGCCAATCGTTTTCCTGAATCATGGGAAGAAGGGTGCCCAGGGAAAGCATCCTGAACCTTTCTCGGACCAGGAATTTATTCAGGGCCCTTAGGTCTAGGATGAGACGCATCCCCCATTTTCTTTTGCACAGGAAAGTACCTGGAATAGAATCCCAGCCCTTCGTGCCCGGGTGGAACTGGCTCATCCACATTGGCGCTGAGAAGGGTGGAGAGTTCCTCTGCAAGTACCTGCCTGTGCTGGAAGCTGAAGGACTGAGGTCCCGGTGGGCAATTTGGAGGTCTGGAGATCAAATTGAGGGGTACCCTAACCGAACTAGTTGAAGAACCCTCCGGTAGGAAGTTATAAGAGGCCACCTTTGGTGAAAAACTTTTAACCTCCCCCCAACCGGTAGATCGTCCGGCACAGGTGCTTTTATGGCGGCTATGCTCAGCTGGAGCCAGTCAAAAGCCCGTCCCTTGCTTTTGCTGGGGAGCTGCAGGGGCCTGTCTGGGCGCACGCTGTTGACATGAACAAGCACGCTGGGGCTGAGCCTGAGAAGGCTGTCTGGAAGGTGGATTGTACCTACGCTTATTGTAAGCATAGGAAGCAGTCCTCCTTTCTCGGAAAAACCTTCTACCTGTTGAGGTAGATGCAGAAGGTGCCTGGTGGGAGAGCTTGTCGAGGGCGGTTTCCCGCTGGTGGAGCTGCTCTACCACCTGCTCGACTTTCTCGCCAAAAATATTATCCCCCCGGCAAGGAGCATCCGCAAGCCACTGCTGGGTTCGACTATCCAGGTCAGAGGCACACAGCAATGAGAGTCTGCGCATCACTATACCTTGAGCAGCGGATCTGGATGCAATATCAAAAGTGTTGTAAACACCCCTGGACAGGAATTTACGACACGCCTTCAGCTGCCTGACCACCTCCTGAAAAGGCCTGGCATGCTCCACAGGGAGCTTGTCCACCAAGTCCGCCAGTTGCTTCACATTGTTCTGCATGTGGATGCTCGTGTAGAGCTGGTATGATTGGATCTTGGACACGAGCATAGAGGCCTGATAGGCCTTCCTCCCAAAAGAGTCCAGAGTCCTAGACTCTCGCCCCAGGGGCGTCAAGGCAAAATCTCTAGTACTCCTGGCTCTCTTGAGAACGGAATCCACAACCATAGAGTCGTGAGGTAACTGGGACCTCATCAATCAGGTTCTCCGTGAATCCGATATTGGGACTCAGCTTTTTTGGAAATGGTGGGATTACTGAGTGGTTCGTTCAGTTCCTAAGCAATGTCTTTTTAAGGACATTATGCAGTGGACGACTCCTTAGGTGGTGAAAAATAGTCAAGGACCTTGAGAATCTCAGTCCTGGGCTCATCCGCAATTACCACCGGGAAGGGAATGCCCACAGACATTTCCCGGACAAATGACGAGAAGGTGAGACTCTCCGATGGAGAAAGCTTCCTCTCAGGTGAAGGAGTAGGATCAGAAGAAAGACCACAAGACTCCTCGGAAGAGAAATACCTGGGGTCTTCCCCTTCATCCCACGAGGCATCTTCATCGGTATTGGACAAGAGTTCTCTAACTGCAGTCCGAAACCGGGCCCGTCTCGATGCCAAGGAACGCCGTCCTCTATGGTGATGCCAAGAAGTCGACTCCCATGCCGGCGGCAATGAAGCTCCTTCCAGCGACATTGACGGGAAGTCGACCTGGGTAGCAGCCGAGGCCGGGGACCGCACCACAGGCACAGAGCCAGCTGCCGCTTCCATTGATGGTACCGAGGGTGCAAGCACCCCCAGTACCGAGACAGACTGACGCATCAGCCCTTCCAGGAGACCTGGAAGAAGGGCTCGGATGTGCACGTCTAGAGCCGCTGTCGAGGAAGGCTGTGGGGCCGGTGCAGAAGTCTGTGTCAGAATCTGTGGAGGCCTGGGAGGTGGTACCGGGCTGTCCGAAGATCTACGCACCGACACCTCTTGTATGGAGGGTGAGCGCTCCTCCCGGCGTCGACGCTTCTCGGGTGCTGAATCCTTAGACGCCCTGGAGCTCCCGGTACCGTGTCTCGAAGGAGACCAATGACGATGCTTCTTCGTCTTCGCTCGAAGCACGTCACCGGCACTCCTCGGTACCGATGAGGAGGACGTGGGATCCACACACCTCCTCAGGGTGGGCCTGCACAGCAGGAGCCCTTGAGACAAGCGAAGACCCACTCGATGGCTCACTACCCCTAGCTAGTGGTGAAGTCCAGACAGCCATTACCTGCACTCCCGATGTCGATGCGATCCCTGGTGCCGATATCGACGTCGAGGAATCAGTCGGAGCTCCGAAAAGACGGTGCTGAAGAGCTCTTCTCGACGCCTGTGTCCGCTTTTTCAAGCTCAGACACAATTTTCAGGCGTCTGGGCGATGATCGAGCCCAAGGCACTGGATGCACCACGCATGCGGGTCAGTGCCCGAGATCGACCGCTGGCACCGAGCACACTTGTTGAAGCCGCTGGGAGGCTTCAATGACATGAGCGGAAAAATCGCGGCTGCGAAATCAAAAGGCTCAATTGTGCCAACAGAGGGGCACAAAAATGACAACAAAATCGAAAGAAAACTTTAAAAAGGGGAAAAACTAAGAATATAAGGGAAAAAAAATTTTTTTACTGGAAAATAGAAAAAGAGGAGACGTAAAACAAAAAGAAAGTGCAAAGAAGAGCGCGAAAATGCCGAAGTCTTTCTCTGGGCCTGAGGGAGAGAGACCGATACGCAGCCACTCTCCTCCGCAGAAAAAGAAAAACTGAGGCGGGAACGGACGCGGGCGGGAAGATGGCTACGCATGCGCAGTGCGTCTGTCCCGCGTTCTGGAAGCTGTCGCAAAGTTTGCTGATTTTTGCTGGGGAAAAATCTCCGTTCCTGGGCCACCGTGGACGCCGACCCCATCAGTGAGAACAAGCAGCCTGCTTGTCCTCGGAGAACAACAGGTTTGGTCCTCCTTGCTACTGTTCTTTGGATGCTATGCATTTTTTTATGTTTGTTACAATTGATGCCAAACTCAACTACCTTAGAGGTGGATGTATCAGAATATGCTAACTGTGGCAAGAGAGGCGGAGCCAAGATGGCAGCATAGTATTTAATCGTACCAGACACACCCAGTTACCTGATCGAAGTGCTGTTGTGAGAGGCTCCAGACCTCCGTAGACGATGGGGAAAAGGAGAGGGAAGGTGCAGGAGAATCCCTCAACCCCCAACGGGACCCAACTCCACCACCAGATGACCTTGTATCAGTTTGGGTTAGCGCCTGGACCCAGGCAAGTTTCTTCTCCTGCGGTCGGAGTCGGTGCATCAGCACTGACCAGCAGTGACGACGGGGTTTCCTTGAGCCCCATCCAACATGCGGCTCCCCTGCAGCCAGGAAGAGACAGCGTGGAGTCAAGCCCGGCAGCTGAGGCTCCGAATGTAGGGGACCTGAATATGCAGGGAGGGAACCTGCCCACGCTGGGAGAAACGGTTAGGAGCACTAGGCTGGAAGAACAACTAGCAATACAAATATTGCCATCACAGATAGTGAGTACTTTGAAACAGTCTATTGAGACTCCCCTTCCTGTTTTTTCTTTGGGGGCTACAGTAAAACCAGCCGTAGTGACAATGGAGTCACTCTGGGACCTGACATTTAACATTCAATCTTCTTTACAAGTATTGATAACTAAAAACACTAGTGAAATTAAGGTATTGTCTGAAGCAGCCATTATCCAGGCACAGGCAACTGCTCAACAATCCTCTGAACTGAAACTTTTAGATGAGAAAATTAAAAAATTAGAATCTGTGGGACAAATCTCAATTAAAGAAAGAAAAACTTTACCTTTTGCCGTTTAGAATATTTAGAAAATCAATCTAGGAGGCTGACGAATTTCCCTAGATCACCTTTAATTACACCTATAAAGATGGTTAAAAAATATTTGGTGGAAATACTAGGTATGGTTGGGGATTCTTTGCCTCCTATAACTCGGGCGCACTATTTACAAACTAATGCAAAATCTTTGCCTGGAACTTCTCAAACCCAAGTAGGTTTCCTTTGCTCTGGAGATGGATCGAGATGCAGTACTGAGACTTTTCTTTTCTCATTTGGTTTCTCTATTCTTGGGGTCTAAATTAAGAATTTATCCAGATTTGTCTAGAGAAACACAGAAAAGGCGTAAAGCCTTTTTGGTTTTGCGCCCAAGGACTTTGGCATTGGGTGCAAATTTTGTACTTAAATTTCCTTGCATATGCCGTATATTATTTCAGTCAAAGCAATTTCAATTCTTTGACCTCAAGCAGTTAAAAGACTTTTTGCAGTCTAAAGAAGAGGTTAATGTTATAGTCTAGACACAGATGTACACTGTAAGACAGCTTGGAGTAGGCTATCTGGGTAGCATTAATCTATTAATAATTTTCTAGATAAAATGTTAAGTATTTTTTCCTTTCTTGGATCCAATTTACCTAATGTATAGTGGATAAAAGTGTTGAATATATTTCAGTTATGGATAACTTTGAATATTTTATGTGGCATTTCCAATTTCTTGTATTATTGCTCTATGAGTTGTATAATATATATAATTTAATAAAAATAATGAAATAGAACATGCTAACTGTGAAGCACTTAATATATCCATTAGGACTGTCCCATAAATTAAAATTGCATTCAAGGTTGTAAAGCATTTAGTCCCATGAAAGAAAGCCAGAAGAGGCTTTGACTAGGTTCCATAGACGCGTATTTTCAAACCACTGAGACTTAGATAGTAACCTATGCAACTTAAATGCTTTGAAAATGAACCCCATAGTAACCTATGTAACTTTGTAAATGAGCCCCACGGTAACCTATGGAACTTTGGGGCTCATTTTCAAAGACTTACAAAGTGTTATAGAATGGCTCTACTTTATTACATTCTATAGAGAGATATTGCTCCACTTTATTACATTTTGTAGAGACATATTGCATTAACAATTCTACTGGTCACATTTATCCCTGAGTCTCGCATACTTTTTCTAAACAGAAAAGTCACTAGAGATTTCATTTATTGAACCACTGTCACCTGTCTTCGAGGAAAAGAAATAGAGTGGACGACCTTGAACAGAATCTTTTGAGAAGGGGGGGGGGGGATAAAGTAGATAGATATTCACACTGTGACCATGGCAGATTTAGACCTCAGCTGTTTGTATCAGCTATACTTGTTGAGGACTAATCATGCACAGAATCCAGAAATAGCAGCCATTAATGCAGCCTAGCAACTGAATCATGTTTATATGGCCATTGAAAAGCCAGAAGCTTCCATTCCAAAGCAAGTAGCAGGATCCATGCATCTATTTTTGTTGAACCTTTGCCTCTCACCTCTATTCTCCATATTTCCAACTAGCAACATGGGGGGGGGGGGGGGGGGGAGCGGGGGGCTTTTCCCCAACATCTTCTGGGTAAAAAGGGGAGGAGAAATACACCAGCTATTCCATTTTAACCTGTCAGAACATTATTCAGTTTTTACCTGGAAATTGCTTCATCAGTTTTAACTATGTTTTTTTTTAATTATGCATTTTCTAAGGGAAAAAAATACACATATACATCTTCTACCCCATTCAGAAAACCAAAAACACAAAGACATTCAGTTAGCTCAGACCACTACAAGAGAATCCAATACCACAATCCAAGGAAAAAAAACCAAAAACCTCACGACGACCAAGCTGGTAGTGACCCAGTGTTTTCAGTGGACAAAAATCAAGCCGCAACTGCAGATAAAACAGAGGATGTAGGTAAAGAGGTAGACGGTGCAGAAAGCGAAGTTACTTACCTGTAGCAGGTATACTCCAAGGACAACTATTCTCACAAGTGGGTGACATGGAGAACTGGTGTAGATGCTACCCAGTGTTCCAAAAGTACTAAAAGCCTTTGGTAGGCCTGCACTGCACATGCACAAGTGCCTTCCCACCTGCCGAGTCACAAAGAATCCACAGTTGGATAAAAAAGCATAAAGCAACTCCAAGGGGACATGGGCGGTTACGTGAGAATACTTGTCCTGCTGTACTCAGAGGACATAGGATTCTCACAAGTGGGAATACCTAGCTACGCTCACTGAAAACAAAACAATGCTCAATAGGGACTTGCACCAGCAAGGACAAGAACCATTAACACAACAACCAAAACAGTTCTGCTGTTAAGGTGCAGCCTGGAACAGAAAAGAATGGGCCTAGGAGGGTGAGTTGGATTCTAGACTCCAAACAAATAATGCAAAACTGTCTGACCAAACTGGCTGTCACTTCGGGTATCTACTCAAGGCAGAAAGATTTGAATGTGTGGACTGAAGATCACATTGCAGCTTTGCAAATCTCTTCAATGGAGGCAGACCTCAAGGGAGCTACAGACGCAGCCATGGTTCCAACGTTATGAGCCACAACACGACCTTCTAAAGTCAGCCCAGCCTGAGCATAAGTAAAAGAGACAAAGTCTGCAAGCCAACTGGATAAAGGCAAAACAACTCACCTGTAGCAGGTGTTCTGCAAGGAGAGTAGGCCAAGTATTTTCACATCTGGGTGTTGTCATCAGAGAGATCCCGGTTTGGATGCTGACTAGCGAGTTCTATATTTTTCTAGCAGTGTCCCCCTGGGCATGCGCTGGTGCCTTCTTGTCTGATGTGAGAGTGCAGGCCCTCCAGTCCTTCTGATTAGCTCAAGATGACAACTTCAGGGGGAGGTGGGTGTATGTGAGAATGCTTGGTCTGTCCTCAGAGAACATTTGCTACAGCTGAGTAAGCTTGCTTTCTCCAAGGACAATCAAACCAGTGTATTCTCACATTTGGTAATCCCTAGCTACCAGGCTCACCGAAAACAATGCTAGGACAATGGGGACTCGAAACAGAGGCCCGTTATTCAATCATCTTGAAAACAATTTTCAGACTAGTTATGGAGATATAACTGGAGCAGAACAAAAATAGGCCTGGGAGCTGTAGTTGGATTCTAAACACCGAACAAATTCTATAGGACTACCTGGCCAAGCCAGCTGTCATGTCAGGTATCCTGCTCGAGGCAGTAATGAGATGTGAATGTGTGGACAGATGACCACGTTGTAACTTTGCAAATCTCCTCTATGGAAGATGACCTCAAGTGGGCTCCAACAGTCATGGCTCTGACATTATGAGCCTCAACATGACCTTCTACAGTGAGCCAAGCCTGAGCACAAGTGAAGATTATGAAATCTGCTAGCCGATTAAAAATTGTGGATTTGCCAATGGCTGGGTGAACTATCTATGGGCTTTAGTCCGCTCCAGATAGAAGGCTAAGGCTTGCAAAAACTAAAGTCAATCAGGGAGGGATCATGGATTCATCTGCTGTGACTAAAGGAAAGAAAATTATCAAGGTAAGAACCTAATTTTCCCTTCCTTATCATCAACAGCAGATGAATCCATTAACTGATGGGATGTACCAAAGCACTCCCTAAGTAGGGTGGGAACAGGCAACTCCATGAGCAAGCACTTGCACTCCAAAATGCGCATCCTGCCATGCTGCCACATCCAGCCTGTAATGCCGCATGAAAGAGAGCTGAGAAGCCCAGGTAGCCGCACGACAGATCTCCTGAAGAGAAAAAACACCCCTTTCAGCCCACAAAGAGGGCATTGCCCTCGTACAGTGCACTTTAAACACTTCAGGCGGCGACTGCCCTGAAAGCAGATAAGCCGAAAAAATGAGTTCCTTAAGCCATCGGGCTATAGTGGCCTTAGATGCCGGAAACCCCCGTCAGGGACCTGCCAACAGAACAAATAAATGATCAGAATTCCTAAACTTATTTGACATCTGCAGATACTGCCACAGAGCCCTGCAGACATCCAAAAGGCACAATTGCCCAAAGGAGTCCGGAAACTCCTCCTTAGAGAAGGAAGGAAGAAAGATGGGCTGGTTGAGGTGAAAAGCTGAAACCACCTTAGGCAGAAAAGAAGGCACCGTACGAACAGTTACCCCAGATTCCGAGAACTGCAGAAAAGGATCCTGACAGGAAAGAGCCTGAAGCTCAGACACTCTTCTAGCCGACGTCATTGCCACTAAAAAAACTGAATTGAGAGTCACATCCTTCTCAGACGCCCGTTTAAGAGGCTCAAACGGAGATCGCTGGAGCGCCTTCAACACGAGCCCCAGGTTCTAAACCTGACAAGGCGACCGCAAAGAAGGACGGAGACGAACGCCCCTCTGAGAAAACGGAGAATATCCGGATGAGTAGCAAGGGACAATCCGGAGACTTTCCCCCAGAAGCAGGCCAACGCTGCCACTTGAACTCGAAGGGAATTGTAGGCCAGGACCTTTTGTAACCCGTCCTGCAAAAAGTCCAGCAAGAGCGCAACTGTTGCCAGAGTCGGCGAGATAGACTTTGGCGTACACCACGCCTCAAAAGTGCGCCAGATCCGAGCAAGTCGCAGAGGTAGACTGCGTGAGTGTGGGCCTGCAAGAGCATGACAATAACCTTATTAGAATAGCCCTTGTCCCTCAATTGCGCCCTCGCAAGAGCCAGGCCGTAAGACCAAAGCGGCAAGGATCTTCCATAGTCACCGGACCCTGAACTAACAAGTTCGGAACCCGAGGAAAAGGAAGAGGCGCGTCCACCAGCATCTTCCTGGATATCCGCGTACCACGGACGCCTTGGCCAATCCAGGGCGATGAGAATCACCAATCCTCGGTGCAGATGAATCCGAAGTAGAACTCGACCTATCAAGGGCCAAGGAGGGAACATATACAGGAGGCCCGAGGGCCAAGGTTGAGACAGAGCATCCAACCCCGCCGAGTGAGGATCTCTCCTTCTGCTGAAAAAGTGAGGGACTATGGCGTTTACGCTTGAGGCCATGAGATCCAAGCCCGAAGTCCCCCATTTGGCACAAGAAAAACTTCTTCCGCCAGTTCCCATTCCGCCGGGTCGATTTGATGTCTGCTGAGGAAATCGGCTTGCACGTTGCTCTGACCGGCTATGTGAGCCGCGGACAGCAGCTCTAGGTGGCGCTCGGCCCAGTCGCAGATCTGACACGCCTCCGCAGCCAGGGCCCTGCACTGAGTGCTGCCCTGGCGATTGATGTAGGCCACTGCTGACGTGTTGTCCGACAGAACTCGGACAGGAAGACCCTTCAGCGTCCTGTGGAAGGCCAGAAGAGCCTGAAATATTGCTCTCAGTTCCAAGCCATTGATGGACCATCCCGCTTCCGCGGTGGACCACAGACCCCGAGCATAGCATCCCCAGCAATGAGCTCCCCAGCCCGAAAGGCTGGCATCCGTTATCACCAGACACCAAAAAGGAAGAGCCAATGGCATCCCCTGCCGCATCCTGCTGTCGGAAAGCCACCAAGCCAAACTGCGCAGGGCCACAGGAAGCCACCGTAGTCTGCGCTGGTATTCCTGGGAAATCGGAGACCACTGCTGAAGCAGAACAAGCTGCAGCGGTCTCAAGTGAGCTCTCGCCCAGGGAACCACCTCTATGGTGGCCGTCATCGATCCCAGGAGCTGAACAAAGTCCCAAGCTCGAGGGCGAGGCATCCACAGGAGCAGGCGGACCTGATTCTGAAGCTTGAGCCGCCTGCTGTCAGGGAAAAAAAACAAACCCCGAAGCCGTGTCGAACCGGACTCCCAAATACTCACGAGACAGAGGGGGTCAGGTGGCTTTTGGGCATATTGACTACCCAGCCCAGAGTCTGAAGAACTGTAACAACTCTGGCTGTGGCAAGGCGACTCTCGTCTGCCGAATCCACTCTGATGAGCCAGTTGTCGAGATAAGGGTGAACTCTGATACCCTCTCGCCTGAGAAAGGCAGCCACTACCACCATGACCTTGGAAAAAGTCCGAGGGGCAGTCGCCAGGCCGAAAGGCAAGGCACAAAACTGGAAATGTTGGCTCAATACCGCAAACTGGAGAAACCGCAGATGCGGCAGCCAGATGGGAATATGCAAGTACGCTTCCTTGAGGTCCAGAGATGTGAGAAACTCTCCTGGCTGTACCGCCGCAATGACGGAGCGCAGGGTTTCCATGCAGAAGTGTCGCACTCCTTAGGCCTCGTTGACTCTGCGTAAGTCGAGGATAGGTCTGAACGACCCGCCTTTTCGAGGCACCACAAAATAGATGACGTAGCGACCGCAGCCGCGTTCGGCGGGAGGAACCGGAACCACCGCGCCGAGCTTCAGCAACACCTGCAAGGTTTCGTGTACTGCCGCCCACTTGACGGCAGTGCCGCATCGGGACTCCAAAAATGTGTCTCCTACTGGGACGGCAAATTCTAGCCGGTAACCTTCTCTGATCAGGACGAGGACCCACTAATCCGAAGTAATCTTGGTCCTCGAAAAAGAGGGAGAGACGACCGCCTACTGCGGGAATAGACGAGTGGGACCGGCGCCCCATCATTGTGGAGGACGCTCCTGTACGTTGCCAGGACGACGACGCGCGTTTGTCCAAATGAAAGGAGTTCCTCTGCTAGAAACGGGTACGTTGACCAAACCCCGCAGAGCGCCCCGGGCGATACCTGCGAGCTTTGCAAAAATGTGGCCTGGAAGAGGAGGGAAAAGAAGGACTTTTGGAAGAAGGCCTCGGCCTATCCTCAGGCAACTGTTGGGACTATCCCCTAGGTCCTTAACAATCTTCTCCAAATCCTACCCAAATAAAAGAAGGTCCCGAAAGGGTAACCTCACCAGCCTTTGTTTAGAGGCTATGTCAGCCGCCCAATGCCGGAGCCAAAGAAGGCAGCGGGCAGCAACCGCCACAGACATCTGCTTAGCCGAAGCTCTGACCAGATCATAAAGGGCATCAGCCAAAAAAGACAGGGCAGACTCCATATGTGGGCCGAACTCAGCGAGGGAACCCGCTCCATCGGTGGGCTGCTCAACCGCCTGCTGCAACCAGGAAAGGCAGGCCCGGGCTGCATAGGACCTGCAAATAGCCTCCCATAGGGAAAAACCCGAGATATCAAAGGACTGCTTCAGCGCGGATTACAGTCGCCGGACCTGCATATCTTTCAAAGCGACCCCTTCCTCCACCGGGAGAGTAGTCTTTTTAGTCACAGCCGTGACTAAAGCATCCACTTTAGGCATCCCAAAGAGGGTCAACTGACTTTCCGGGTAAAGGTGACATAGCCCTGGCCACCTTCAAGGGACCAGCTCTTGCATGGAAGCATGCACGGGAAAAGCCCGAGAAGGCTTCTTAGTAATATCCATCCTAGGATTAATAGAAGAGGCAGCGCCCTCGTCAGGATCTTCAATACAAAGGGCCTGTAAGGCATCAGAAATGAGAGCTGGCAGCTCGTCGCGGTGGAAAATCCGAACCACTTTAGGGTCATCCAACTCCTGTGGCAAGCAGCCACCCTCATCTGGATCATCAGTCCGTGCGGGCCTGCCAGACCCTTCAGACTCCCCGAAACTAGACCACAGGGGAGAACAGAGTGAAGAGTCCCCCTCAGACGGGGTATTCACTCGTCTATGCTTAGCATCAGCCGAAAGCTCGGGGGAAGAAATAAAGTCTCCAGCAGACGCTTGGCTATAAAGAACCGGAGGCAACCCAGACCGACAGGAATTGTCAGGAGCCTCAGGCAGTGCTCTTTTTAACATAAAAGCCTTATGCATCAGCAGCACAAATTCAGGGGAGAAAAACTCACCCTGTACATCTGCCCCCACATTGGGGGAAGCGGAGGCAAAAGCTCCTCTAGAAACCTCGAAACGAGGCATCCCCCTACACTTAGGCCCCTCCACAACCGCGAGGGTCGAGTCACACGGCGCCTCCAAGATGGCGGCCACTGCCAACTCCGGCGGGCGGGAAGAATCACCACCCGCCATGCTCATGCCAGCAATAGCATCTAGGCAGCATGTGCTGCAAAGCCCCGCTGCTGATCTGCGTTTCACACAATGGGAGCAGCGCATAACCCCTTCAGCAGCCAACAAATACAGAAAACAAAATGGCGCCTTCGCGCCAAAACTTACCCCGCACAGAGCGCTGTCAGTGGGAACTTCCACGGAGGAGCTGGGCACCACTCTAACCTCAGGAGACCGAGTCAAACAAGCTGCGGTCAAGCTGCACCGAACCAGGAGCTCAGGAGAAAGCCTCTCTCTGTTTTTTTGTTTTTTTTTTTGTTTTTTTTTTACTGTGAGGCAAGTTAGAGGCAGGCAGCCACAGAGGAACTCCGGGAGGAGCGGGAATGGGGTAAGGCAGGGACAGGGAAAACCAAGTATGCCTTTAAAGTGGGCACCACCAACCACAACACCCCCTGCTCTACTGGAAAAGCACAGGAGCCACCCCAGGCAGAAATCCAGGCGCTGAGAAGTGACGTCTATACCTGCTGGGAGATAGAGTTATACTGAAGGTAGAGGGGGTTGGGCGTCCTGGAACACCATGTGCTTTCAGTGTTCTCATTTTTAAGAACTGTTTCTTATTCTGTGCTACGTTTGCTACATCTGGAAAAACCCAGATCTTGAAGTTGAAAAACAGTGTCCCTTTTTCTTCATGAAAAGTTTTAGGACCCTATCTCTATCAGGATCCAATACAAAATCCACAATCAGGGTCGCAAATTGTACAGATTCAGCTTCTGATTTATCCAGCATTTCAACGGGATTCAAGGAAATCCGGTCCGTAATCTCCAACTCTTCTTCTTGAATGGAAAAAAATAAAATGCCCTATATATAAAACATGCACACTCTGGTATCTTCAAAACTTAATTTTTTTTTTTAATTATATACATATATATATATATATATACACACAGACACATCTTAAGTAAATCCACATGGAGACAAAAAAAAATTTAACAAAAGCAGAGTCTGCCTTCACATTCTCCAGTTTCTCCATTTTTTTTCATGCAAAGCTAAATTATCCTTGAGCAAAGGCTGTTCACAGTGCTGAAGTTCCATCTTGGGGTCCAAAATACCTAATTGGTTAATACAATCTGGAACCTTCCAATACAGTATCTATAGTTTTACAAGAGAGCTCCTGCAATTGTTGAATAATAACACAAGGAGCAGTCAAGCCCCACTAATCACCTCCCATATTCCTTCTAAACTGATAACGTTTGCTGAGTGGTTTGAAGAATGACATCGATAGTTCTAAACACATCAGCTATACCAGCCTTTCTCTATGCTCAAATTGACAAATCTTCCTTCTGCTTGATCTGGAACTCCAACATCTTCCAGTGAGGGACAAATCTTCAAGTCACCTGCAAGGTTTCTACATAACTCCAGGCTCAATGCTACTTCCTAGACTAGTGGGGCCCACCAACAGAAGTTCCTCCATAGCACTTACTAAAGGTTCTGCTGCCAAAGTCATCTGTGCAGGGCCAGTTAAAAAAAAAAATTTGGTCCCATTTTTCTTCTCTCCTCACAATTAGGTAAGCAAGCACAACATTAATAGGATTGGAGAACATCTGCTACACTACCAGCTTACCGCTGCCATCTAGGATCCCACAAAGTCCAGTCAACTATTTAAATCAGAAGTTTTAGAGAGAGCCAGAAACAAAGCCCTCCTTTCATGTGCTAATTTATTGATTTGTGTTTGAAATTTTGAAATCTGTTACATGTCTCCATAAATCAGATCACCATGGTATTGTTTCTTACAAGAACTTCATACAGAGGTGCACTTCTGTGGGTGCTTGAGCACCCCACTCTTGAGGCAACTCCTTCACCATATCTAGGAATGGGTACTTTGTGTTCAGCACCCCCAGTTGTTGGTTCCTAGCACAGGATAGGCATCACAGTGATAAGATTAAAGAAAACAAGCTAGAGTGGAATCAGGGAGCAATGCCTCTGTTAAAAATTGCTCTGGCCATAATAAAAAGCTCCAAAACATTCAAACATTTTAGAATACCCTACGAAAAAGGCATAAAGAGACAGCAGTAGAACAAACAAATATAGTTTCTATTAAGGACTCTAGTATCTGTTTAAAAAATGTCAGTGTGTTATAAACAACGCTTAGTTTAAACACAGTACTGCCAGTGCCTCTGACTAGATGAAAAGTACAATTCTGCCACAAGGCAGTAAAGGAGAACAACAGAATTACTTTGCCAAAGGCAAAACCATGGATAAAACGTAAATAACTTGGACTCAAGAAAAGGTTGTAAAATCTTTCGACCTTCAATGTCCTCTTATTCTACTTACCATGCTACTTCAAAAACATCTGGCACATGGTTGGGATCCTGGCATGAAGACAATGTGAAAGGAAAAAATGGTTCAAAGGCTCGTTTTCAGCTCTTTGGTAATTATTTTCAGTTACACCTTTAGAGAAGAATGGGTACTCCTCCATTACTGCAGAGTAAGCAGCTCCACTCAAAGGTCAATCTTTCCAAATTTTTTTTACATGCTTTTTAATAGAAAAAGTTCTTATTCAAGTGCTTTCCTTTTGTTTGTTTAAAACCCTTGTTTCTTTCTACAGAAGCTGCAGTGAGAACATGAAGCACACAAAAACATTTTTTGAGGTGTCTCAAGTATGTCCATATAAGAGGGAAAGAGCAATACTACTGAAAAACATTTATTAAAGAGAATACAGGCATGTCTAAGTAACAGGCCTCAGCACCAAAGCTAATTGTATTTAATTTCTGTGGAGGTCACACACTTCCTCAGAATCTGGATTTACAATGTATTTCCTCAGATCTGATTACCAGCAATGATCATATGAAACACCTGCTATAAATCTGCCATTTACACTGTAACACAACTACTGTGATTCACTGCAAGACATTCCCAATAAAGTTTCCAGCAAACATACCTGTCCACAGCCAAGAGCACTGCACACAAATGGTCTGTCGTCTCCCATGTCTCAGAGAACAAAACTCAACTGCAAAGAAAAGAGAAATGAATCACATAAAACAAATACAAGTGTGAAAAAAAACAACCCAATCTGAAAACCCTCCCATAAATGAAGAGCATTTTCCTTGTATATTTTCTGGTTAGTGAAAATTAGTTTAAAATACACTGCTACTTTAAGATCTGCCAGTATAACATCTAGAATTACAATAGGATCTTTCCTAAGTAAAGATTATTACATTCTGGCCAAGCCTTGATAAGTTTTCTTTGGATTTAAGAACCAGCACCCGAGACCTCTCCCCCTTCTTGCCCCCCTCCCGTTGCCTCCACTGAAGTTTGGGAAGGGGGGGCAGGAAGAGATCTCTTCTTAGATCTACCATTGTAAATCACACCCTATAAGAATCTAAGGCTATTTCTCCACTCTGTGTCTACAGGGAAAAAAAATAACTTATAAAGTTAGACACTAGAGGTAAATTCTATAACTGCATACCTGCAGAGAAAAAGCTAAGTTACTCACTTGTAGCAGGCGTTATCTGAGGACAGCAGGCAAAGTATTCTCACAGCTGGGTGATGTCATCCAATGGAGCCCAGTGCAGACGCTGACTAGTGATTTTATAACTTAGAACTTGCACACACCAGTGCATTCTTGCCCGACATACGAGCGCGGGTCCCTCAAGAATTGTAAAAAGATAAAGAATACAACTCCAAGGGGAGGTGGAAGGGTACGTGAGAATACTTGGCCTGCTGTACTCAAAGAACACCTGCCACAGGTGAGTAACTTTGCTTTCTCCGAGGACAAGCAGGCTGTTGTAGTCTCACAGCTGGGAATCCCTAGCTACCAGGCTCACCGAAAATAATGATGCTAGGACAACAGGGACTTGATACATCAAGGCCTGTAATTAAACCATCCTGAAGATATTTACATAGTTGTAGAGGTGCAGCCTAGAACAGAACAAAAATGGACATGGGGGAGGAGTTTGGATACCAGACACCAAATCAATTCTGCAGGACTGCTTATCCAAACCGGAGGTCATGTAGGGTAACCTGCTCAAGGCAGTAATGAAATGTGAATGTGTGGACAGATGACCACATCGCAGCTCTGCAAATCTCCACTATGGAAGCTGACCTCAAGTGAGCTACTGACGTAGCCATGGCTCTGACATTATGAGCCTTGACATGACTCTCTAGAGTCAGCTCAACCTGGGCATAAGTGAAGGAGATGCAGTCTGCTAGCCAACTGGAAATAGTGCTTTTGTCGATAGCTACCCCCATTTGGTTTGAGTCAAAAGTAACAAAAAGCTGAGTGGAATATCTATGGGTTTTAGTCCACTCCAGAAGGTTTAGGCTCACTTACAATCCAAGGTATACAGTACACTCTTGCCAGAATGGGCATGTGGTTTTGGGAAAAATGTTGCTAAGACAATTGACTGATCAAGATGGAACTCCGACACTACCTTGGGAAGCAACATCTGTGTGGAGAACTACTCCATTATGGTGAAACTTAGTATACGGTGGATCAGCTACAAAGTCCTGAAGTTCACAGCTGACGTGACCACCACCAAAAAACACAACTTTCCAGGTCAAATACTTCAGATAACAAGAATCAAGTGGCTTGATAGCAGCTTTCATCCGCTCAGTGAGGCCAACATTGAGATCCCATAACACAGTTGGAGGTTTGACTGGGGGCTTTGTTAGTAACAAACCTCTCATGAAGCGAACAACTAGAGGATGTACAGAGATGAGTTTATCTTCTACAAGCTGGAGGAGTAGCCTAGTGGTTAGTGGACTCTGATCCTGGAAAACTGGGTTCGATTCCCACTGCAGCTCCTTGTGACTCTGGGCAAGTCACTTAACCCTCCATTGTCCCAGGTACAAATAAGTACCTGTATATAATATGTAAACTGCTTTGAATGTAGTTGGAAAAACCACAGAAAGGCGGTATATAAGTCCCATTCCCTTTCCCTTATATGAACCCTTACAGAGTTGGTTTTCAAACCAGACTCAGAGTGGTGTAGGAAGTATTCAAGCAGTTTGTGTGTACGACAGGTGAGGGGATCTAAAGCCTTGCCTTCACACTAGACAGCAAACCTCCTCCACTTAAATGAGTAAAAACTCTTACTGGAGTATTAATTGGAAGCCTGCAAATCCAAGGATTCAAATTCTACACTCTCAACATCCAAGCCATAAGGGACAGGGATTGGAGGTTGGGATGTAGAGGAGACCTCTCATTCTGCATAATGAGGGTTGGAAAATATTCAGATCTCAATGGAACTTTAGAGGATAACTCCAGAAGAGAAAACCCAGTCTGCCTTGGCTAGTTAGGAGCGATTAGGATAATAGTTCCCTGGTTCTGCTCGAGTTTCAGTCAAACCTTCTCTATGAGATGTGTTGGAGGATACGCATACAGAAGTCCCTCCCCACAATGTAGGAGACACACGTCCAACGTTAGCCTGCCATGTAATCCGAGTCTGGAACAAAACTGGGGAACACTGTTGTTAAAATGAGTGGCAAAAAGATCCAGTGAGGGAATGCATTACTCTTGGAAGATCTTACAGGCTATGCCCATATTGAGAGACCACACATGTGGTAGCAAAACCCTGCTCAGTCTGTCCGCCAGGTAGTTGTCCTTTCCTGGAAGGTATGTGGCTCGGAGGTCTATTCCATGAAGGAGGGCCCACTGCCACATTCCTACTGCTTCTGACACAAGGGGTAGGATCCCATACCCCCTGCAGTTTACATAAACCATTGCAACCTGGTTGTCTGTATGAATGAGAATGATTTGATCTGATCCTCTAGCCAAGCTCTGAAAGCCTTTAGAACATTCCAAATGGCCCTTAGATCAAGGAGGTTGATACGGAAATCTGTTTCTTGACCACACCAACTGGGTGTGAAACCCATCCACATGAGCACCCCGTCCCAGGTTGGATGTATCCGTTAGCACCTTCTAAGGAGGTGGAATTTGGAATGGTAGACAAAAAGTTAAATGCATCCGAATTGTCCTCCAGAGAAGGGCACGGAGGAACCTGGATGACATCCGCCAAGTTCCCATTTGCTCGAGACCACTTGGAAGGAAGCTAGGGTCCACTGGGCTTCTCTCAAGTGGAGATATGCCATAGGAATGACATGCACTGTTGAGGCCATGTGACCCATTAATCTCTGTATCTGTCGAGCTGTGACCTGCTTGCTGGCTCGGACCTGTGTGGAGAAGGTTGATAAGGTATCCGCCCTCACCTGTGGAAGAAAATCCTGGACCGGCAATGTACCTAGTAAGGTTCCTATGTACTCCAATCGCTGGACTGGGAGAAGGTGGGACTTGGGGTAGTTTATAACGAACCCTAGTAACTCCAACACCTGAATAGTTAGGACCACTGACTCTTATGCCCCTTCCTGAGATGTGCTCTTGACCAGCAAATCGTCCAGATTGGAAGTATGCTTTTCCCTATCTGCGCAAATATGCCACAACTGCTGCTAGACACTTGATGAATACCCTAGGAGATAATATGAGGCAAAATGGCAGACCACGGTACCAGTAGTGATGTTTCCCTATGCAGAATCTGAGATGCTTCCTGTGACTGTGAAGTATAAAAATATAGGTATAGGCACCCTTCAAGTTCAAAGAGCATAGCCAATCGTTTTCCTGAAACATGGGGAAGAGGGGTGCCCAGGGAAATGAAACTGAATTTTTGACTAGGAATTTGTTCAGGGCCCTTAGGACTAGGATGGACAAAATCCTCATCTTTTTGGGCACAAGAAACTACCTGGAATAAAATCCCTTCCTCTCTTTCACTGGTGGTTCAGGTTCGATCACATTACGCTGCAGGCGGCCATAGATTTCCTCTTTAAGTACCTGCCTGTGCTGGGAGATGATGACAAAAAGTTCACTGTGCAATTTTACTACTACTTCTTATTTCTAAAGCGCTACTAGACGTACGCAGCGCTGTACACTTGAACATGAAGAGACAGTCCCTGCTTGACAGAGCTTACAATCTAATTAGGACAAATAGGACAAACAAGAGATAAGGGAATATTAAAGTGAGAATGATAAAATAAGGGTTCTGAACAAGTGAATAAGGGTTAGAAGTTAAAAGCAGCATCAAAAAAGGTGGGCTTTTAGCTTAGATTTGAAGACGGCCAGCGATGGAGCTTGACGTACCGGCTCAGGAAGTCTATTCCAGGCATATGGTGCAGCAAGATAAAAGGAACGGAGTCTGGAGTTAGCAGTGGATGAGAAGGATGTACATAAGAGAGATTTACCCAGTGAACGGAGTTCCCAGGGAGGAATGTAGGGAGAGATGAGAGTGGAGAGGTACTGAGGAGCTGCAGAGTGAATGTACTTATAGGTCAATAAGAGGAGTTTGAACTGTATGCAGAAATGGATAGGAAGCCAGTGAAGTGACTTGAGGATAGGGCTAATATGAGCATAACGACACTGGCGGAATATTAGTCGTGCAGCAGAATTTTGAACAGATTGAAGAGGAGAGAGATGGCTAAGTGGGAGACCTGTGAGAAGTTGCAATAGTCTAAGCGAGAGGTGATAAGATGGGTCTTTGATGCAAATGCAGGGTGTAACCAAGATGGACTATATGAATAATCCACCAGCCGGAGGTTACAAGGGGCCACCTGTTATGGTAAAAATTTAGCCTCTCCCCGCCCCCCCCCCCCCCGGGGGGCAGGCCTTCCGGGATGGCTACTTTGAGCATGACTATCCTCTCCTGGAGTCAGTCAAAAGTTCATCCCTTGATCTGACTGGGGAGTCTGCTGGTGCTTCTGTGGGAAGGACTGGCAACAAGGCCAAGACCCTGGGCCTCAGAGCTCTGGGCAGAGGGGGCTGGCGGCATAAGGGTCACCACCTAGGCCCAGTGGAAAATCTCCATGAGAAAGAGGTTGCAGCTGGAGAGTGCTGACAGGGTTTGGCTGTTATCAGTATGATTCTTAATGAGGTCAGCAACCTCTTCTACCTTGTTTCCAAACAGATCGTCACCTCGGCATGAAACATCCGCCAACCACTCCTGAACTGCTGGTTCCAGGTCAAGACATGCAGCCATGAGAGTCTGTGCATCCCTTCACCCATGGCAGAGAGTCTAGATGCAATGTGAAAAGAACTGTATGCGCCCCTGCACTCTAGCTGCTTACTGGTCTGCTCCTGTGGAACAGAATCTGCAAGACAATGTACTGCAGACAAAGGCCTGAAGGTAAAGGCTTGTGTAGAGCTGGTAGGACTGGATGTGGGCAATGAGCATTGAGCCCAACTTTCCTCCCAAATGAGTCTAGTATCAGAGCCTCTCTACCTGGGTGCAGCAAGGAATGAGTCCTGGAGTTCCTAGCTCATTTCAGGGTGGATTTAATCACCAGAGAGCGGTGAGACAGTTGGGCCCTCTTGAAATCAGGGAGTCTTCTGGATACGATACTGCGTATCCACTGTCTAGGTGTGACTTGCATTGAGAGGGGAGATTCCCAATTCTTTGACAGTGCATTTTTATGGATAAGGTGCAATGGTACCATGACCTCTTCCTTAAGAGGAGACTCGTAGTCCACGATTGTTAACATCTTTGCCCTGGGCTCTTCCACCATCTCTAACTTAAATGGGATGGTTCTTCCTCCATCTTAAATGAGATGGCAGACACAATCTTTCTAAAAAACAGTGAAAGCAACACTCAGGTGGAGATTTACGTCTCTCTTGAGTTGGGGAGTGATCAGAAGGTACCCCATAAGACTCCTTCTTCCAAGAAGTAATGAGGGTCCTCTTCTGAGTTCCATGAATGGTAACATTCAGATTTACCATATTCAGATCAAGCTGACCTGTGCCTGTGAGTTAGGCTCATAGCCAGGCCTAAGGCACCCAATATACCAAGAGCACGGGTCCATCACAGAAATCACCCAATTACATTGGGAACACCTTCTGAAGCCACTGGGGGGTCTTCTGAGAGATCGAAAAAAGAATTGTGGCCAAATTAAACTGCCCGATTGTGAACAGAAAATTGGGCAGCGTTCAAATTGAGGTTAATGCTCTCACTTAAACAGGCCTGGCAATTCATGAAAAATAAAGGAAACTTTAAGAGTCAAAAAACCTAGTAAAATTAAAGGGAAATAAAATACAGTAATATAAAATGAAAAACTCTTCAAAGAAGGAGAAAAAATACCCACATTGGAAGGCACTGTGAAAGAGTGTGTGGAAAACACAAAGACATGTCCTCCCTGCTCTGTGGAATAATGAGGACTGAGGGACCCATGCTTGAAAAATCGAGCACGAAGGCACTAGCACATGCGCAGTGGGCCACTGCTAGAAAGTTCTAAGTTAAAATTGCTAGTCAGCATCCACACCAGGCTCCACTGGATGACATCACCCAGCTGTGAAAATACAACATCTTGCTTGCCCTCGGAGTATAAGCACTTACGTATGTAAGCACCTTAAGCGATATTCTCTTAAGGGCAAATGTGCCATGGTGCACAATTGCAAGGAGAGTGTACACATGGGCATGCCTCTCAAGTATATGTATACAGAATACTATAAGTTATGCATGCACTTGCCACATTTAGGTGCCTGCAGTTGTGCCATGTCTATGGCTGGTATTAACTGCGGGCACCTACAGGTGCACTGATGCCTCCAGTATTCTGTAATTGAACTTGGATGCCTAAAAGCGAATGCTACATACCTGTAGAAGGTATTCTCCGAGGACAGCAGGCTGATTGTTCTCACTGATGGGTGACGTCCACAGCAGCCCCTCCAATCGGAACACTTTACTAGCAAAGGCCTTTGCTAGTCCTCGCGCACCGCGCATGCGCGGCCGTCTTCCCGCCAGAACCGGCTCGTGTTCGTCAGTCCCATATGTAGCAAGACAAAGACAAGGGAAGACACAACTCCAAAGGGGAGGCGGGCGGGTTTGTGAGAACAGATTCTGAAGCACTGACTGCCCGAACAGACTGTCGCGTCGGGTATCCTGCTGCAGGCAGTAATGAGATGTGAATGTGTGGACAGATGACCACGTCGCAGCTTTGCAGATCTCTTCAATAGTGGCTGACTTCAAGTGGGCCACTGACGCTGCCATGGCTCTAACATTATGAGCCGTGACATGACCCTCAAGAGCCAGCCCAGCCTGGGCGTAAGTGAAGGAAATGCAATCTGCTAGCCAATTGGATATGGTGCGTTTCCCCACAGCCACTCCCCTCCTGTTGGGATCAAAAGAAACAAACAATTGGGTGGACTGTCTGTTGGGCTGTGTCCGCTCCACATAGAAGGCCAATGCTCTTTTGCAGTCCAATGTGTGCAACTGACGTTCAGCAGGGCAGGAATGAGGACAAGGAAAGAATGTTGGCAAGACAATTGACTGGTTCAGATGGAACTCCGACACAACCTTTGGCAAGAACTTAGGGTGAGTGCGGAGGACTACTCTGTTATGATGAAATTTGGTGTAAGGGGCCTGGGCTACCAGGGCCTGAAGCTCACTGACTCTACGAGCTGAAGTAACTGCCATCAAGAAAATGACCTTCCAGGTCAAGTACTTCAGATGGCAGGAGTTCAGTGGCTCAAAGGAGGTTTCATCAGCTGGGTGAGAACAACATTGAGATCCCATGACACTGTAGGAGGTTTGACGGGGGGCTTTGACAAAAGCAAACCTCTCATGAAGCGAACAACTAAAGGCTGTCCTGAGATTGGCTTACCTTCTACACGGTAATGGTATGCACTGATTGCGCTAAGGTGAACCCTTACAGAGTTGGTCTTGAGACCAGACTCAGACAAGTACAGAAGGTATTCAAGTAGGGTCTGTGTAGGACAAGAGCGAGGATCTAGGGCCTTGCTGTCACACCAGACGGCAAACCTCCTCCATAGAAAGAAGTAACTCCTCTTAATGGAATCTTTCCTGGAAGCAAGCAAGATGCGGGAGACACCCTCTGACAGACCCAAAGAGGCAAAGTCTACACTCTCAACATCCAGGCCGTGAGAGCCAGAGACTGGAGGTTGGGATGCAGAAGCGCCCCTTCGTCCTGTGTGATGAGGGTCGGAAAACACTCCAATCTCCACGGTTCTTCGGAGGACAACTCCGGAAGAAGAGGGAACCAGATCTGACGCGGCCAAAACGGAGCAATCAGAATCATGGTGCCTCGGTCTTGCTTGAGTTTCAACAAAGTCTTCCCCACCAGAGGTATGGGAGGATAAGCATACAGCAGACCTTCCCCCCAGTCCAGGAGGAAGGCATCCGATGCCAGTCTGCCGTTGGCCTGAAGCCTGGAACAGAACTGAGGGACCTTGTGGTTGGCTCGAGATGCAAAGAGATCCACCAAGGGGGTGCCTCACACCTGGAAGATCTGTCGCACTACTCGGGAGTTGAGCGACCACTCGTGAGGTTGCATAATCCTGCTCAGTCTGTCGGCCAGACTGTTGTTTACGCCTGCCAGGTATGTGGCTTGGAGCACCATGCCGTGACGGCGAGCCCAGAGCCACATGCTGACGGCTTCCTGACACAGGGGGCGAGATCCGGTGCCCCCCTGCTTGTTGATGTAATACATGGCAACCTGGTTGTCTGTCTGAATTTGGATAATTTGGTGGGACAACCGATCTCTGAAAGCCTTCAGAGCGTTCCAGACCGCTCGTAACTCCAGGAGATTGATCTGCAGATCGTGTTCCTGGAGGGACCAGCTTCCCTGGGTGTGAAGCCCATCGACATGAGCTCCCCACCCCAGGAGAGATGCATCCGTGGTCAGCACTTTTTGTGGCTGAGGAATTTGGAAAGGGCATCCCAGAGTCAAATTGGACCAAATCGTCCACCAATACAGGGATTTGAGAAAACTCGTGGACAGGTGGATCACGTCTTCTAGGTCCCCAGCAGCCTGAAACCACTGGGACGCTAGGGTCCATTGAGCAGATCGCATGTGAAGGCGGGCCATGGGAGTCACATGAACTGTGGAGGCCATGTGGCCCAGCAATCTCAACATCTGCCGAGCTGTGATCTGCTGGGACGCTCGCACCCGCGAGACGAGGGACAACAAGTTGTTGGCTCTCGTCTCTGGGAGATAGGCACGAGCCATCCGAGAATCCAGCAGAGCTCCTATGAATTCGAGTCTCTGTACTGGGAGAAGATGGGACTTTGGATAATTTATCACAAACCCCAGTAGCTCCAGGAGGCGAATAATCATCTGCATGGACTGTAGAGCTCCTGCCTCGGATGTGTTCTTCACCAGCCAATCGTCGAGATAGGGGAACACGTGCACTCCCAGCCTGCGAAGCGCCGCTGCTACTACAGCCAAGCACTTCGTGAACACTCTGGGCGCAGAGGCGAGCCCAAAGGGTAGCACACAGTACTGGAAGTGACGTGTGCCCAGCTGGAATCGCAGATACTGTCTGTGAGCTGGCAGTATCGGGATGTGCGTGTAGGCATCCTTCAAGTCCAGAGAGCATAGCCAATCGTTTTCCTGCGCGAGGGTCAACTTAAGGGGCGCGAACGGCGCAAACACGACCGTCCCGAGCGCGGACAAAAGAAGACTGACGAACACGAGCCGGTTCGGCCAGGAAGACGGCCGCGCATGCGCGGTGCGCATCGGCGCGCGAGGACTAGCAAAGGCCTTTGCTAGTAAAGTGTTCCGATTGGAGGGGCTGCCGTGGACATCACCCATCAGTGAGAACAAGCAGCCTGCTTGTCCTCGGAGAATGTCTTTATATACAAAGCTCTCACCACGTGGCATCGGAGCACCTAAAATGAGACACCAACTTATAGAACTGTCCTCTTGATACACAGCCAGCAGTCTTGCTCCCCACAGTTTCTTGTCCTGTTCTTCATTCATCAGTCGAATAAGGACCTTACATTCTTTAAACCTGAACTGAATAGCTATTCCTTCAGTAGCAACAACCCAACTGGATTCCACAAGAAAATCAGCAATTTTATTTAGCACTAGCCATAAAGAAGTCTATGCCCCTATATCTACGATTTGAGACATGCCTTGATCACTTCAAAAAGTATTTGAAAACATTTTTTTTTCATTGACATTTCTAGACTCTTGATTTTGACAGAGTGTAAGAGGAAGGCCAGGAGCTGGGTAAACCAGGAGGAACAATGGGAGGTAGGATCATACACTATGTAGATATGGAGGGCCATTTTCGATATGATGTTGAGATAGCAAAATAAGTGTTTATTGGAAAATGTCTAAAAATGCAAGTTTATAATGGAAGAACTAAACGTTTTCTGATATACGAAAATATTAAAAAAAAAAAGTTGAGAGAGAGGACGCACTGCAAAAGTCATAGGCATTCGGCGTTAAACATCTCGGCCAATCGAATATCCACTATGTAAAAACGTGCAATGGTGGTACTGGTCCCTATGTCGAGAAAACATCCACAGCAACAGCAAGATGTTCCCTCGCGTACAAAACGTAGAGAACCGTTTATCAGTGTACATAGTCCTGTCTCTGTGCAGGGAGCCAAATTTCACTGTCCTACAGCTAAAATTTATTTATTTATTTGTTACAGTGGTATCCAACATTTTCCCACCTTTTTGCAGGCTCAATGTGGCTTACATATAGCCGTTAAATGAGGGCTGCGTACATTTGGACCCCTTCCACCACCACCAACTCCCCCCCCCCCCCCCCCCCCCCCCCGGGCATCCTGCTTCATGCCTACATACTGATGGGAACATTGACAGCAGCACACTAAACCACACTGAACTACCCAAAGGCACACCTGCTTTACCCCACTGCCCATCCCCACCTCCCAGCAACAGTGCACATGCTCCATAGAAAGGCCATCATGCCATCCTCTGTCCCCATGGTCACCTGAGCTCACACACCACCTGTGACTGCATACCTACCCCCTCAGCCCCCTCCCCCCAAATAAATCTGGCTGAAGCCATCTGTCACAGGCATCCGCCAAGACGACGCAGCCCTAATCCAGCGCATGAGGGAGTGCCTCAGTTCCATAGACATAACACCCCTATAACAGCTCTATCCCTGATCAAGGCCTGAATATGCAGCTACTCTCCCTTACAGCGTGCTCTCAACCCCATATCTTAGTAGAATGTGTTGCAGCCAACCCTAACCTATAAGATTACATGAAAAGGAAAGATGAAGCCCTTTGGACAGCATCCTCAGCAACCAATAGAAAAGTGGCCAGCATGATACACACACCTACCTAGCACATTGCAGCTGCTATAGCAGGTGAAATACAACAGTAACTCCAAACACCCACAGTGGGAATCAAACCCACACCCCTCTGCATTCAGGGCACACAGCCCTAACCCCTACGCCAAACACATACCTGACAAAGGAGTGTTTAAGGAGGACTGTACACTGACCACAGAGGGTCGTCATAGCATCAGTTGCCCCCAAATGGATGGTTTGTCATGCCCCCTAACCTGTACTCATTGGATATACCACTGCCAGCTCTCAAGTTCAGTATGCTGCCTTGTGAGACATCCCTCAAGGCCCAAGCTTGGGGCCCTGAAATCTCCACATTATAGTGGGCCCCCTGCTATATCCCAGCTAGCTGTAGAACACAAGCATGAGGATGCAACACACCCACATCCCTGACAAAAACAGTAGCAATGGCCCCATCCGTGCAACAGCGCAGTGCCATACTATTTCCTAGACAATGCCTGCTAGCCTAGGGCCTTCCAGCAGGGCTAGAATTCATCCTGCGTGCCCATAGCCAGACAACCCTCTCAGGGGACAGAGCTCTAATATCATTGCCTCTGGGGTTCCCTGCTATGTCATCATGTTGGTGCCAGACCTCAGACTATGTCCCTCAGGTAACAACTGCCCCAAGTTGTCCCTGTCTCCTGATAGCCAGCTGCACCACTATGCAAGCCTTGTAGGATGTGTTAATCTCAACTGCAAATCTTTTACAGACACAGGGCACCCTTTAGCCCTCCCCAGTCCAGGACGCCCCCAACAGAGTGTAGGAGAAATGAAAACGGACCCTGGGAAGTGCCAGTCACCCCACAAACAGGCCCACATCCCAACTCATCTGGAGGCCGAGGAGGGGAGGAACCCTGGAGGAACATGCCCCAACTGGAGAGGAAAGAAAAGGCACTGGAACAGCCCCCTTTGACCTACACTGGAAGGCACAGCAGCTGAGGGCTGCCCTGAAACAGCTACCATGCCTGCTGATGGACCCACCCAAAATGATATCCTGCTCCACCTCCTGCTGCAAGTCTCAGTCATGCGCAGAGAATTGCAGCAAGAGCTGGTGACCCAGCAGCAAGAAATAATAGGGCACACTGCAGTGGAGCTCATGATGCTCTGTGAGGAGTGGTGGCAGACTCAATGAGGTTGATGGACCAACACCACTGTATATAGTTCTGTTTTAGTGTTACAAATATAACGTTTACAGTTGTTTGCATACAAGGTCTGTCTCCACACTGTAAAAAAAAAAAAAAAAAGTGTTCAGTTCCTGATGTGCAAGGGTTATGCTAATGGAGAAGGGATCTAATGGGCCTTGCAGCAGAAGACAGCCCTTTGGGACTCAAACCTGCCCTTCCCCCAACCCCCCCTCCCCGGGGGATCCCAGGCCACACCCCATCATGTTGTGTCTCTAGTAGGCAAAAATTAGGTAATGGCAAACGTCTTAGGGCCTGCCACAACCTGCACTAACAGTTGAACTAAGGTTCCCCACTTCAGCACATGACACAGGTTGTAAGGTCTATGGAAGCTGCTACCTAGGTCCTGGGGGGGGGGGGGGGGGGAGAGAGAGAGAGAGACAAAGGACTACCGTCTCCATTTCTATTCCCTTTTCTGAGCTCATGGCATTAGGGCATCTGGGAGTTGGGCCTTTCCTGAGCTGAGTCATGAAGCCAGATATTGCCCTGCCAGTGCCTGGGGGCAGGCCAGCCCCTCAGTTGGTGAGATGGCAATACAAATATCAGAGACATATGCAGAGAATGTTGCCGGTGCATGAAAATGTCTCTCAGACAGATTTCTGGGCCATATCCTCACCAATTGAGGGTCAGCCTCATGACTCAACAAAAAAAAAACAACAAAAAAAAAAACACTTCCATCTCCCAAACGTCTAAGTGGCCGCAGCTGAAACGTCTATAGTGCCCTATTAAAATGTGCATCTTGGGATTGTCAACCCTACACATACCACAATTGCTATGTCACACAAAAAGAAGACCCCGAGCAGGAAGTGCAATTTCAGCAATGGTGAAACTGTGCTCCTTGTCAAGGAGATCATGGTACGCCATGCCAATCTCTTTGATCCCAAGGTGAATCTGAGGAGAAAGAGCAAGAAGTCCCAGGATTGAGGGAGAAAGCTAAAGAGTGAATGTGCCTTTGCAGGGTAGATGAGAAAAAGGCATGGGGGTTCATGTAGCAAGCCCAGAGATATACAGTTTGCTTATAGCCCAAACTACCTAGACACAGTTGGATTACAAACGTCAATTTTGCTTTCTGAGTTCTCCCCCCCCCCCCCCCCCCCCCCCAATGTGCCACATAGCCACCTACTATAAGAAAAAGCTTTATGTGACCCATTCTCACCAGCTGCATACATCTCTACTCAACCCACTGAGAAACAGTTTACAGGAGCATTGGCAGCACTTGATAGGGAGGAGAATCCCATTACTGCTCAAGGGCAATTCCTAATGGCTGGAACCAAGCCGCATATATACGTTCAACTGCGATCTCTTCCTCCCAGCCAGAAATCATCACTGTAATGTCTAGGCTAGGTACATTAACAACAGGAGGCATACCCTAGGTAGCTGTGAATGGAGGCCCGTGACAGTTGCGATTTGCTGTCAGGTTTTTTTTTCCCCAGTTTAAAGCAGAATACAGAAAAAGTTATACAATTAAAATTAAAAAAAAAAAAAAAGGGCAAAGAAGCAACTTTCAACAGGGTTTCAACTCATACGTGTCATATTTAAGTAACAGAGCATTTTCTTTTCTAGCAAAAAAGGTGCTGGTACTCAGATGCCAAGGCCATCTTTCAGGAGTGGAGTGAAAACTGAAGGACCCACTCCACAATAGACAAGTCCTCTGCAACCAGCCATATAATCTGTGAAAATGTAGCACTTGTGTGCAGAGCCTGAGTTCTTTCATTAATACTTGGGGACCATGGGTCAGTTTTAGAAGGCAATGAAAAAGGTGCTGGTACTCAGTATCCCCCCCCCCACCCTCCACCACAACCACCACCCTGAGTACCTCCTGAAAAAAAGTCCTGCTAAAGAATACTGCCCATTCAAAATTATACACTTCCTTTCACCAGTATATAGATTTGCCTACCACTTCACAAACTGAAAATTCTGGGACATAGTCATATCAAGCCCAGTTCCAGTAAGACATGTACACTAACGAGAAGCAGTAAACAGAATCAGTGTATGCACAGAACTGTTAAACTTCTTTCAAATCCTCTTCCTATAATTTTAAAGCCTTCATTTACACCTCTGTGATAAATCACAACCTCCCTAACCATCTTAAGCTTAGAAAAAGGAAAAATTATATCTTACCTGACAATTTTCTTTCAATTAGTCCTGCCAGACCAGTCCAGAATGAATGAGTTATGTCCATCCACCAGTGGAAGGAGAAAGAGGACAAACAGCTCCAAGTGAAACATCCCCTAAGGGATTAGTGCAGCCATAGAATGCTCAGTATTATGGATAGCTGAGCAGTGGTGTTTACCATGAGAGTGCATGACCAACTCTACATACAAATATCACTTATATAAACAAGTGTGGCATCACTCAACCGAAATGCAGGTATTCCACAGATTCCACTCTTGGTTATATTTGGTCCTCAGAAACCCCCAGTATCCAAGGTGTATGTCAGAGAATCCTGAGACTCGAAGCAGAGATACCTGGGAAAAAATAATCAGGAGAGAAGAACTACACAGATGCAAACTAAGCAATGAGAGAGGGTTTCTGAACTGTCTAGTAGGACTAAAGGAAGAAAATTATCAGGTAAGCCAATTTTTCCTTCCTTGTCATCCATAGCAGACTATTCCAGAACAAATTAATTATTGTAGACTCACTGTTTTGTAATTGCTTCATCGGAAAGACTGGATTCTTTTTTTTTTTTTAAAGAGCTATTCATGTGGAGTGTCATTAAGTATATGTATAATTGTAACCCACTTTAGTTAAAGCTGGATATAAACTTTTAAAAATAAATGTAGCAAAGCAGTCTCCCTACCAGAGCAAGACTAATGAAAAGGAAGAAAAAAATGTGCAAGATGTGGAAGACCTGAACAGAAAAACAAAATGAACTGGAGGCATCCTGTAAGGACCCCGAAAACAGAATTGTGAAAAAGCGCAGGAAATTGCTAGAGAAATGCGTAGTGACAGTTGCCCACCAGAACAAGGATACTCAAACAACGAAGCTCATAACAATATGCCTCCCAGACTAGCACAACAAGGTGGCCTAACCAGAAGACCCTAAACGGTATGGCTAATGGTAATGTAAAAAGGGCAATGTACTAAGGCAGCGAATCAATGACCACCAGAACAGTAAGTAGCTTGCAAGTCATAATGACCAGGATTGTTGCCAACTGAACGAGAGAGACAAGAGAAGCAGAGGAACAGTCACAGCAACTCAGATTCCAAGCTGGTGATACCTTAATGAGAACTGAAGAACCAGAAGCCATCAGAACCAGGCCAGAGGGAATACATTACCAAAGGTTGCCCAGGCAGCAACAGTTGGTACACACTAGAAGATGCAGGCTGCAAAGCTAAACAGGTATCCAGGGAAGCCACAGTTATCAGAATGCCTGTGTAGGGTAGTTATAAAGGTCCATGCAGGCATCATAAAAGCAATGACTACTGCACGAAGCAGGCGTGAAATGGATCAATCAGAGAAGCCCAAAAAGGGAGACTATCTGACCAGGAAAAAGGTGAAGGCAACCCATACTTGCAGGCAGAACTGAAGTCAGACAAAGAAACAGTCGGGCCGAACATCTGTGCTGAAGCTGCTGCCAATCTGGAAAGCTCTCCTGCAGTTATTGCCTAAGGAGGTACGCCTCTGGCCACAGCAGATAAGCCCACTCTTGAGGCTGCTACAATTAAAATCTTAGGCCGCTTCCCACTCTGCCTGCGGATGTGGCTTCATAGTGCAAAGACCAATTCAGCAGACCACCAAGAAACAGGAGTATGCATATCCTGAAGTATCATTGAGGATGCAACCCTTAGTTGTTTTCACAAGGGTATAGATCTGCAGCTACATCTGTGGGCCCCTCCAGATATCCATACAAGCAGGCCATCCCAGAGAGTGAGGACGCTTACTGCCAATATAACAGGCCCAGGCATGGCCCTCCCAAAAGTCAAAGCAAGCAGAATATGCTGATTGCAACCAAAAAAAGTCCTGCTATAAGGAAAATCTGGAAGAAGACAAACAGACTTGCTGTCATGTATGAAAGGCTTCCCACTGCACAAGGCTCAAACCACAGGAAAGAGGATACCGAAGATTTTCCAAATGTGCCGCATTTCCTTAAGAAGGGAAGATGGAAACCATCCCAAATTCAGCATGGTAAAGGAGCCCTATGAAATGAGAAAGTGCATACTCCCAATGACATTTGGGGGGAGGGGGGGAGGAATGAAATGAGACCAAAGAGGACTCCTGGTCTCAGGCTACAAGTCACCCAGCAGTGCACCACTGATGAAACATAGGCCCACAGTATCCAGGAAAGAGAAAAAGAAAACAGCATAGAATACCTGATGACGGTATTAGGAGGCAGTCAAGGTGGGAGGGGATGCAAGGAAGCTCAGCAACTCCCCCTATTGCTGACAACCCAGACAGCCAATGAGTGGTATCTCTCACATGATCATGCCAGTTGGACAATGCACAACTGTAAGGAAAGGGAAAACTGTTTACCTGGTGATACCTCCGGCCAAATTAGAAATGGTGATGAAGAGAAAAATCAAGAAACTAACATTACAAGGCCTGAGCGAGATAGACGCCATAATAGAGCGCAATATCTGGTGACACTAGACAGGTCAGGAGTAGCCTGGCATGAGGAGGCCCCCATAATGGAGCCAAAGTCCAGAGCAAGAATATGTTACTACTGAAAGACCAAAGAGTTGCTCTGATACAGAGACCAAAATTAGTGCCAGGAATCAGAAGAAAGAGGGGAAGAGGGGTACTGCTAGACTACAGTCCCATGGCAGGCGTCCCTATATCACCGCATAGAAAATAGAATAGAGCTCTAGAGCCTGCTGCCCCCAAAGGCAACTCAAGTGACGGCTGCCCAAAGCAACTCCCAGAGGCCCAAGAAGCTGATGTCAAAAGCAACTGTCAAAAGGTGGCTGCCTCAGAAACACGACAGGGAGCTGATAAGAATAATCGCTTCCTAAAAGGGAAGAACTAAGGAAAGTCCATGAGACTGCAAGGGTCATACTAAGTGAAGGCTAGGTCACCATCAAGAGCAAAAAGGTTTCTAGGTATGGATAGCCCCTGAAAGTGACAGCACCCCAATTACATGGAACATCTCCATCAGAAATTACTCTCGCACTAAGAGGGAACACAGCTGAAGGAGCTGCCAGCACAAAGACAGAATAGAAGCTGTTACCTTATGTAGGGTAGCAGAGCACTGCTGCCTAGTCAACAGGAAGAAAGAACTACTGAAGAGACCACAGAACCTATGCAACCAGGGAATACCCTGTGCGCATACTGAGAGGCTGCCACCTATATGGTCAGCAATAGTGCCTACCACCAAAGAGATCCAGAGGGCATTGCTCCCACACTGACTAGTAGGCTGACGTTATAGGAACCATAGACGCACTGCCAATCTCAGCAGCAGCGAATGCTGTCTTCTCTGAGTAGCAGAGAACGGTGTCAGTTACTACAGCAGCTCAGCTAGTAGCCTGTAGATCATCGAATGAAGTCTCAGAAGAGTGCTCACCCCAGGGAAAACAGGAAGATGCTAAACATCAAGGAGGGAGAGGGAAGCATACAGCCAGTGTTGCAAAAAACCCTGGAAACAATAAAGGAACGCTGACATAGTTCAGCATAACAGAACTGCCACCAACCAGTATCCAAGCAGAAGACTAGTCAGGAATAATCACAAAAAGTCTCTTGGAGACCATCAGACAGCCTGCCATACTGTGCTCAAGAAACTGGAATGGTGAAGCCAGTTAAAAGCAAGAAATGTATTAAATGAGGAAGTTACGAAATGAGAAAGACAACCATCCCTCAATACACCCTAAGATATGTAGGTGACCCACATAAAGGGTAGCATGCAAAAATAGAGTTAGCCCTGTACATGGCAGTAGAGCAATCCATATACAGGGAATTTCTGAGACTGAGGACCAAATATAACCAAGAGTGGAATTCTTCAAATAAATAAGGGAAGCATCCCTCTAAGTAATAGAAACAGGCTACCTTAATTCCAGGCAAAACCAGAGAAACAGAACAAAGAGCGCATACATCTGGATCTTTTTCTTTTTGCAATGGAAGCAGACAAGGTTGCCTGAGAAAGCGCCCGAAAAACACGAACAGAGCAAGTATAAGACGTGATGCCCCTTTCCTGCCTGAGCAGCGGTTACTGCATAGAGATAGACAACAAAGTGCATGCGGGGGGGGGGGGGGGGGGGGGGGGGGGAAACAGACCCTACCAAGAACCGCAACAAAAAAAATAAAGCGCAAAACAGCTACCTGGTTATTGTACATTTTGAACTCCCAGTTTGTGGACTTTTGACTGAGACAAGAAATTATTATGTAAAATGTCTTGCTTTATGAAGTTTTTTTCTTTCTTGATCAGTCTTTCCTGTTACAAGATTGATATGCTTGTATAATTAAAATTCAATAAATAAATTAAAAAAAACAGCTACCTGGAGGAACAAAGCATAGCGCCATACTCCCGAAGGAAATGGAGAGCTAGGAGAAAAAAAACTCTGCCGACCCAAAGAACAACACTTGCCGCTTCAGTCAGAAACCCAGACAGGGGAATCCCACTAGGTGGAGATCAACAGCCGCATCACAGCGTGGATATGGAAGGTCTTTGGAGGCATCTTGGTGTCCGACATCATGGGGCAATATGTAGCCTCCGAACCAAGAAGTTCAGGAGAGGAAATGTTTAGTACTTCTAGCACTTTAGAAATGAGGAACAGCAGCTCCTCCTTATGGAAGAGCCGAGCTGCCGTGGCATCATCCTCCTCCTCAAGAGGGAACTCACCCTCCTCTAAGGGTTCAGACAGCAGGGCATCAGAGTCATAGTCCAAAAACAAGAGAAGCTCATCAAGCAACTTGTGCATATCCAAACATGCCCACTTAGGCTGTTGATCTGCTAAACCCCCAGAGGGGGCAGAAGGAGGCCGAGCAGACAGGGGTCACTTCAGCAGAAAGACCTTATGCATAAACAGTGAGAAAACAACAAGGCAAATGTTCTACTAAATCCAACCTGGAGGATAAAAGCAAGAGGCAGAGGTAAATCCAAAGGCTCCCAGAGATTTACACATCTGTGCCCAACATGGCCATGTTTTGCCTTGAAACAGCTGAGTTAGGGGCTAAGTTAGCAGCTGGTGGATTTTACAAACAGTACACAGCAAGGAGGAAGTGGGACTGTACCAACTAACCAAGGCAGACCACGGGTAAAAAGTGTCCAGAAGTTTTTTTTTTTATATGTGGATGTATAGAGAGAGGTGTGACCAGCAGAAGAAAAGAGGTTTTGATGCCCCTGTACAAGTCATTGGTGAGGCCACACCTGGAGTATTGTGTTCAGTTTTGGAGGCCGTATCTTGAAAAGGATGTAAAAAGAATTGAAGCGGTGCAAAGAAAAGCTACGAAAATGGTATGGGATTTACGTTACAAGACATATGAGGAGAGACTTGCGCACCTGAACATGTATACCCTGGAGGAGAGGAGAAACAGGGGTGATATGATACAGACGTTCAAATATTTGAAAGGTATAAATCCGCAAGCAAACCTTTTCCAGAGATGGGAAGGCGGTAAAACGAGAGGACATGAAATGAGATTGAAGGGGGGCAGACTCAAGAAAAATATCAGGAAGTATTTTTTCACGGAGAGAGTGGTGGATACTTGGAATGCCCTCCCGCGGGAGGTGGTGGAGATGAAAACGGTAACGGAATTCAAACATGCGTGGGATAAACATAAAGGAATTCTGTTCAGAAGGAATGGATCCTCCGAAGCTTAGCCGAGATTCGGTGGCGGGGCTGGTGGTTAGGAGATGGGCCTTGTTCTGGGCAGACTTCTACTATCTGTGCACTGAAAATGGCAAAAACAAATCAAGGTCAGGTATACACATAAAGTAGCACATATGAGTTTAAATTGTTGGGCAGACTGGATGGGTGCAGGTCTTTTTCTGCTGTCATCTACTATTTTACTATGTTACTTGTGTTGCAGACCAGCCAAAACACGGCCCGTGTTGGGTCTTTTTATTGCATCAGATTTTCCACTGGCAAATAAACTTCTGGACACTTTTTACTTGTGGTCTGCCTTGGTTACTTGATACAGTCCCACTTCTACCTTGCTGTGTACTTTTTATTCTTTCCTTGTGGAAGGTGTGTAGGCCCCTCTTTGGGTTCTTTTCTTTGTTTGGAATATTACAAACTTCACTATGTCTATTCCTTTCTCTGGATGCGGCAAAAGATACCAAAACCTGAAATAGGGTAGACACCGCTGATGGTGTGGATAACATGAGGAAGGACTTAGCGAAGCTAGACGAATGGAATTTAGCAGCTTAGATTTAATGTTAGAAAATGCAGGCTGCAAAAACTCGAGGGAACTGTACAGTTTTGGAGATGAAGAACTTTTGTGCATGTAAGTGGAGCAGGACTTGGGCGTGATCGTATATGATGATCTTAAGGTGTCCAAACATGTCAAAAAGGCGACAGCAAAAGCTAGAAGGATGCTTGGGTGCATAGGGAGAGAAATGGCCAATAGGAAAACGGAGGCGTTGATGCCCTTGTATAAGACCCTGGTGAGACCTCATCTAGAATACGTGTACAATTCTGGAAACCACACTTTCAAAAATATATAAACAAGATGGAGTTGATCCAGAGGGTGGCTACTAAAATGGTCAGTGGTCATCATAAAGCGTATGTGGACAAAGATCTCAATATGTATACTTTGGAAGAAAGACAGGGGAGATACGAGAGAGACATTTAAATTCTTATGCAGCATAAATGCGCAGGAAGCGAGTCTCTTTCAACTGAAAGGAAGCTCTGGAACGAGGGGACATGAGGGACATAGGATGAAAGCGAAAGGGCATAGACTCACAAGTAACCTAAGGAAATACTTCTTCATGGATAGGGTGGTGAAACGGCTTCCCAGTGGAAGAGGTGGAGACAAAAACAGTATATGAAATCAAGTGATCTTGGGCCAAATACACAGGATCTCTAAGGGAGTGACAGGGAGAATAGATTGCATGGATGTGCAGACTGGATAGGCCATACAGTCTGTACCTACCTACATGTTTCTCTGTTTCTATGTAAAATAGATTCCACAACTAAGGAATGATGGGGTAAATTAGTTTTTTTTCAAACCCAATGCATTTCTGTACCCTGTACATTGTATCAATTTTCTTTGGAGCAACTTGAACTGTTAATGGAGTCTCCCAGTTCTTGATTAGAGTATTCCTCATGACTGTATGAAGTGGAACAGTGATTCCTCTCTAGGAGGAGAGTCAATCTAGAACCTCAAAAAGTTCTGAATAAGGTTCCACCTCCATCTCTAATTTGAAAGGTATGGCTTGGACCAAGTCACAGACAAAGCCAGGAAAGGATATACTTTCAGGAGGAGACTTGCGTCTCTAAGACAGCAGAGAAGGGTCAGATGGGATGCCATGGGACTCCTCTGCTGAGAGGTTCTGCAGGTCCTACCCCATCTTCCAGGAGAGGTCTGCATCTGGGGGTCAGATGGGATGCCATAGGATTCCTCAGCTGAGAGGACCTATGTGTTCTGCCCTGTCTCCCAGGAGAGGTCTGAATCTGACTCTTCAAAGTATTCCTCTTGGGTAAAACATGGAAGAGTGTGTCAACTAGTGTCTGCTCTAGGTGGAAGAACTTTGAGGCAGATGAGTCTCTGAGAATGGAGAAAGTTCCTCTGCCAATGTCAACGCATGCATTGGTCGGGTTTGTGGTGCCCCCGACAGTCAACATCAAGCTGGTGTGTGGGACCTCTCCTGTGACTGTCTCTCCAATCAATCTACGGGCTGGGCTGAGGCTGGTGCAAGCACTCTGAAAAACTGAATAGACTGCGTATGCGGTAGCTCCAACAGCTCCTGTTTGAGCATAATCCAGATTTCCTCCTGCAGAGTAAGCATCGGTACTATCTGAGAAAGCATGTGGAGACAGCCTGAGTTATAGCCTGTGCAGGCGAAGGAGATCGAGGACCTCAGAGGCTCTCGTTGAGAAATAAGTTGGAGAAGGAGAGCAATCACTGTGACATGGACGCTTCCTGTACATTGAGGATGACAATACAGGGGAGGTGTTGGCAGAGTGCTTGGAGGGAGAACGATGGCAATGCTTCTTAGGTTTTTTTATGCTGCAATTCCCTCGATGCATGTGGCACCGATAAGGACATAGGAGTCCTTACACGGTCGCAATACCGAATGTGATGTCAGACATTCTCGATGTTGCATCGGTGCACCCGATGTTGATGCAAGTTCCACGTCTAGGGCCGAATCACCTGCCATGCTCAATTCCAATGCAGATCCAAAATGTTTATCACACTGTGTGGGCTTTAATTGTCCTTATTTGCATGCATAGACAGAGGCCACACTGTATGTCCAAGCACTGAACACACCAGTTATGGGGGTCTATGCTTGAAATGGTCCTATTGCATCGAGTACAACCACTCAGCACCCTCATTGACATGGAGGGAAAGACGACCAACGCTAAGTCAAAAATCTCAATGGTCCAGGAAGCTTCAGTAGTTCCACACCCGAAAACAGTTGATGCTTCCCAGGCACAAGAAGGGCTCAGAGGCCCCAAAGGCCGAAAAAAGAAAGTTGAAAATAATCTGAAAAATCAATAAATGAATTAAAATTAAGAAAAAAAAATATGAGAAAAAAATGTTCTGAAAAAAAAGGAAAGCACCAAAATAGAAAAGTTTGACGTGCTAAGAGATTTCCGGGCTCCACAGATGGCATCACTCGCATATGAGAGTGTCATGCCTGCTTGTCCTCGGATAAAGCCTATCTCTTCAGTATTCTCTCTATGGCACAGGACCTTTATGGCAGAGCACTTTCTCCTCTCTATCTCCACCTGGACAATAACATGCAAGAATCTGGCTTGATCTCTGGGATGTAACAGAAACATTATCAGAAATTTTAAACTTAGTTCAAGCCACTACAGGCAACCAGTGAAGTTTATATTTAAAAAATCCATATAATATGATCATAAATCCTGTTAAAAAAATAAACTTCAATTCAACATGTGGTAGCTTGCTTTAAATTTAAGTCCTAAATAAACATATTACAATAAATTGATGATAATCAGCACTTGGAGCCCTGAACAAAATCAAATGCCTAAAGGAATGGCTTTTGACAGTACCCACAATTATCATATTCTTAATCTGGACATTAAAAGATTTTTTGGATTTAAGTATAACACCGAGCTATTTTGCTTCCACATGAATCAGTATCCCATCAGTATCTTGTACGGAAGCATCCCAGTTTACCACAAAAACCTCACAGTTTAAATTCAAGATTACCTTCTTCCTAGACACCAATGCACCATTACGTATGCACTGTTTTTCTGCATACAGTAATCCTGTGTCATAGCCTAGGAAAACATGAAATATCAAAATTAGCATAAATAGCTCAGTCTACACAAGATCTTATCCAAAAAAAGGTCAAGAAGCAAGCAATACCACCTCAAGACAATTATATTATTGGATCAGCTTAAAATGAACAATGTCTAGTGTTCTATCCTGCACACAGTAGTGCTGTCCGATTCAGTCAAAAAATTTTCAATTCGATACGATTCGATTTTTTCAAAAAATTGGTTTTTCGATTCAATTTGATTTAACTAGACTGAAATAGTAGGCCCACATGCTAATATAACAACACAAAGGGTAAAAAAAAAAAAAAAAAAAAAACCAAAACCAGGCAGCAGCAATTCAACAAATGCAAACTTTAATGTGAGCACACCATGCTGTGTTACATCATGTGAAAAGTAAAGTTTGGTCAAGTCCTACATCTTCCAGTTTTTATTAAGAAAAATCATTTTGTCCACTTTGGCATGCTTCAGACAACTGCGTCTTGCAGCTATAATTTGTCCAGCAGCAGAAACATGTGAGTGGGTACTATGGTTTTGTGTTGGAGGGTGAGGGGGTGGGGTTTGAGGGGTGGAGGGGGATTTTGTCAGTTTGGATGTGGTTTGTTTTGTTTTTTGGGGTAAGGTGGGGTGCAAATTGAAATGTCCAGTTGTTTTTTTTTAGTTTAAATTGGCCTACTTGCCCTAAGGGATTGGAACACGAACATTGTTTTTTCTATATATAGTAACGTCTCCCCTTAGGATTGTTACATTTAATGTTAAGGGTCTGAATTCGACTCGCAAGAGGTCTTTGGTGTTTAAAGAATTGCTTGCCAAACGTGCCAGTGTTGTCCTGTTGCAAGAGACTCATTTCAAGAAGTGTCATGAATCACAGTTTAGGAATAGGACTTTTTCTACGAGAATGTTTGTCTCTGACCTGACCAACTAAGACCAAAGGAGTTTGTATTTTATCTCACAGAGATTTGTCTGTTCAGGTCCATGGGATCAAGAGAGATCTGGCTGGTCAATTTCTGTATGTACATGTAGTCATTAATTCTATGGAACTTACTATTGCTAATCTTTATGCTCCAAATGCTAATCAATATGATTTCCTTCACATTAGAAATTCCTTATCAGCTTTTTCTCATGGACCATTAATTGTTGGGGGGAGACTTTAATGTGTGTGCTTCACCAGTTTTCGACTCCTCTAATGTCATCTCCTTGCCTGACACAATACATTCTAGAGCTCTTCAGGATTTCTTTAAAGATTTGGGGTTGGTGGATGTTTGGAGGGATGGTCACAGGAGGGAGCAGGACTATTCTATTTTTTTTTCCAGCAGTGCATCATACTTATTCTCGGTTGGATTATATTTTTTTGGTTGCTTCTTTACAAGATGAGGTGTTCACAAATGTCATTGGGTCCATCACTTTTCTTGATCATGCTCTCTGCTGGGTGGACTTGCTGGGTATACAATCTGATTAAAGGGAGGTAAGATGGACCCTTAATGCCAGTCTTCTTAGGAATGAGCAGGTTTTGGCCGATCATAGAACTCTTAAGGACTACCAACAAACTAACCTAGATTCTGGGCCACAGCTTCATGTAGTTTGGGATGCCTTAAAGGCAGTTGCTCTGGGATTTTTTTTTTTTTGAGCGGAGTTGCTACACATAAGCGGGAGAGAGACTCTCAGCGTGATCAAACTCTAGCTAACATTGCAGTCCTGGAAAGAAAGACAAACAAAAAGGAGGAGCAAACCTCACATGAACGTGAGCAACAAAAGCGAAAAAAAAAGTGAGGTAGATCCAAGGAGCATATCAAGTCAGCACGGATTTAGTGAAGGGAAGTCTTGCCTCACCAATCTAATGCATTTTTTTGAGGGGGTAAGCAAACATGTGGACAATGGGGAGCCGGTTGATATTGTATATCTGGATTTTCAGAAGGCGTTTGACAAAGTGCCGCACGAAAGACTCCTGAAGAAATTGCAGAGTCATGGAATCGGAGGTAGGGTATTATTATGGATTAAGAACTGGTTGAAAGATAGGAAGCAGAGAGTAGGATTGCGTGGCCAGTATTCTCAGTGGAGGAGGGTAGTTAGTGGGGTCCCGCAGGGGTCTGTGCTGGGTCCGTTGCTTTTTAATGTATTTATAAATGACCTAGAGATGGGAATAACTAGTGAGGTAATTAAATTCGCCGATGAAACAAAATTATTCAGTGTCGTCAAGTCGCAGGAGGAATGTGAACGATTACAGGAGGACCTTGCGAGACTGGGAGAATGGGCGTGCAAGTGGCAGATGAAGTTCAATGTTGACAAGTGCAAAGTGATGCATGTGGGTAAGAGGAACCCGAATTATAGCTACGTCTTGCAAGGTTCCGCGTTAGGAGTTACGGATCAAGAAAGGGATCTGGGTGTCGTTGTCGATGATACGCTGAAACCTTCTGCTCAGTGTGCTGCTGCGGCTAGGAAAGCGAATAGAATGTTGGGTGTTATTAGGAAGGGTATGGAGTCCAGGTGTGCGGATGTTATAATGCCGTTGTATCGCTCCATGGTGCGACCGCACCTGGAGTATTGTGTTCAGTACTGGTCTCCGTATCTCAAAAAAGATATAGTAGAATTGGAAAAGGTACAGCGAAGGGCGACGAAAATGATAGTGGGGATGGGACGACTTTCCTACGAAGAGAGGCTGAGAAGGCTAGGGCTTTTCAGCTTGGAGAAGAGACGGCTGAGGGGAGATATGATAGAAGTGTATAAAATAATGAGTGGAATGGATCGGGTGGATGTGAAGCGACTGTTCACGCTATCCAAAAATACTAGGACTAGAGGGCATGAGTTGAAGCTACAGTGTGGTAAATTTAAAACGAATCGGAGAAAATTTTTCTTCACCCAACGTGTAATTAGACTCTGGAATTCGTTGCCGGAGAACGTGGTACGGGCGGTTAGCTTGACGGAGTTTAAAAAGGGGTTAGATAGATTCCTAAAGGACAAGTCCATAGACCGCTATTAAATGGACTTGGAAAAATTCCACATTTTTAGGTATAACTTGTCTGGAATGTTTTTACGTTTGGGGAGCGTGCCAGGTGCCCTTGACCTGGATTGGCCACTGTCGGTGACAGGATGCTGGGCTAGATGGACCTTTGGTCTTTCCCAGTATGGCACTACTTATGTACTTATGTTTTTATTGGAAGAACATAAGCAGACTGGATCCCCAGAGACTTGGCGCTCATTACAGGATGTGCACCTCTCTCTGGAAAGCTTACATCAAGAGGAGCTGGCTTTTAATTCATCACATCTCAAACAAATACATTATGAATATACTGGGAAGGCGAGTAAGATTCTGGCTACAACAGCAGCATATGGCCCATGCTATTGTTAAGATTAAAGATGCTTTTTGAGAGATTTATACACTTGGGTTCCCCAGATACAGCAATCCCTTATATCTGACTGACTATTAGTATACTGCCTGTTTTGTCAAATAAATCTAAAGCTCAATTGGAAAGGCCTGTTTCTCCTCTAGATGTGATCAAAGCAATTCAATCTTTGCCTACCAGGAAGTCCCTAGGGTTGGACAGCTTTCCGGTGGAATACTATATGACCTTTGCTGGTGAGCTGGCACTGCTCCTTTCAGAGGTGTTTAATCGGCTGCAACAGGGGAACCCATTGCTGGACACTACGCAAGAGGCTTGGATTACGGTGATTGCCAAGGAGGACAAGGACCCTGTGGAGTGCTCCTCCTATCACCCCATCTCAGTACTGAATGCTGATGTTAAGATATTGGCCAAAAGTGTTTACTTTACATCTGGGGCCTATTTTGCCATCATTGGGGCTTTGTTATGCACCACCAGGCATCTGACAATATTTGGAGGGTGGTCAATTTGATAAATTTTGTCCATATCCGTTCTTATCCACTGTTTCTCTTGGGGATAGATGCCAAAAAGGCTTTTTGATCGGGGTTACTGGGTCTTTTTAGAGGGTGTTATGAATACGATGGGGTTTGGAGGGTATTTTATGGCGTGGATTCAGGGTCTTTATATGGAGCCAAGGGCTTGTGTGAGGATTAAGGGGGAACTCCACTCTTTTGGGTTGGAGAGAGCATCAGGGATGCCCTATATCCCTGCTTCTCTTTGCTCTGAATTTGGAACTTTTGGCGGAGGCTCTTAGGAGGAATCCTGACATGCAGGGGGTGCGGGTGGGGGGGGGCAGAATATAAACTTGGCTTGTTTGCAGATGATATCTTGCTGACACTCTCCTCTCCCATGACTACTTTGCCTAATCTTATACAGGAGGTGGAAGCATTCTCTGGAGTCTTAGGGTTTAAGCTCAATATAGGGAAGAATGAAACCTTCAACATTACTATAGTTCAGTCGCACTTGAAGGATTTGTTTCCTTTTAAGTGGGTGGAAGGTAGTTTGAAGTATCTGGGAATATATCTTACTGATCAGCCATCCGCTTTGTTTTCAACTAATTATCCCGGGCTTAGTAAACCCTTGAGGAAGGATTTTGTGCAGTGGAAAGACTTGGATCTTACTTGGTGCAGTAGAATTACCACTTTGAAAAGGATGGCTTTTCCTAGACTGCTTTATGCTTTCCAAGTTCTCCCTATTGCAGTCCCCACTAAATTTCTGAAAACGCTGCAGACTGACTTCTGTCAGTTTATCTGGTCTGATAAGCATCCTCGGTTTTCCCACAAGATTCTTTATAGAAGTAAACAGGGGGTTCCCAATGTTTCTTTTCTTTTTATTATAGAGCTGCACAGGTAAGAGTGGCCATAGAATGGAGTCATCCGCATTCATCTAAGGTATGGTTGGCTATTGAGCAGGCACTGGCAGCAGAGGTTCCTCCGAGACATCTTCTCTGACTTCCTCAGCAATATAGAGCCTTCCTCTCTTCAGCTAGTGCTCTTACCATGCATACATTGTGCTTATGGGATGGTATGAGTAAGGTGACAAATTTTCAATTGTCAAGATTTACTCACATACTATATAACCCTTTGGTTCCCCCAGAACTCACCTCTGATGTTTTTAAAATTTGGGATAGTCAGGGGCTTTCTGTCTGGGGTGACCTTATGACGATGACTAAAGACACAAGTCAGAAGACGTGAACGTGCATGGAACAAGAAAAAAAGACAACCCCACACTCAACGGGGGGGGGGGGGGGGGGGGGGGGGGGGGGGCAACTACAGAGAAAATACAAATACACTATCAGACTAAAAGATATTATAAAACTAAAATCGGTCCAGACTACAAGGATACACATAAACTCTTCCAACTCGTAAACAATCTAATAAATACCACGCCGATTACCTCCAACAACATAGATACCCCATCAGCAAACAACCTGGCCAGCTACTTCAAAGAGAAAATCATAAAACTGCGAACCACTATACCCAACAACACAACTGATTATGCAAACCTCCTTGAGTGTCTAGACCCAATACATGGGGAATACCCAGCAGACCGATCATGGACCAACTTTGATGCACTATCGATCAAAAATATCTCCCAATTACTCAAAAGATACGCCAAATCACACTGCAAACTAGACATCTGTCCTAGTAACCTGATAAGAAGCGCCCCCCCCCCCAACAATTTATAACAGACCTCACGAGTCACTTGAACTACATGCTACAAAATGGTCTTTTCCCAAAGGATAAAGGAAATATTTTACTTACTCCACTAACTAAAGACGCGAAGAAAAGTACAAATGACCTAACCAACTATCGCCCAGTAGCATCTATACCATTAATAACCAAACTTATGGAAGGTGCAGTGACGAAACAACTCACTAACCACCTAAATAAATAAATAAATACTCAATCCTGCACGAATCTCAATCAGGATTTCGATCGAACTATAGCACAGAAACAGTACTAGTCACCCTAATGAATAAATTTAAACAAACAATTGCAACTGGCAATAACATACTTCTCCTACAATTTGATATGTCTAGTGCCTTCGACATGGTCAACCACGGAATATTACTACATATCCTGGAATACTTTGGAGTTGGAGGTAATATTCTTAATTGGTTTAGAGGATTCTTAACAACCAGATCATACCAAGTAACAACTAATATGGCAATATCAGACCCATGGATACCTGAATGCGGAGTCTCCCAAGGATCCCCCCCTCTCACCAACCCTCTTTAACCTAATGATGACACCACTAGCAAAGCTACTAGACAATCAAAACCTTAACCCATACATATATGCAGATCACGTCACGATCTACATCCCATTCAAACAAGACCTAAAGGAAATTACCAACGAAATCAAGCAAGGCTTCCAAATCATGCACTCCTGGGCGGATGCATTCCAGCTAAAACTCAATGCAGAAAAAACACAATGTCTTATACTCACATCACAATACAAATAAATTCACCACTATAACCACCCCTAACTTCTCCCTCCCCATCTCAAACAATCTGAAAATTCTGGGAGTCAGCATTGACCAAAATCTCACACTCGAAAACCACGTGAAGAATACAACGAAGATGATGTTCCACTCCATGTGGAAACTCAAAAGAGTAAAACCTTTCTTCCCAAGAGCCATCTTTCGAAACCTGATGCAATCCCTGGTACTAAGCCACCTGGACTACTGCAACTCACTCTACGCTGGCTGTAAAGAACAGACCATCAAGAAACTCCAAACAGCCCAGAATACTGCAGCCAGACTCCTATTCGGAAAAACAAACTGTGAAAGTGCAAAACCCCTAAGAAAGAACCTACACTGGCTCCCACTGAAAGAACATTCCACGTTCAAGATATGCACGATTGTTGATAAAATCATTCATGGAGATGCCCCGACCTACATGCTAGATCTCGTGGACCTTCCACCCAGAAACGCTAAACGATCCTCCCGCACCTTTCTCAACCTACACTTCCCCAGCTGTAAAGGGGTCAAATACAAACTAATACATACGTCCAGCTTCTCCTACATGAGCACAAAGATGTGGAATGCACTGCCAACTCACTTGAGAACGAACAACAAATTAAATAGCTTCTGTAAAGCTTTGAAAACCTCTCTCTTTAACAAAGCCTACCACGAGAACCCATAATGACTAGAACACAACCCTTACACTCCTTTATTCAGAATGTCTCACTGTATAACCTGATCCTGTCTTCTTTTATCCCTTCGTAACACCAATTGTATTTCTTCTCTGTTACGGCGATGCCATAACAGATCTCTGTAAGCCACATTGAGCCTGCAAATAGGTGGGAAAATTGTGGGATACAAGTGCAATAAATAAATAAAATTGCAGACATTTGAAGCACTGGTGCAGGCCTACGTTCTCCATGCCTCCCATAGGTTTGCCTACTTACAACTAAGGCACTTACTTGCTAGGAGGGAGATCTCGGGTAGGCTGTCCAGAGAGGAGACGGACCTTGAGGAAATCTGTGGGGATTTTCATAACACTAAATATTTGATAACTGCCTTATATAGATGCTTGATTGAGGTGGAACCATCTGGGCCTGCTCACAGCGACCAATGGGGCTGAGACCTTGGGGTGGTTTACCCTGAAGAGAAGTGGGTGTTAATTGAAGCCTTGCTGCCCAAGCTGGCAACATCATTTATCCTGGAAAGCCATGTTAAAATGGTATACTGCTGGTATCTCACTGTGTAGATGGTACCCACCGTCTCCCCATTTTCCTGGCGTGGCTGCTCAGAAGTGGGTATATTTTTTCATATTTGGTGGGTATGTCCTTTGGCTCGGGTCTTCTGGAAGGGTGTTCGCTTTCTAATTAAATTTCTCACTGGATTTTTGTTTCCCTCGGAATTTCTTTTTTTTTTTTTTACTTAATAAGGCTATACCTGGATATCTATCTGCTAGAGTAGCATTGATGCGTTTTTTGTGTCAGTCCTGCTCAGCTGGTTCTTGCAGCTTCCTGGAAGTTCTCGGAGGTGCCATCAGTGAATAGATGGCTTAGTAAGTTGCATTTATGATATGGAATATCTTAATGCAGTTCAGCGTAGGACCCTTCCTAAATGGACTAAGATTTGGGGACCCTTGAAGGACAAGTTGAAAACTGTCAGACTGGACCCTTTTTCTTTTTCTCTCCTCTCCATTTTTTCTGTTTTTTTTCTTTTTCTCTTATACCTCTAAAAATATTTGAGGTTTCACTAACTTTTTGCTGATGTTCACTCTCAACATTATGTTGAACTTGTTATGCCTCAATGAAATTACAAAAACAACAAAAAAAAATGTTTTCAGATTTAATGAACTGAACACTACCCTCCCAATATCCAGTCTGTGAGGGCCAAGGACCTGATATTGTGAATTTACATTTCCTCGATTTTGCAAGAGTTAAGGTTGAAGGTTGTTGGGTGGGGGGTGTCAACTGGACTGGTTTCCTGACAACTCAACTCAGCAGCAGAAACTCGATCTGCCTCACTCAATTTTCTATGCTGATTTTGTTTTTATCTTGGACTTGTTATGCCTCAATGAAATTACAAAAAAAAAAAAAAAAAAGTTTTCAGATTTAATGAAACAAACGCTACCCCCCTCCCCCAAATATCTAGGCTGCAAGGGCCAGGGACCTGATATTGTGAATTTACACTTCCTCGATTCTGCATGATTTAAATTTAAAGATTGTTGGGTGGGGGGAGAGGGACCCCAATTGGACTGGTTCCCTGACAGACAACTTAACACAGCAGCAGAAACTTGATCTGCCTCACTCAATTAAGTACATATTTCGTATCATACTTCCTCACGCTCTTCTGAATTTTAGAACTCTGCCACTAGACTAATCAGAGGAATATACATGCTGAACACCCGACCCCCCACCACCACAGAGGGATGCATCTGAGGCTAGTTTGATATGTATAGCTATCCTACCTCAAAACAGAACAGAGTAACTTTTCTGTTCAAAAGGGAGACAAAAAAAATCTATTACCACCTTGGAGTATTATATATTTTTTTTAACTCTGTTAGAATATTGTCCTTAATATTCAGTCATTTGCCTGGCTATCTCATGATATATATCCTGGTATTCTCTCAACATAGGATGTGCGATCCTATTCCTCCCTTCTTGCCCATGCAAAACAAATTGTTTACATCATGTCGAATGTCAACATTTTAAATAAACGAACAGCAAACTAACTGATTGTCCAACACAATCACCCTAATTCAAACACTGAAAATTTTTAGTGTGTTTTCCAGATCACCTTTAGCTCTAGGGCAAAGGTTCTCACACAGTAACGGAGGATACACTCATGTGTCACCAAAAATTTGACGTGGAGAGGCATTTTCAATATGTCTAAATCTGACTTTGGACATTTTGTTCAAAATGTTCAGAATCCAAGCGGCTAATACAGTGATTTTCGGAACAGCAAAACGTCTTATCTTTTTCCGAAAATAGCCATTTGCTAGATGTCTTTGTGCTCTGTGTTTATCTTTCTGGCCCATTTTTGGGAAAAAAAAATCCAAGTGAAAAACCACACAAAACCAAGTCATTGGGATGTAGAAGGAGCCAGCATTCTTAGTAGACTGGCCACACAGTGAGAGAAGTGTTTAATGGTCTCTGCAGCTATCTTCCCCGAGCTGCAATCACCGGAGCACTGAAAAAAATAAAGGCAACACTCACCACCGCTGGTCTGCTGCTCACGTGGTTCCTAGGAAAAAAAAAAAAAAACCACCGGAAACAGCACTCGAGGACAGCCCTCAGATAACCTCTCTCTCGGCTCCTGCACACACCTGCTTTTTTTATTATTATTATTAAGCAGCTTTCTTGTTCCACAAGCACTAGAAAAACAAAGAAGGGACTCAAGTGCCTGAGTTCAAAACAGTCTAAAGACTTGTCGTCCCGTTTCCCCCCCCCCCCCCCCCCACCACCATTAAAGGAAGTGGAACTGAGAAGAGAGAGGGAGCCAACAGAACAGTGGTAGGGGGTGACCAGGTAAGCCCCCCTAAAGCTGGCATCGAATAGCCAGAGAACCCCCACGCTCAACTGTTCAGGAGACCTAGGCCAGGAGCACCCCTAACATAGGAAACCAGAAGCTAGAGGATGTCTGTCTATCTGCCTGTTGGAGATAGAAATGGGAAAATTAGGTTCTTACCGTGATAATTTTCTTTCCTTTAGTCATACCAGATGCAGCCATTACAGATGGGTTGTGTCCATCAACCAGCAGAGGGAGATAGAGAGCACACTCTTTTCAGTGCCTCATACCAGCTTGCTCCACTGCCTCTCTTCCGTATTTGAAGCTTCCAAAGCAGTATGGCAAACCGCAATGGGAATAACATGAGTTTTCCTCACAGCAAACGATGGCCCTACAACAAAGGGCATTAACTCAGAATGGAGGTAATGAAACATCCTCCCGGAGGGCATAAACTCATCCTCCACTGAGACATAACTGGAGATAAACTCATCCTCCCGGAGGGAATAAACTCATCCTCCAAAACATGAAACTGGAGGGAATTAAGTCATCCTCCTTTAATTGAACAAGAATCCTGAAGACTGTTTTCCGACTTTCTCCCAAGGACGGAATCTCCAGGAAACATGAACAGAACCTGAAATAGATTTACAGCAGATAGCAATCAGACAGGGAGGGATCATGGCTGCATCTGCTATGACTAAAGGAAAGAAAATTATCATGGTAAGAACCTAATTTTCCCTTCCTTGTCATCAAGCAGATGCAGCCATTACAGATGGGATGTATCAAAGCAATCCCTAGATAGGGTAGGAACAAGCCACACCACGCGCCAGCACTTGCGCTCCAAAATGTGCGTCCCTCCTGGCAGCCTCATCCAGCCTGTAATGTCGGGCAAAAGAGCTTAGAAGCCCATATTGCTGCACTACAAACCTCTTGAAGAGAGAGTGCTCCAGTTTCAGCCCAAGAAGAGGAAATTCCTCTAGTGGAATGCGCCTTAAAAGGCATCAGGCGGAGGCCGGGCGGCAAACAAATAAGCTGAAAAGATAGATTCTTTGAGCCAACGGGCAATAGTGCTTTAGACGCTGGAGACCCTCTGCGAGGACCTGACAGCAAAACAAACAGATGATCAGAGGTCCTGAAAGAGTTAGTAACTCGCAGATACTGCAGCAGAGTCCTGCGCACGTCCAACAGGTGCAATTGCCCAAAAGATTCTGGAAACTCCTCCTTGACAAAGGAGGGCAATAAAATAGGTTGGTTTAGGTGAAACGCTGAAACCACCTTAGGCAAGAAGGAAGAAACGGTCCGAACCGTGACCCCGGACTCTGAAAATTGCAGAAAAGGGTCTCTACAGGACAGTGCCTGGAGCTCTGACACCCGTCTCGCCGAAGTAATGGCCACTAAAAAGATAGCCTTCAGTGTCAAATCTATCTCTGAAGCACGTCGAAGCGGTTCAAAGGGAGCACCCTGAAGGGCTTTCAGCACTAGCCCCAGGTTCCATGCTGGACAAGGTGCATACACGGGAGGACGGAGCCAAAGCACCCCTCTAAGAAACCGTGCCACATCTGGATGAGCAGCTAAAGACACGCCTTCAACCTTGCCACGCAGGGAGGCCAACGCTGCCACTTGCACCCGCAGGGAATTATAGGCCAAGCCTTTTTGTACACCATCCTGCAAAAAGTCCAGAATCGGCGAGACAGGAGCCCGCAGGGGTGTGATCTCTTTGGAAGCACACCAGACTTCAAACTGGCGCCAAATCCTGGCATAAGCCACGAAAGTGGAACGCTTGCGGGCTTGCAGGAGAGTGGTAATTACTTTATTGGAATAGCCTTTGTCTCTCAATTGCGCCCTCTCAATCGCCAGGCCATAAGACCAAATCGGCCGGCGTCCTCCATGGTCACCGGACCCTGTGACAACAGGTGCAGAACCAGAGGTAACTGAAGGGGATCCTCTACGAGCATCTGTCGGAGGTCCGCATACCAAGGCCTCCTGGGCCAATCCGGGGCGACAAGAACCACTTCTCCTGGATGCAGCCGAATCCGAAGGAGCACTCGCCCTATCAAGGGCCACAGAGGCAGCACATACAGTAAGCCCGGAGGCCAGGGTTGAGCCAAGGCATCCAACCTCACCGAGCGAGGATCTTTCCGTCTGCTGAAAAAGCACGGGACTTTGGCATTGATGCTTGTCGTCATTAGATCCATCATGTGCTTGCCCCACTTGGCACATATCTGCAGGAATACTTCGTCTGCAAGTTCCCACTCCGCTGGATCGATCTGATGCCTGCTTAGATAATCGGCTTGCACGTTGCTCTGACCTGCAATGTGAGCTGACAGAAACTGTAGATGCAGCTCGGCCCAGTGGCAAATTTGTTCGGCCTGCGCGGCTAGAGCTCTGCACTGAGTGCCGCCTTGTCGATTTATGTAGGCCACTGCTGTCGTGTTGTCCGACATCACTCTGACAGCCAATCATTCCAGGGTCACTTGAAAAGCCAGAAACACCTGAAACACCGCTTTCAACTCTAGGCGGTTGATGGACCACTCCGACTCCTCGGGTGTCCATAGACCCTGGGCATGCTTCCCTTTGCAATGTGCGCCCCAGCCTTTCAGGCTGGCATCTGTCACCACTAGGCACCAATCGGGGAGCGCCAGCGGCATTCCTCGCCGCAGCATGCTGTCTGAGAGCCACCACTCCATACTGAGTCGGGCCACAGGGAGCCAAGAGAGTCTGCATTGATAATCCTGAGATACTGGAGACCATCTTTGGAGTAGAGCATACTGTAGAGGTCTCAGGTGCGCTCTCGCCCAGGGCACCAGTTCCATGGTGGCCATCATCGATCCAAGCAGCTGGACAATGTCCCAAGCTCGCGGGTGGGGCATCCTCAGGAGCAGACGGACCTGATTCTGAAGCTTGCACCACCTTTGCTCGGGTAGGTACACATACCCCGAGGCTGTGTCGAACCTGGCCCCCAAATATTCTAGAGACTGCGAGGGGGTCAGGTGACTTTTGGCCAAATTGACGACCCAGCCCAGAGATTGAAGTACTGAGACCACTCTGGCTGTCACATGCTGACTCTCTGCAGCAGAGTTTGCTCGAATGAGCCAGTCGTCCAGGTATGGGTGAACCCGAATACCCTCTCGCCTTAGAAAGGCAGCTACTACCACCATAACCTTCGAAAAGGTGCAGGGAGCTGTGGCGAGGCCAAAAGGCAAGGTCCGGAACTTGAAATGCTTTCCCATCACCGCAAACCTCAGAAACCTCTGGTGCGGGGGCCAAATTGGTATGTGCAAGTAAGCTTCTTTCAGGTCCAGATACGTGAGAAACTCTCCTGGCTGTACCGCCACAATGACGGAGCGCAGGGTTTCCATGTGAAAATGCCGCACTCTCAGGGACTTAAGTCTTTTAAGTCCAGAATAGGGCGAAAAGACCCTCCTTTTCGCGGCACCACAAAGTAGATGGAGTAGCGGCCGCAGCCGTGTTCGGCGGGAGGTACCGGGGACACGGATCCTATCTGAATCAGACCTTGCAAAGTCTCCTCTACCGCCACCTGATTGGCGGCAGAACCGCATCGGGACTCCACAAACACGTCTCTTACAGGGGCATCGAATTCTATTCTGAAACCGTCTCTGATCAGGTCCAAGACCCACTGATCTGAGGAAATGTTGGCCCACTCCTCGGCAAAGAGGGAAAGACGTCCTCCGATGACAGGACTCGAGGAGAGGGCCGGCGCACCATCATTGAGAAGGTCGCCCCTGAACTCCAGGCCTTGAGCCAGTGGCTGTGGAACGTTTGTCCGAGCGAAAGGAGTTCCTCTGCTGAAAACGGGCACGAGAAGTGAACCCAGCAGAACGCCCCGGGCGGTACCTTCGAGCTTCACGGAAGCGAGGTCTGTAAGAGGAGTGGACCGCCGCACCCTTAGAGGAAGGCCGAGGCCTATCTTCATGCAAGTGCTGGGGTTTAGCCTCACCCAGGCCCTTCACAATTTTCTCCAACTCCTCACCAAACAGGAGAAGGCCTTGAAAGGACAACTTCACCAACCTTTGCTTAGAGGCCATGTCCGCCGCCCAATGCTGTAGCCAAAGAAGACGGCGAGCCGCCACTGCTACCGCCATGTGTTTAGCCGAAGCTCTGACAATATCATAAAGGGTGTCAGCAAGAAAGGACAAGGCAGACTCCATCCGCGGAGCCACATCTGAAAAGGGCTCCGCTCCATCACTGGGCTGTTCCACTGCCTGTTGCAACCAAGCCAGGCAGGCTCTAGCAGCATAACAACTGCATGCAGACGCCCGAATAGTGAGACCTGCAATTTCAAATGACCGTTTAAGTGCTGATTCCAGTCTACGGTCTTGAATATCCTTCAGGGCAACACCTCCTTCAACAGGGAGGGTAGTTCTCTTTGTCACAGCTGTGACTAGGGCATCCACTTTAGGCATAGAAAAGCGAGCCATATGCTCCTCACTCAGAGGGTATAATTGCCCCATAGCCCTGGAAACTTTCAAAGGTCCCAAGGGGTCAGCCCATTGAGCCGAAATAAGCTCTTGGATGCAGTCATGCAAAGGAAAGGCTCGAGCAGGCTTTTTGGTACTAGCCATCCTAGGATTCACAGAGGAGGCTGTGCCACTGGCAGGGTCCTCAATAGAGAGAGCCTGCAGGGCATCAGAAATAAGCACTGGCAGCTCATCACGGTGGAAAATCCTCACTGCGGAGGGAACGTCCAGATACTGAGTCACTTCTGCACCAGACTCTGGCTCGCAGCCCGACCACGGGGGGGAAAATGGAGGCGCAGCACTCTCTGAAGGGGAAAGAGCCCTTCTGCGCTTCATATTCTGCCAATTATCAGGGAATAACGCCTCAGAGGGCATACCCAGGCTAGAATCCACCGCGGGGGCATTAGAAGAGGCCCCTGCAGGGCTTTGTGGGAGAGCTCTTTTAAGCATGTATGCTTTATGCATTAATAAGACAAAATCAGGGGAGAAAAACTCACCCTGGGCACCCGGATCTCTGCCGGGGCTAGTAGCTCTCATATCAGCCTCACTCCGAGGCCTCCCCAGGGCTCAGGACTCTCCGTCTCAGCGGAGGTCGCGCCATGTGGTAAATTCAAAATGGCGCCCACTGCCAGCTCAGAGTGCGAAGAATCGTTGCTCGCCATGCTTGGGTCGGCTCTAACGTCTGTACAGCACGATTTACAGAGCCCCACTGCTGATCTGCGCTTGCCACACTTGGAACAGCGCTTTACTGTCTCCGCAGCCATCGTCGAAAACGGCGGTAAAATTCAAAATGGCGGTTCGCACCAAAATCGCCCCGATCGCGGGCCCACCCCGGAGGAGTCAGAAAACACTCTTACCTCACTGGACCGAGTATCACAGCTCCGGTCCCATAGAAAAAGGCAAGGAAAAACCTCTGTTTTTTTTTTTTTTTTTTTAAACGCTGTGAGGAAAGCAGAGGTAAATAGAACTCCGGAGGGCTCAGGTGAGTGGGATAGGCAGGGAAAGGGCGAACCTATGTGCCTGCATCCACTGTTGGTGGGGAAGGACAGGGAAAGCTAAGCAATGTGTCCACATCCACGGAGGTATGGGTAAGGCAGGGAAAGGGTGAACCTATGTGCCTTTAAAGTGAAGCTGCTATAGCCTCCAACACCCCTGCTAACAACTGGCAAAAGCACAGGAGCAACCTCCAGGCAGATTTTAGATGGAGCTCGAAGAAGCTGCAGCCACTCTGCTAGGGGAGATAGAGAATACTGAAGAGAGGCAGTGGAGCAAGCTGGTATGAGGCACTGAAAAAAGTGTGCTCTCTATCTCCCTCTGCTGGTTGATGGACACAACCCATCTGTAATGGCTGCATCTGCTTGATGAGAAGGAAATAATGACTTTTTGGGAGGAGCTGTTTGTCCATCACTGTGTTTAAAGTCAGCGATCTCTTATCTACATCTCTTGTCAGATGGACAAAACCCATTAGAGTTTCTGGATTCAGCTGCTGCGGACGCTAACACCCTGATTAGAAAAAAAAATTGACAAGACATCCAAGTTTTTAAAAAGATCAGTTTTTATTGAACCGAAAAAAGTGACCGTTTTGGAAATGTGCATTTGTTATACTTTTTGTATTCTGTGCATTATGCATTTCAATTTTTATTTCTCTCGCCCTTGTACTGATTACAGAGACTAGCTTTTCAGCATTTCCATTTTTAATGTTTGTCTTTTATTTTGTGATCTGTGTGGGTTGATGTGTGTTGTGTGTATGACTGACGTAAGGGATTCTGCTAGCATGTAGCTTGTGTGGGGATCTGTAAGTCTGATTTTTTTCAGACTTTCCAGTAGGTGGTTACATACAGTGATGTGAAAAAAATGTGTTCCCCTTCTGATTTTCCCTATGACTGCATATATGTTACACTGAATGATTTCTGATTTTTAAACAAAAAGAATTAGACAAAGTGAACCTGAGAAAACACAACACAGTTTTTCAATTATATCATTGCTTTAAGGAACAAAGTTATCCAACACCCATATCACCCATGTGAAAAAGCTGTGTGACATATATGCAACAACTCCCCATATCTGACAACTTAAAGATACTGGGATTAACGATAGACAGCCATTTATCTTTTGATAACCACGATAAGCTCACCACGAAGAAAATGTTTAATATGATGTGGATATTGAAACGAGTGAAGCCTTATCTCCCACGCAACACTTTCTGGAATCTGATACAGTCTACTGTTATTACCCGCGCCGACTACTGCAACAGTGTCTTTTTAGGATGCAAAACCCAAATACTGAAGAGACTCCAAACTGCCCAAAACACGGCTGCCAGACTTATTTTTGGCAAATCAAAATTTGAAAGTGCATTACCTCTTTGAGCAAAGCTTCACTGGCTCCCCATCAAAGAAAGAATAAATTTTAAGATCAACACAATGACCCACAAGATCATCCACGGCGAATCCCCTGGCTACATGAATGAATTGATCGACCTCCCTGCTAGTAACAGATCTATTTCTTCACGAACTTATCTTAACCTACACCTTCCCAATTGTAGAGGAATTAAGTACAAGACCTACTACGCATCCAGTTTCTCCTTTTTGGGCAGTCAGTTTTACCCAGACCAATCCGATTAATAAACGACTTCTTGCCCTTTAGAAAAATGCTGAAAGCTCATCTCTTTAAGCAAGCCTACCCAAATGCCCCAACCTAATCTCGCTAACTTCCACCCCAAATTCTGTTCTGACTTAAATACCAACCTCCCATCCTTCTCTTTCCATCTCTCCTTAATTTTATCCCTCCTTACCCTTTCTCCCAAATTACACTATCCTATCCACCCTCTTTTATCCTAGTCATATATTATCTAGCTCAACTTATCATACACTACTAAGCCCAACTTTACATTGTTTTACTACTGTTTTATTAAAATTCTATTAACTTTGTATTTCAAATTATTATGTAAGCCGCATTGAGCCTGCATTATGTGGGAAAGCGCGGGGTACAAATGTAATAATAATAAAAAAAAAAACAGAGGAAACCAAGAAAGGGGCAGGGAACACTTTTTCACATGCACTTTAAGTAACTTATTTGCAGAGTTTTGTGCTACTTTGCAAATCAAGTGGCAGTGGAAGGACTGTGCTGCTATTACCAAGGTACTATTAAAAAAAATGGAAGGTAGTGAAGGTACTCAACATTACTCACTATACAACTACAAAAACCACTCCACATCAAGAAAACCACTTAGGGATAATGTGTATACTACGTGGAGGAACAAGCCTCAGTAAGCCAAGACCTACTTAATTCGGGCTAACACGCGGCTTCAGTCTAATCTTAGGCAAAAAAAAAAAAAAAAAAAAAAACTTACCATAATTAAGGCTTTTCAGTGTTTACATTTTTAAGTTTTTTAAATTTTCAGTGATGATAATTTTCCACCTACCTTCAATATGTCTTGGCAAGAAGTACTTAACTTTTACAGTTGAAATTGTTGTTGCCTAAATCCAGCAGCTCCATTCTCCATTAATCCATACCATCCGACGATGGCCAGCGTTTCGTGTCACTGCATTAGAGATTTGCGGATCACTTAAAGTACAAGAGAGAATACAGCCAGGTTAGCAAGCTTAAATATAATCAGAAATATTCAAAGTATCAATCAACTATCCCACTCAGGCATCAAAAGCTCAATATTCGTTGCTGCTGGCTGTGGGCTCGCTCATACAAAATGGTGGTTACCAATTTTAACTATACACCCATCCCAATGAGTATCAACATTAGTTCTCCACATACCCAAAATGATGCCACTAAATTCTTCCGTTCAACCCCATAGGCTCAAGTGATTTTAAATGAAAAATCCAGCGCTGTTCAGCTTGTAACAGACAACCTCTTATCACCTCCTCTCGTCGGTGGAATCCATTCTAATGCTAAACAATTTAAAGAAGAGAATGAATGTTGAAAATGCTTACAATGATAAGCCAATGGAATGTTCTTTTTGTGTTACAATTGTGCTCGTGTTCTAGAATCCTAGTTTTCAAGGAACATGTAGTTTGTCTGACAAATTCTCAAAGGACACAATGCAGTACACAACAAAACACCTTGCACAGGAAGTCATCAACTTTAACTGATATACCTTCCCATCGGCAGGATTGTCAAATTCTTCTGCATTCATGGTGACTATACAAATAGCACATGTCATACAAGCAGTATGCCCTCCTGGATGGTCTTCAATTCTGTTTCTATCTCTGTACAGATAGAGCATTCATTGCTATATCCGTGTTTGGGAATCTTTTCTGATTGGAAGTCTTACCCTCCGACGACTAGTCTAGGAATACATATTGAATAACAAATCCCTAGACCCCTGATGCATGCCGGTAAGGCTGAAACATGAGTCGTGTCAGGTTGTCTTCACTGTTTTGGAAGACTTTTCAATAAACTTTGTTTTGAACACCATCTGGTGAGAGGTTCCGTTGCTCTACTTCTTTCGCTTGATGTTTTCCTTCCAGTAGAGCATTTTGTCTTCTGTTAGTGTCTATCGCCATACATACCTGAAAGGCATAAGGAGAAATTAGACCTTACCTGCTAATTTTCTTCCCTTTAGTCCCTCCGGACCGGCCCAGAATGTGACTGATGGGCTGTGCACGTCCTCCAGCAGGTGGAGACTGAGAAAAAAACTGTGACTCTAGAGAGAGCCAACAAGAGCCCTTGGCAACAAGAGAAAGATCCAGTAACAAAGTACCAAAGCAGAAGGAAGTAAAACAATAAGTAAATGGTCTGTGCATACGAAAGCCTAAGTAGCTAAGTAGCCTAAGTGTGCTACCAACAATAATGTGACCAATGACATGCCCCTGCATATCATGCACAAAAGGTTACATACTGAACCACAGAATTTGTGTTTTTTTGTTTTTTAAACAATGAAACCGGAAACCAGCAACACAGCTCCCAAGAAAACAACTCTTAAAGACACAGAATACCTAAAGGGAGGGATCTGGGCCGGTCCAGAGGGACTAAAGGAAAGCAAATTAGCAGGTAAGGTCTAATTTCTCCTTCCTTAGCATCCCTCCAGACTGGCCCAGAATGTGACTGATGGGAAGTAACAAAGCAGTAAGATTATGGGAGGGACCCTAACAGCCCCGCAGTCAAAACGTGTGCCCCGAAAACAACTTGCTGATGACTCAGGAGGTCCAATCGATAGTGCTTTGAAAAGGAATGCAAAGAAGACCAAGTCGCCGCCATACAAATGTCCTCCAGAAGTACCAGACAACATTCTGCCCAAGAAGTAGCCTGACCTCTGGTAGAGTGAGCCTTAACTCCTTCCGGAACAGCTTTCTCAGACAAAAGGTAAGCTGATGCAATAATTTCCTTAAGCCAACGAAAAATAGTGGGCTTAGAAGCCATAAGCCCTTTGTGTGAACCTCTAATGAGAGCAAACGATCGGACAGACAAATCTCCTCCGTAGACTTGACATAATGCTTCAGAACTCTTCTGACATCCAAATGCTTCAAGAGACGCTGCTCCTCCGACCCGGAGAAAGAACCTAGAACAGGCAACACCACCGGTTGAGATGAATGAAAATGAGTCCATACCTTGGGCAGAAAAGAAGGAACTGGTCTTAAAACCACTCGATCCAAGCTGAATTCCAAAATGGAGACCTACACGAAAGAGCCTGCAACTCCGAAAATCTCCTGAGGCAATAGCCACTAAAAACAATGCCTTCAGGGTTAAGTCCTTCAAAGTACAAGAAGATAAAGGCTCAAAGGGAGGCTTGGTAAGAACCGAGAGTACCAAATTAAGATCCCAGCGGGGAAAAGAACAGCAAGACGGAAGACGCAGGAGGTTAACCTCTCTTTAAAAACAGAACACATCCAGGTGGCTAGCCAGCGATCTTCCTTGAGCAAGACCTTGAAAACACATCAGAGCTGCAATCTGCACTTTAAGAGAAGCCAAAACAAGGCCTTTGTTGAAACCGCGCTGCAGAAAATCCAAATTTGCAAGACGGACGTGCAAAAGGGAGCTATCCCGAGCTCCTCACACCAGGCCTAAAAAATCTTCCAGGTCGGAACATAATTCAAAGAGGTAGAACGCCAACGAGAGCGAAGCATAGTAGCAATTACATTAGCGGAGTATCCCTTCTTGTCAGTCTCGCCCGCTCAAGAGCCAGGCCGTAAGACAGAATCGACCCAGATCCGGATGAAACACCGGGACCTGAGCCAAAAGATCCTGCCTGACCGGGAGCTTGAACGGATCCTATACTAGAAGCCGCTGAAGATCGGCGTACCACAGTCTGTGAGGCCAATCCGGCGCCACCAAAATCAGACGGCCCCTATGCATCTTGACTCTCTGAAGTAGACGCCCTATCAATGGCCAGGGAGGAAAGGCATAAAGAAGACAGGTCAGCCAGGGAGCAAACAGGTCCATCACCACCGCCCGATGCGCCACATTGCTTAGAGCCCCCAGGATCTAGCATGTTTCGACTGAGAAAGTCTGCCTGAACATTTTGAACTTCTGCTAACAAAGGCCGCTGACAGCACCAACAGATGCACCTCCGAGCACTGTGACAGCTGTGACGCTTCTTGCTCCAACTGCAGACTCCTCGTTCCTCCTTGCCAATTGATGTAAGCCACTGCGGTGGCATTTTCTGACATCACGCAGACTGCCTCGCCCCTCAACAGATGGATAAAGGTCTGGATTGCTACTTTAACTGCCCTGGTCTCTAATAGATATATTGAGCAAGATCTCTCCTGAGGAGACCACAGGCCTTGAGAATACTGTCCCTGACAGTGAGCTCCCCATCCCTGGAGACTGGCATCTGTTGTAACCACCCTCCAGTTGGGCTGATCCAGAGGCATACCCTTAGTCACACTGGCATCTTGCAGCCACCAATGTAGGCTGCTCTTCACCTGAGCCGGAAGTGACAATTTGTGATATAGAGAGTCCTTCTGTGACGACCACCGAGAAAGAGGCGACCTCTGAAGTGGCCTCATGTGAGCCCTGGCCAAAGGCACTGCCTCAATCGCCACCACCATAGAACCCAGGACCTGAAGATAATCCTTGGCCGCTGGCCTCGATGACTGCAATAAGTAACGAATCTGAGACTGCAGTTTGAGGACACGAGCCGGCAGCAGAAAAACACGGCCCTGCAACGTGTCAAAACAGACTCCCAGGTACTCCAATGACTGAGATGGCAGCAGACGGATCTTTTGTGCACCGACTACCCAACCTAGGGACTTCAAGAAGTCTACTACTCGAGCTGTCACGTGAACACTCTCCTGGTAAGACTTTGCTCTGATCAACCAATCGTCTACGTAAGGATGGACTAGAATGCCTTCCATTCTGAGTGTTGCGGCTACTACGACCATGACTTTGGTAAACGTCCGAGGAGCAGTCACAAGCCCGAAGGAAAGAGCCCAAAAATGAAAATGCTGGCCGAGCACCGCAAACTGAAGGAAACGTTGGTGTGCCAGTCGAATAGGGATATGCAAGTAGGTTTCTGTGAGGTCGAGCGATGTCAGAAACTCCCCGGTCTGCACCGCCACAATGACCAACCGTAAAGTCTCCATACGAAATGAGGGCACCATGAGGGCTCGATTGACCACCTGAAGATCTAAAATCGGCCTGAAGGAACCCTTTGCTTAGGAACCAGAAAGTTTATGGAGTAACGTCCTAGATGCTGCTCTGCCAAAGGACCTGGACAAATAGCCTGGAGGTCGAGAAGTCTGCATAGAGTGTCCCTGACAGCCTTGGTTTTGAGCATAGAACGGCAGGGAGACTCCACGAAAGCATCTGACAAAGGATGAGCAAGGTCTAAGGCGAACCCCATCGTAAATAACCTCTAGACCCCACTGGTCTGAAGTAATTTGGGCCCACCTCCCATAAAACTGCGCCAACCAAGCTTCTACCTGAACCAGAGGCTGGGCCCGCAAACCTTCATTGTAGAGGACGGGAGGAAGACGAGAAAGAATTTCCCGTTTCTCGACCGCTTCTACGACCACCCCAAAAGGAGAGGGTCCTCTGAAAAAAACTTGGATCGTTAAAACGGAACTACTCTCCCTGGTCTATACCGAAAAGCACAGCCCTTACCACAGCCAGAAAAAAACACCACATCCAGGTCCCCTGGGACAATCCTCAGGAAGCCTCGGAACTTTAGCCTCACTGCAGCAGCTTATCCAACTCATGACCAAAGAGAAACGAACCCTTAAAAGGAAATTTACTAAGCTTGGACTTAGAGCCCGCAACCGCAGACCAGCCACGAAGCCAAAGAGAGTGACAGGCCGCCACGCAAAGAGCCACAGACTTAGAAGAGGCCCGAAGCAAGTCGTAAAGAGCATCTGCCAAAAAGGCCAAACCCATTTCCAACTTCGCCACTTCGGCATCTATCGCTGAAAAATCATCAGAAGAACGGTCCAAGACCTTTTCAGACCAACAAAAACAGGCTCTCGCTACTAAAGAACCACAGATAGCAGCCTGCACTGCCAGAGCAGAATCAAAACTATTCTTTAACAAGGATTCTATAGGGCGATCCTGGACATCCCTCAAAGCCATCCCGCCATCCACGGGAACCTTATTTCGTTTAGTGACTGCAGACACTACAGCATCCACCACTGGAGGGCGTAAAGGATCCTTGTCTGAATCCGGAACAGGATAAAACCTGAGCATGGATCTGGAAAGATGAAAGGCAGAATCCGGCACCTAACACTGTGCCTGAATGATGTCCCTAATATCCTGATGCATTGGAAAAGTCTTACCTGGCCTACGAATTCCTTTCTGGACTCTGCCACTGGAGTCTCCTGCTCCTCAAATCACAAGGTAGTGGAAACCTGAGAAATAAGCTCCTGCAGGTCATCTTTATGAAAAATTCTCACCACTGAAGGATCCTCCCCCACAGGGAGAGGCTCCGCACCATCTTCCAGCTGACCGAGGTCCTCAGGAAAATGACTTTCCAGAAACACCTATACCTCCTCCAAGGATGGCATTTCCTGGTCCAAGTCAGAAGAAAAATCCTCTTCTAAATCCCCAAACTGCCTGGGCCACTTAGCAGCCGCTGCTTGGACCTCCTGAGGCCTCTTTCACTGAAGCCTCTCCTGGAGCAGCTTTGTGCAATAAAAAAAACCTTAGTACATTTGTACCACAAAGTCAGGTGGGAAGCCACCTTCACCTGCTGAAGAAACAGGAGTCTGAGGCAGAGAAGGCAGGGATGCAGCAAAATGGCAACGTTTCGCACCAAAATCGGCGCTGCTAGCAAGGCTGAAACGACCGCACTTAAAACTGCCGAATCGGACCCCCCTCCCCCCCATTAACAACACCAACATTTTTACAGCCCCTGCTCCCTGCTCCAACGAAGCATCTACCATGATGCAAAATTAACAAGCACCGCTCGAGCTGACTCCCTGACACTGACAGACTGAACAGTGGCGGAGCTTCTCTGCCATTGCGTCTACCTAAGCCAACTGCGAACCAAAACAGGAGCCAGAAAAAAAAACAACAGCAAACTGTCACAGAGAGAAAACAGAAGCTGTCTTGCTCGTTTAAAGAGAAAGTAAAGGGCAGAGAATCAAAATCAAAGCTCGCCTTTTTTTTTTTCCTCCTGGCTGCCTCTCCTGCCTCAAAAGCTCTTCCCCTGAAGAGCTTGAGGAAACTGCCTTTTTGTGCTGAGATTTCCTCTTTTTTTTTTACTCAAGCACAGCTTAAAAGAATACCAGGGAGGACATGGGGGGAGGACATAGGGGGAGGGACCCGGCCACCCGAGTTTGACACCCCCGAGGTGTTAAAGAGACCCCCACGGGCCTCTGCCTCTAAATAACAGGCTTTTAAAAATATATCTATATCTATATATATCCGGATGCAAAGAAATAAATTAAAACCAACTAAAAGAATTACAGCAAGAAATAGAAAAATATAAAGAATATAATATAACAAATATCATATAAAGAATGAGATTGAAGGGCTCACCACCTTCCACCTGGCTGGAGACTACAGAGCCAACAAGGGACCTTGGCAACAAGAGAAAGATCCAGTAATCTCAGTCACAGTTTTTTTTCTCAGTCTCCACCTGCTGGAGAGCGTACACAGCCCATCAGTCACATTCTGGGCCTGTCTGGAGGGACACTAAGGAAAATCTGCTTGAAATTCCATTACTAACTGAAGGCTACCCTCAGTCTATATTGTTTTAAATGAGGCAATGTAGTGACCATACACCAATGCCATCTCATGATTTTCACAACTGCATTAGCTGCCGTGGTGTATTTTAAAACACGTCATTAAGTTATGATTGGCTTCCTAGCACAGAGTAACAATAGTATTCTATCATTACATTTGACTCTCTTATATGTTTTATGGATATCTGGCCTAGGATATCCTCTGTCAGTGAGCTTCTGCTTGAGAATTATATTTTGCTCTTTAAATTCTTGATCAGTAGAACAAATTCGCCTATAACGTAGAAACTGATACTAGGAGGCTATCTTTTAAAGAACGGGGGTGACAGCTATCATGTTAAAGAAATGAATTTCTATTGGTCTTCTTGCAAAAAAATAGTACTTTTAATAGTACTTTTAAATCATACCTCTTCTTTCAAAAAATAGTGGTTTTAAATTCTGCCTCTTCTTTCAAAACTTTTACATTCAAAAAAGCTCTCTCAGTCAGATGGCACTGAAGTAAACTAGGATTCTAGAACACACAATTGTAACACAAAAAGAACACTCCATTGGCTTATCATTATAAGTATTTTGAACATCTGTTCTCCTCATTAAAATGTTTATCACAGATTCCAACAACAAGGAGAGAAGGTGATAGGAGATCGCGACTATTACAGGCTGAACAGCGCTGGACTTTTCATTTAAAATCACTTGAGCCTATGGGGCTGAATGAAAGAATTGACTTGCATCACTTTTTCTAATCTGATTGGGGGAAACAAAGGGTGTGTGGAGAGCCGCTTGTTGATTGATACTTATTGGGATGGGAATATAGTTGAAATTGGGAACCGCCATCTTGAATGAGTGAGCACGCAGACAGTAGTGACGAATGTTGAGCTTTTGAAGCATGAGTAGGATAGTTGATTGATACTCTGAAGATTTCTAATGATATTTCAGTTTTGCTAACCTGGCTGTATTCTCTCTTGTACTTTAAGAGACCTGCAAATCCTTGATGCAGTGACAAAAACGCTGGCGGAGTAATGAAGAATTGGAGCTGCTGGATTTGGGCAACAACAGTTTCAACTGTATCTAAGTTAAGTACTTCTTGCCAAGACCTATTGAAGATGATAATTTTCCAACTATCACTGAAAATTTAAAATTTAAAAAACTTCAAGTCTGAAAAAGCCTTAATTATGGAACGTTTCTTGCCTATGATTGGACTGAAGCCATGCATTAGACCAAATTAAGTAGGCTCTTGGCTTACTGAGGCTTTTTCCTCCACATATTATACACATTATCTCTGAGCAATACTGAGGAACTGCCAGAATTTGAATATCATGTCTGTAATGTAAGCTGAAAGGTCCTAGCTATGAATATATTCCAGAATGGAAATGAAAAAGTTTCTTAGTGTTCGTAGTAAATTTGAATTTGATTTTTTTTTCACCTTTCAGCTCCACATTAAAAAAAAAACTGTGTAGCTTAGTCCTGTCTCACTGATTAAACAAAGAATAAAACTTCTACACACAAAAAAAGAAATTGTAACTAATTTTTTTAAAATTTAAACAGGAATTCTTTTATTAAAAGTTTGCACATGACAAATAAGGCCAAGGAGTACACAGTCTCAAAAACGTAAACTATATACAAACGTAAGATAACAGTACACAAAGAACTTCCTTATTTATGGAGTGTTTTACCACTCCATAAGTGGAGTGGAGGAGTGGTTAGGGTGGTGGACTTTAGTCCTGGGGAACTGAGTTCAATTCCCACTTCAGGCACAGGCAGCTCCTTGTGACTCTGGGCAAGTCACTTAACCCTCCATTGCCCCATGTAAGCCGCATTGAGCCTGTCATGAGTGGGAAAGCGCGGGGTACAAATGTAACAAAAATAAAATAAATATCCCAACCAGAGAAAGTCCAGAAAAGGGTAAATTTTATAACTAATTTCAGTAACAATGTAAATTATACTCCCTTGTATCATTTTTAACAATGAAACATTTAAGATTTGTTTATTCAGCTGCAAACTGTAGTGTGGATTGTGCCATGCACAAACATTGTCTATCAGATTTATCATAGCAGAAGAAAGGCTCTAGGAGTGTATCCAATGTACTTTTTCTTGAGCAAACCATAGAACCTGGTTTTGGAACTTTTCAATGTGCACTATCCAGCCCAGTTTGGATACAACCATGGTTAGGACAATGTAGGGCTCATTTTCAAAGCACTGAGATTTACAAAGTTCCATAGATTACTATGGCCAAGTCTAAGTGCTTTGAAAATACACCTCCAAGTCTGGGGAAGGGAAAATTAGGTTCTTACCTTGGTAATTTTCTTTCCTTTAGTCACAGCAGATGAATCCATTAACTGATGGGTTGTATCCGCCTACCAGCAGGTGGAGATAGAGAACACTGAAGAACCACAGTGACCCTTGGACGGCTAACCCCAAACTGCCTTCAGTATTTGAAATTTCCAAAGCAGAGTGAATAAGAAAGGTAGCATCACAAACTTTCTTCACAGCGAACAAATGCCCCAGAACCGGAGCAATAACCACACAAAGGAGGGACAATCTCAACCTCCTGTAATAGAACAGCATGTAGAAATTCTGAGAACTGGTTTCCAACTTCTCCCAATGAGATATATATCTGCATGAAAAATCTGAACAAAAAACAAAGACAGGGAGGGATCATGGATTCTTCTGCTGTGACTAAAGGAAAGAAAATTACCAAGGTAAGAACCTAAATTTTCCCTTCCTTGTCATCAGCAGCAGATGAATCCATTAACTGATGGATGTACCAAAGCACTCCCTACTTAGGGTGGGAACAGGCCACTCCGCAAGCATGCACTTGTGCTCCAAAAATCGCGTCCTGCTTCGCTGCAACATCCAGCCTGTAATGCCGGACAAATGAGAGCTGAGAAGCCCAAGTAGCCGCACTACAGATCTCTTGAAGAGAGAGTGCACCCGTTTCACACCACGAGGAGGAAATCGCTCTCGTGGAATGTGCCTTAAACGCTTCAGGCGGAGACCGGCCTGAAAGCAGATACGCAGAAAAGATGACTTCCTTGAGCCAACGGGCTATAGTGGCCTTAGACGCCTGGCACCCACGTCAAGGACCTGTCAACAATACAAAAAGGTGATCAGAAGTCCTGAAGTCATTTGACATCTGTAGATACTGCAACAGAGCCCTGCGGACATCCAAAAGATGTAATTGCCCAAAGGAGTCTGGGAAATCTTCCCTAGAAAAGGAAGAAAGAAAAATGGGCTGGTTCAGGTGAAACGCTGAAACCACTAGGAAGAAAGGAAGGCACCATATGTACCATTACTCCGGACTCCGAGAATTGTAGAAAAGGGTCCCGACAGAACAGCGCCTGCAGCTCAGACACGCGTCTAGCCGATGTCATGGCCACTAAAAACACAGTCTTGCGAGTCACATCCTTCTCCAAAGCTCGCATAAGCGGGTCGAAAGGCGAACCCTGGAGAGCCTTCAACACCAGCCCCAGGTCGGACAAGGTGACCGCACTGGAGGGCTGAGCCACAGCACCCCTCTGAGAAATTGGGCAATGTCCGGATGAGCAGCAAGGGACAAGCCAGAGACTTTCCCTCGGTAGCATGCCAATGCTGGCACTTGAACCCACAGGGAATTGTAAGCCAGGCCTTTTTGTAAGCCATCCTGCAAAAAGTCCAGCACCGGCTAGACAGTAGCCTGCGTGGGAGTGATCGCCTTTGAAACACACCACGCCTCAAACTTGCGCCTGCAAGAGAGTGGAAATGACCTTGTTAGAGTATCCCTTATCTCTCAATTGCACCCTCTCAAGAGCCAGGCCGTAAGACCAAATCGGCAGGGATTCTCCATAGACACTGGACCTTGAACCAACAGGTTTGGCACCAGAGGCAAATGAAATGGAGCCTCCATCATCATCCGACGGAGACCCGCATACCACGGACGCCTTGGCCAGTCCGGAGCGATAAGAATTACCAATCCCCTGTGTAGTTGAATCCGAAGGAGGACTCGCCCTATCAAGTGCCAAGGAGGGAACACATACAGGAGGCCCGAGGGCCAAGGTTGGCCAGTGCATCCAACACCGCCGAGGATCTCTCCTTCTGCTGAAAAAGCGAGGGACTTTGGCGTTTGCACTTGACGCCATTAGATCCATTTCGGGGGTCCCCCATTTGGCACAAATCTGAAGAAAAACTTCTGCCAGCTCCCATTCCGCCAGGTTGATTTGGTGCCTGCTGAGAAAATCGGCTTGCACATTGCTCTGACCTGCTATGTGAGCTGCTGACAGAAGTTGCAGGTGGAGCTCGGCCCAGTGGCAAATCTGAGCGGCCTCTGCGGCCAGGGCCCTACACTGAGTGCCGCCCTGACGATTTATGTAGGCCACCACTATCATAGTGTCTGAAAGGACCAGGACTGCAAGCCCCTTCAGAGTCTTTTGGAAGGCCATAAGAGCCTGAAATATCGCTCTCAGTTCCAAGCAACTGACAGACCATCCCGCTTCCATGGTTGTCCACTGACCCTGAGCATAGCTTCCCTGGCAATGTGCTCCCTAGCCCAAAAAGCTGGCATCTGTTATCACCAGGCACCAAGAAGGAAGCGCAAGTGGCATTCCTTGGCGCAGCATCCTGTCGGAGAGTCACCACTCCATACTGAGCCGGGCTGCAGGGAGCCACGTTAGTCTGCGTTGATATTCCTGGGAAATCGGAGATCATTGTTGAAGCAGGGCAATCTGCAGAAGCCTCATATGCGCTCTCGCCCATGGAACCACCTCCAAGGCGGCCATCATCGACCCCAGCAGCTGGACCACGTCCCAAGCTCACGGGCGAGGCATCCGCAGGAGCAGACGGACCTGATTTTGAAGCTTGCACCGCCTTTGGTCAAGGAGAAGACAAACCCCGAGGCCGTGTCGAACCGGACCCCCAAATACTCGAGAGACAGAGGGGGTCAGGTGACTTTTGGGTATATCGACCACCCAGCCTAGAGCCTGCAGGACTGTAACCACTCTGGCTGTGGAAAGACGACTTTCGGCTGCCGAATCCGCTCTGATGAGCCAGTCGTCGAGTTAAGGTTGAACTCTGATACCCTCTCGCCTGAGACAGGCAGCTACGACCACCATTACCTTGGAAAAGGTATGGGGAGCTGTGGCTAGGCCGAAAGGCAAGGCCCGAAACTGGAAATGTTGTCCCAACACTGCAAACCGGAGAAACTGCTGATGCGGGGGCCAAATAGGAATGTGCAAATATGCTTCTTTTAGGTCCAGAGACGTGAGAAACTCTCCTGGCTGTACCGCACAATGATGGAGCACAGGGTTTCCATGTGAAAGTGTCGTACACTTGGGGCCTCGTTGACTCTTTGCAAGTCGAGGATCGGTCTGAAAGACCCGCCTTTTCGAGGCACGACAAAATTAATGGAATAGCGGCTGCAGCCATGTTCGGCGGGAGGCACCGGGATCACCGCTCCGAGGTGCAGCAAGACTTGCAAGGTCTCCTCTACCACCGCCCGTTTTACAGCAGTGCCGCATCAGGACTCCACAAACACGTCTTTCACCATGACACCGAATTCCAATCGGTAACCTTCTCTGATCAGGTCCAGGACTCACTGATCCGAGGTAATCTTGGTCCACTCCTCTAGAAGGAGGGAAAGCCGTCCTCCTACTGCAGGAATCAAGGAGTGGACCGGCGTCCCATCATTGTGGAGGACACCCCTGAACTCCAGGTCGAGATCCGGCCGCTGTGGAGGGTTTGTCCAAGCGAAAGGAGTTCCTCTGCTGAAAACGAGCACGTTGAGAAAATCCAGCAGAGCACTCCAGGCGATACCTATGAGCTTCACGGAAGCGAGGTCTAGAGGAGGAGGGAAACACAGAACCCTTGGAAGAAGGCCTCGGCCTATCCTCAGGTAACCGATGGGGCTTAGAGTCCCCTAGGTCTAACAAACTTCTCCAAATCCTCTCCAAACAACAGGAGGCCCCGAAAGGGTAACCTCACCAGCCTTTGCTTAGAGGCCATGTCAGCCGCCCAATGCCATAGCCAAAGAAGGCGGTGGGCAGAAACCGCCAGAGACATCTGTTTAGCCGAAGCTCTGACCAGATCATAAAGGGCATCAGCCAAAAATGACAGGGCCGACTCCATCCACGGGGCAACCTCAGACAGGGACCCCGCACCATCCATGGGCTGTTCCACTGCCTGTAGTAACCAGGAAAGACATGCCCGGGCTGCATAGGAACTGCAAATAGACGCCCTTAAGGCAAGGCCCGCAATTTCAAAGGACCGCTTCAGCGCAAATTCCAGCCGCCGGTCCTGCATGTATTTCAAAGCGACCCCTCCCTCTACTGGGAGAGTGGTATTTTTAGTCACCGCCGTGACCAACGCATCCACTTTAGGCATCCCCAAAGGGGCCAAGTGCTCCTCACTCAGAGAGTAAAAGCTGGCCCATAGCCCTGGCCACTTTCAAAGGCCCATCGGGGTCAGACCATTGAGCTGAAATAAGCTCTTGGATAGAGTCATGCAAAGGAAAGGCCCAAGTAAGCTTCTTAGTAATCGCCATCCTAAGATTAACAGAGGAGGCTTCGCCTTCAGCAGGATCATCAATCGAAAGGGCCTGCAAGGCGTCAGTAATGAGAGCTGGCAGCTCGTTGCAGTGGAAAATCCGAACCGCATTGGGATCATCCAAATCCAGTGGCAAACAGGCACCCTCCTCTGGATCATCTGTCCCTGAGGGCCAGATACCTCAGACTCCCCACAGCCCAACCACGGGGGGGGGGGGGGGGGGGGAGATGCGCCACTTTCAGACGAGGGAATTTACCTATGTTTAACGTGTTTCCAATGCTCGGGCGGAGAAAATAACATCTGAAGCCATCCCCGGGGCCTCAACACCCGGAGGGAACCCAGGATACAACGCAGTGTCAAGACACCTGCGGCAGAGCTCTTTTCAGCATGAAGGCTTTATGCATTAAAAGCACAAACTCAGGGGAGAAAAACTCACCATGACCCTCCGCCTCCGAATTAGGAGAAACGGATGTTGGAGCTCCTCTGGCAGCCTCTAAACGAGGCGTCCTCCTACAGACTCCTCCCCCCCAACCGCGAGGGTCGAGAAATGCGGCGTTTCCAAAATGGCGCCCACTGCCAGCTCCATCGAGCGGGAAGAATCATCGCTCGGCATGCTTGTACTAATGCGAGCGTCTAAAGGAGAATGTTTTGCACAGCCCCGCTGTTGATCTGCGCTTACCACAACGGGAGCAGCGCTTAACTGCCTCAGCAGCCATCGCCCGACAGGACAGAAATATAGCAATAAAATGGCGACTTCGCACATAAACTTATCCCGTTCGGAACGGCGTCCGCAAGACCTCCCTGGAGGAGCTGGGCACCACTCTCACTTCAGAAGACCGAGTCAACGAGCTCCGGTCAAGCTGCACAGAACCAGAATCTCTGGAAAAAGCCTCAGAAATAGCAACGCTGTACAAGCGCGCATTTTTTTTTTTAACGCTGTGAGGAAAGTTGGAGGCAGGCAGCAACAGGAGGACTCCAGGAGGAGGAGGGAATGGGTAAGGCAGGGAAAGGGCGAACCTATATGCCTTTAAATTGGGCACCACCAGCCACAACACCCCTGCTCAACTGGCAAAGCACAGGAGCCACCCCAGGCAGAAATCCAGGAGCTGATCAAGCTACGTCCACGAGATAGAGAAATACTGAAGGCAGTTGGGGCTAGCCGTCCAAGGGTCACTGTGGTTCGTCAGTGTTCTCTATCTCCACCTGCTGATAGGCGGATACAACCCATCAGTTAATGGATTCATCTGCTGCTGATGATAAGGAATTTGGAAATGTTAAGCCCCTAGTACAATTTGACTAGACTGGTCACCAGAACAGAGTTCCTCAGCCGCTGGGTAACTGAACGGTCTACTGTAAGCTCTGAGTGACCTCAATACACTGACAGATGGGGAGAGTAGGAACTAAAGCCACACTCCCCTTCTCCTTGAGCATCTCCGTGGAATTATTTGAGTTCTCCACACACATGCATTCTCTTTGGATTTTCTTCCCTCAATACACTGGGAGCATAAGGTCCACTGGGCTTCTTTCTGGTTGGGGGGGGGGGGGGGGGGGGGGGGAAGGAGAGGAGAGGCTTAAAACTGATGTGACAGCAACTACCTAAGGGGCAATGGACCAAAATTCAGTATGTTCAACATGTTTACTCTGGTCTCATCGTCCTGTAAATGAAATGGATGGTCTCGGTCATTTCTTTGACTGGTAAAGAGGTACTCCACTGATGGCTCCCTCCTCATACGTAGGTGAGAGGTCTGAGGGGAGACCAACAGACTAGAGTTGCACAGGGACAAAAATGTAACCCGTCCCACGGGAAATGTAACCAATCCCGCCCATCCACACAGTAATGTAACCTGTCCCTGTCGCAATTAATCTTCTCCATCCCAGCTGCCCAGCCCTTGCAACACCGCACTGTAGTCACCTTGCTCCCCCCACCCCCACCCCCCACAAGAAAGATCTGCATGAAATATTTATTTTTATTTTGACTTATGAAAACCACTTGTCCCTGAAACATGCTCAAAACAAAATAATCCATTTGTACAAAAGAGATGAGGTGAAGATGTGCCCCTATGAAAGGAGAGTGTAATTTTACCTCCAATTTTTATAACACCAAGCTCCCCAAGGCAGATTACAACAGTTAAGATGAACCCATCAGTAAACAGGATATCGTCACAGAAATTTGGCCATGAATTACGGTATTGTATAGGACAGTAGAAAAATGAGAACAAAATACATCCCTTATTAGTGCTGTTTCTACCAGATACAATAATGCTTGAAGTTGTTTTAGTGATATTCAGCTTTTATTTCATGATATTTATATCTACATATGCGAAGCTTTCAAATTAAAAAGCTATAAGCAAAAAAAACAAAACAAACATATACATACATATATATGTATACGTGTATACATATATATGTATATGTATATGTATATATATGTATATAGGTATATATATATACGTATATACATATACATACATATATATACGTATATATATATACATACACGCATATACATACATACACACATATACATACATATATATACGTATATATACGTATATATATACATACACACATATACATACATACATACACACGCATACATACACGCATATACATACATACACACTAGCCGTTAAGCCCGTTAAAACGGGCGAGATTTCCAGCTACCCTCCTCGCCACTGCTCCCTGCCCCCTCCGTGCCGGGCCCCCTGCACTGACTTGACAGCGCCTCTCACCTCCATGTGAAAGCGCTGCAGGCGCTGCTGCCTGCAGCGCTTCCACACAGAGGTGAGAGGCGCTGTCAGGTCAGTGCAGGGGGCCCGATACGGAAGGGAGCGGGAGCGCCGGCGGGAATGGGGGGGGAGGGTGGAGGTTGGTGCGCGCCATGTTCGTTTCCAGGCTCCAGCAGCAGCGTCCGACTGTTTCCCTCTCTGTTCCGCCCTCTGACGTCATCACATCTTGACGCGAGGGTGGGACAGAGAAGGAAGTCTCTACTGCGCATTTGCAGGTGAGTTGGTCACTTGCCATTTATATGTTTGATATACATAAGTAATGCCATACTGGGAAAAGACCAAAGGCCCACCAAGCCCAGCATCCTGTCCCCGATCAAGGCCACCTGGCAGCTTCCCAAACATATAAAAATTCTATACATGTTATTCCCGAAATTGTGGATTTTTCCAAGTCCATTCAGTAGCGGTCTATGGACTTGTCCTTTAGGAAACTGTCCAAACCCTTTTAAAACTCTGTCAAGCTAACCGCCTTCACCAAGTTCTCTGGCAACAAAGTCCAGAGTTTAATTACACGTTGGGTGAAGAAAAATTTTCTCCTATTTGTTTTAAATGTATTACAATGTAGTTTCATCACATGCCCCCTAGTCCTAGTATTTTTGGAAAGCGTGAACAGACGTTTCACATCCACCTGTTCCACTCCACTCATTATTTTATATACCTCTATCATGTCTCCCCTCAGCCGTCTTCTCCAAGCTGAAAAGCCCTAGCCTCCCTAGTCTTTCTTCATAGGGAAGTCGAACCATCCCCGCTATCATTTTTGTCGTCCTTCGCTGCACCTTTTCCAATTCCACTATATCTTTCTTGAGATGCGGCGACCAGAATTGGACACAATACTCAAGGTGCAGTCGCACCATGGAAAGATACAACGGCATTATAACACCCTCACACCTGTTTTCTATACCTTTCCTAATAATACCCAACATTCTATTCGCTTCCCCAGCCGCAGCAGCACACTGAGCAGAACGTTTCAGTGTATTATCGATGACGACACCCAGATCCCCTTTCTTGGTCCATAATTCCTAACGTGGAACCTTGCATGACGTAGCTATAATTCGGGTTCTTTTTCCCCCACATGTATCACCTTACACTAGCTCACATTAAACGCCATCTGCCATTTAGCTGCCCAGTCTGGTAAGGTCCTTTTGTAATTTTTCACAATCCTCTCGCGAATTAACGACTTTGAATAGCTTTGTGTCATCAGCAAATTTAATTACCTCGCTAGTTACTCCCATCTCTAAATCATTTATAAATATATTAAAGAGCAGCGGTCCTAGCACTGACCCCTGAGGAACCCCACTAACTACCCCTCTCCATTGTGAATACTGCCCATTTAACCCCACTCTCTGTTTTCTATACTTCAACCAGTTTCTAATCCATAATAGGACATTACCTCCTATCCCATGACCCTCCAATTTCCTCTGCAGCCTTTCATGATGCACCTTGTCAAACGCCTTGTGAAAATCCAGATACACAATATCAAACGGCTCCCCTTTGTCCACATGTTTGTTTACTCCTTCAAAGAATTGAAGTAAATTGGTCAGGCAAGATTTCCCCACACTAAAGCCGTGCTGACTTGGTCTCAGTAATCCATGTCCTCGGATGTGCTCTGTAATTTTGTTTTTAATAATAGCCTCTACTATTTTCCCCGGCACCGACGTCAGACTCACCAGTCTATAATTTCCCGGATCTCCCCTGGAACCTTTTTTAAAAATCGGCGTTACATTGGCCACCCTCCAATCTTCCGGCACCACGCTCGATTTTAAGGATACATAGAGGCATATTTTCAAAGCACTTTGGGAGGCTAAGTTCCATAGGTTTCTATGGAACTTTGGGAGGCTAAGTGCTTTGAAAATGAGCCTGATAGTAACATAGTAGATGACAGCAGAAAAAGACCTGCATGGTCCATCCAGTCTGCCCAACAAGATAACTCATATGTGCTACTTTTTGTGTATACCCTACCTTGATTTGCACCTGTCCTCTTCAGGGCACAGACCATACAAGTCTGCCCAGCACTATCCCCGCCTCCCACCATCGGCTCTGGCACAGACCGTATAAGTCTGCCCAGCACTATCCCCGCCTCCCAACCACCAGTCCCGCCTCCCACCACCGGCTCTGGCACAGACCATATAAGTCTGCACAGCACTATCCCCGCCTCCCAACCACCAGCCCCTCCCTCCCACCACCGGCTCTGGCACGAACCGTATAAGTCTGCCCAGCACTATCCCCGCCTCCCAACCACCAGTCCCTCCTGCCACCACCGGCTCTGGCACAGACCGTATAAGTCTGCCCAGCACTATCCCTGCCTCCCAACCACCAGCCCCGCCTACAGGTTATAACTTATTTTGAGTTAGTCTTCACTGGACCAAACTTGCTTTCATTGTGCTATCACCATCCAGCTGGATAGGCAGTGTCTTAAAAGGTGGAGGATAAAGGATATATTTGTTGTACATTTTTTTTGTAAATTGCATATCACTAACAGTAGTTCCGCAAGTTCATTTTTCAGTTCTATCAGTACTCTAGGATGAATACCATCCGGTCCAGGTGATTTGCTACTCTTCAGTTTGCCGAACTTCCCCATTACGTCCTCCAGGTTTACCGTGAATTCATTAAGTTTCTCCGACTCGTCCGCTTGAAATACCAGTTCCGACACCGGTATCCCACCCAAATCTTCCTCGGTGAAGACCGAAGCAAAGAATTCATTTAATCTCTCCGCTACGTCTTTGTCTTCCTTGATCGCCCCTTTTACCCCTCGGTCATCCAGCGGCCAAACCGATTCTTTTGCCAGCTTCCTGCTTTTAATATACCGAAATAAATTTTACTATGTTTTTTTTTGCCTCTATTGCTATCTTTTTTTCATAATCCCTCTTGGCCTTCTTTATCTACGCCTTGCATTTGCTTTGACACTCCTTATGCTGCTTCTTGTTGTTTTCAGACGGTTCCTTTTTCCATTTTCTGAAGGCATTTCTTTTAGCCCTAATAGCTTACTTCACCTCACTTTTTAACCACGCCGGCTGTCTTTTGGACTTCCGTCTTTCTTTTCTAATTCGCGGAATATGTTTGGCCTGGGCGTCCAGGATGGTATTTTTGAATAGCATCCACGCCTGTTGTACAGTTTTTACCCTCTCAGTTGCCCCTCTAAGTTTTTTTTTTTTTTATTTATGCAATTTTAAATTTCACAAGAAAGTATCTTGTTACATGTAACATTAGGTACATTGTGAAACATGTAGTATATATATATTTAAAGCAAAATACAAGGAATTCAAAATAAATCACAATATCACTACCTTAGACCTCAATATGAATTCTGGAGGAGGAGGAAATACAGATTCAGGGAATCTAAAAATTGAATAGTAATAAACATAGAAAGGCATTAGCCCTAACATCCACCTTCTTCCTTTAAGTCTGGTATCAAGACTTGACAATCTTTTTCAGGCCTATGAATTCTCTTGATTTGGTACAAAGAAAACATATTTTACGCCCAAGTATTTTACTATACATTTACATGGGTATGCAAGCAAAAAGGTTGCACCCAGTGACCTCGTTTCTTCCCTCAATACCAGGAATTGTTTCCTTCTTTCCTATGTTGTTCTTGCAACATCTGGAAAGATCCACAATTTCTGACCACAGAACTTTTGTTGAGTATTTTTAAAGTATAGTCTTAATACAGAGTTAAAGTCTTGCTCGAATACAAACGAGATTAATAGAGTAGCTCTGTTAGTTACCTCAGTCAATGAGTCCTCTAGAATAAGTGAAATGTCTTTCAGTTCCCCAGAATTTTCTTGGTCTAAAAGTCCAGGAATCTCTTCTTGGGTTTTCTTAACCGGAAGAAAGAAAATCTTATTTATTGGAGGTATATTTTGATTGGAGAATTTTAAATTTTCAACAAGAAATTTTTTAAACGTGTCCAATGGCGAGACTCCTATTGGCTTTGGAAAATTCAGGATTCGCATATTTAATCTTCTATTGTAATTTTCAAATTGTTCTATCTTCTGACGAATATTTGTGTTATCTTTCATTATTACTGTAACATTTTCTTTAATCCTTTGAATCTCATCTTGAGACTTCTTCTCTTGGTCCTTAAAGTCCTGTTTCAGCTTATCAACTGATTTAGAAAGTTGGTCAACAATAGTTACTAGATTTTTAGTTTCTTGCGTTGAATTTATAATAAGGGCTTGCATCTTTTCCATCGCATTCCAAAGAGTGTCAAGGGTTACTACCCTGGGCGGGACAGACCCTCTTCCCGATGTTAAATCACCTTCCACTGCCGTCTTCATCTCCGAGGGGGGGCCCTCTCTACTGCCCACAACTTCCCCAACTTCCGGGTTATATGATGCAGCACTCCCCTCGCGTGTTCGAGCAGGGCAGGGCGGATTACCAGAGTCCGGAGCGGATAATGAGATCTCAAACTCCAATGACGCCAGGTTCCCTGCACCTGTGTCTAGCGGAACTCCTCCTCCGGTTTGTTCAGGTAGGCGCCGAGTTGCAAAACTGTCGATTGTTTGCTGCCCAGGGGACGACGTGCGAGCCTGGGAGAGCGAGGCTTTAACAATCCCCTTTCTTTTTGAATGCGGCATCTCTATTAAAAGGAAAATGGAAAGAACAGCAGCAGAAGATCTCTTCGAGCGTCTTGCTCTACTCAGCGTGTCGGCGCCATCTTGACTACTCCCCCCTCTCTAAGTTTTTTCTTAATTGTTCTTCTCATTTTATCATAGTCTCCTTTTTTTAAAGTTAAACGCTAACGTATTTGACTTCCTATGTATAGTTACTTCAAGGCTGATATCAAAACTGATCATATTATGATCACGGTTATCAAGCAGTCCCAGTACCATAACGTTCCCCACCAGATCATGCGCTCCACTAAGGACCAAGTCTAGAATTTTTCCTTCTCTCGTCGGCTGCTGCACCAGCTGCTCCATAAAGCTGTCCTTGATTTCATCAAGGAATTGTACCTCTCTAGCGTGTCCCGATGTCACATTTGCCCAGTCTATACTTGGGTAATTGAAGTCACCCATTATTATCGCATTGCCCATTTTGTTTGCGTCTCTGATTCCTTTTATCATTTCTGCATCCTCCTGCTCATCCTGGCGAGGCGGACGGTAGTACACTCCTATCACCGTCCTTTTCCCTTTTCTACATAGAATTTCAACCCACAATGAATCAAAGGTGTGATTTGTGTCCTGCTGAATTTGTAATCTATCTGAGTCAAGGCTCTCGTTAATATACAATGCTACCCCTCCACCAGTCCGCTCCACCCTATCACTACGATATACTTTGTACCCCGGTATGACAGTGTCCCACTGGTTATCTTCCTTCCACCAGGTCTCAGTAATGCCTATTATATCCAATTTGTCATTTAGTGCAATATATTCCAACTCTCCCATCTTATTTCTTAGACTCCTAGCATTTGCATATAGACATTTCAGAGTATGTTTTGTTGTTCCTATTTGCATGATGCTTAGTGCTTGACACTATTGATTTCCCATCTTTTGTCTGATCTTTAGTTGTATTTATTAAAGGCACCTGGCCTACCATGGTCTCTTGTGCAACCTCACTATCCAGAAACCCTACCTTCCCTGTTTGTGAGGTATCCTTCCAAGATACCTTATCTCGAACCATGCGCTGTTGTGCGACTGTCGGCATTTCCCCCCCCCCCCCCCATATCTAGATTAAAAGCTGCTCTCTTTTTTGAATGCTGACGCCAGCAGCCTGGTCCCACCCTGGTTAAGATGGAACCCATCGTTTTGGAATAGGCTCCCCCTTCCCCAGAATGTTGCCCAGCTCCTAACAAATCTAAAACCCTCCTCCCTGCACTATCGTCTCATCCACGCATTGAGACTCTGGAGCTCTGCCTGCCTCTTGGGCCCTGCGCGTGGAACTGGTAGTATTTCAGAAAATGCCACCCTAGAGGATCTGGATTTGAGATTTCTTCCTAAAAGCCTAAATTTGGCTTCCAGAACCTCTCTCCCACATTTTCATACGTCACTGGTACCCACATGTACCAAGACAGCCAGCTCCTCTCCAGCACTATCTAAAATCCTATCTAGGTGATGCGTGAGGTCCGCCACCTTCGCACCAGGCAGGCAAGTCACCAGGCGATCCTCCCGTCCACCAGTCACCCAGCTATCTACATTCCTAATGATTGAATCGCCAAGTATGACAGCTGTTCTAACCTTTTCCTCCCGGTCAGCCATTGGAGATTTATTCTCGGTGTGAGAGGATAGTATATCTTCTGGTGGATAGGTCCTGGCTACAGGAGTACTTCCTACTTCACCTTCTGGGAGACCTCCCACCTCCAAGGTAGCAAAGAGGCTACCTAACTGGAGGTTGGACCTCTCTACAATATCCCTGTAAGTCTCCTCTATGTATTTCTCTATCTCCCTCATCTCTACCAAATCTGATACTCTAGCCTTGAGAGAACAAACACGCTCTCTAAGGTCTAGGAGCTCTTTGCATCGGGCACACAGATATGACATCTCACCAACTGGGAAATAATCATACATATTGCACTCAACACAAAAGACTGGGTAGCACCCCTCTCGCTGCTGAACTGCTGACTCCATCTTAGTGTTGTCAAGTTTCTCAATTTAAGAGTTGTTATAGTATTAAGAACTTCAGTGTGATATAAAGTGATTTTAGTTTATATATTGTATGATCCTTGTAGTGATAACTACTTAAATGGTCATTAATGTATATAGTTCTACAAGAGCACTCCTAGCTTATTTACCCTAATTACACTACTTGCTATAAATGTAGTGTTGTGCTAGGGGAGGATGAGTGCTAGGGGAGGGTGGGTGGGAAGACTAAACTAGATCCTACACTGCCTGTCAGAGTGTTACTGCAAGTTAATGGGATTACTTCACTGGGTAGAGAAACACAGGAGGAAACAGGGCCCCTTCAACGTGCAGCACTCTCCCACGAAGCAACCGCAGAAGAGAAGACCAGCAGCCAACATCGCCGAGGACGACCACCCCAGTCCAGCAGCAAAGCCAAGGAGGCAACATGATGAAGCAATGCACAAAAGATGGAAAAATTAGGTTCTTACCATGATAATTTTCTTTCCTTTAGTCATAGCAGATGAAGCCATTACGTATGGGTTGTGTCCATCAACCAGGGGGAGATAGAGAGCACTCAACTTTTCACAGTGCCTCATGGCCAGCTAGCTCCACTGCCTCTTCAGTATTTGAAGCTTCCAAAGCAGTATGGCAAACCGCAATGGGAATAACATGAACTTTCCTCACAGCGAACGATGGCCCCTTAAAAAGAGCATAAACTCAAAAAAAGAGGGAATGAACTCATCCTCCTGGAGGGAATAAACTTGTCCTCCACTTTGTATAAACGGAGGGAATACTTGCATCCTCCTGGAGGGAATGAACTCAGCCTCCTATAACTGTAACAAGAATCCTGAAGACTGTTTTCCGACTCCCCAAGGAAGGAATATAACTTCAGCAAACAAGAACAGCACCTAAAATCAGAATCACTGCAATACAGACAATCATACAGGGAGGGCTCATGGCTTCATCTGCTATGACTAAAGGAAAGAAAATTATCATGGTAAGAACCTAATTTTCCCTTCCTTGTCATCAAGCAGATGAAGCCATTACATATGGGATGTAACAAAGCAATCCCTAAATAGGGTGGGAAAAAGCCACACCACGCGCTAGCACCTGTGCTCCAAAACACGCATCCCTCCTGGCAGCCACATCCAGCCTGTAATGTCGGGTGAAAGATAGCTTAAAAGCCCAGGTTGCAGCACTGCAAATCTCATGAAGAGATAGTGTTCCAGTTTCCGCCCAGGAAGAGGAAATCGCTCTTGTGGAATGTGCCTTAAAGGCATCAGGCGGAGGCCGGCCGGCAAGCAAATAAGCTGAAAAAATAGATTCTTTAAGCCAGCGGGCAATAGTGGCTTTAGACGCTGGAGACCCTCTGCGAGGACCTGATAGCAAAACAAACAGATGATCAGAGGTCCTGAAAGAGTTAGTAACTCACAGATGCTGCAGCAGAGTCCTGCGCACGTCCAACCGGTGCAATTGCCCAAAAGATTCTGGAAAGTCCTCCTCGACAAAGGAGGGCAAGAAAATAGTTGGTTTAGGTGAAACGCTGAAACCACCTTAGGCAAAAAGGAAGTCACGGTCCAAACCGTAACCCAGGACTCTGAAAACTGCAGAAAAGGGTCTCTACAGGACAGCGCCTGGAGCTCTGACACCCGTCTCGCCGAAGTAATGGCCACTAACAAGACGGCCTTCAGTGTCAAATCTTTCTCTGAAGCACGCCGAAGCGGTTCAAAGGGAGCACCCTGAAGGGCCTTCAGTACTAGCCCCAGGTTCCAAGCTGGACAAGGTGCACGCACGGGAGGACAGAGCCGAAGCACCCCTCTAAGAAACCGTGCCACATCCGGATGAGCAGCTAAAGACACGCCTTCAACCTTGCCATGCAGGGAGGCCAATGCTGCCACTTGCACCCGCAGGGAATTATAGGCCAAGCCTTTTTGTACACCATCCTGCAAAAAGTCCAGAATCGGCGAGACAGGAGCCCGCAGGGGTGTGATCTCTCTGGAAGCACACCAGACTTCAAACTGGCGCCAAATCCTGGCATAAGCCACGAAAGTGGAACGCTTGCGGGCTTGCAGGAGAGTGGTAATTACTTTATTGGAATAGCCTTTGTCTCTCAATTGCGCCCTCTCAATCGCCAGGCCATAAGACCAAATCGGCCGGCGCCCTCCATGGTCACCGGACCCTGTGACAACAGGTGCAGAACCAGAGGTAACTGAAGGGGATCCTCTACGAGCATCTGTCGGAGGTCCGCATACCAAGGCCTCCTGGGCCAATCCGGGGCGACGAGAACCACTTCTCCTGGATGCAGCCGAATCCGCAGGAGCACTCGCCCTATCAAGGGCCACGGAGGGAACACATACAGTAGGCCCGGAGGTCAGGGTTGAGCCAAGGCATCCAACCCCGCCACGCGGGGATCTCTCCATCTGTTGAAGCAGCACGGGACTTTGGCATTGGAGCTTGTCGCCATTAGATCCATCACGGGCTTGCCCCACTTGGCACATATCTGCAGGAATACTTCGTCTGCAAGTTCCCACTCCGCTGGATCGATCTGATGCCTGCTTAGATAAATCGGCTTGCACGTTGCTCTGACCTGCAATGTGAGCTGCCGACAGAAACTGTAGATGCAGCTCGGCCCAGTGGCAAATTTGTTCGGCCTGCGCGGCTAGAGCTCTGCACTGAGTGCCGCCTTGTCGATTTATGTAGGCCACTGCTGTAGTGTTGTCCGACATCACTCTGAGCCAATCCTTCCAGGGTTACTTGAAAGGCCAGAAGCGCCTGAAACACCGCTTTCAACTCTAGGCGGTTGATGGACCACTCCGACTCCTCGGGTGTCCATAGACCCTGGGCATGCTTCCCTTTGCAATGTGCGCCCCAGCCTTTCAGACTGGCATCTGTCACCACTAGGCACCAATCGGGGAGCGCCAGCGGCATTCCTCGCCGCAGCATGCTGTCTGACAGCCACCACTCCATGCTGAGTCGGGCCGCAGGGAGCCAAGAGAGTCTGCATTGGTAATCCTGAGCTACTGGAGACCATCTTTGGAGTAGAGCATACTGTAGAGGTCTCAGGTGCGCTCTCGCCCAGGGCACCAGTTCCATTGTGGCCATCATTGATCCAAGCAGCTGGACAATGTCCCAAGCTCGCGGGCGGGGCATCCTCAGGAGCAGACGGACCTGATTCTGAAGCTTGCACCGCCTTTGCTCGGGTAGGTACACATACCCCGAGGCTGTGTCGAACCTGGCCCCCAAATATTCTAGAGACTGCGAGGGGGTCAGGTGACTTTTGGCCAAATTGACGACCCAGCCCAGAGATTGAAGTACTGAGACCACTCTGGCTGTCACATGCTGACTCTCTGCAGCAGAGTTTGCTCGAATGAGCCAGTCGTCCAGGTATGGGTGAACCCGAATACCCTCTCGCCTTAGAAAGGCAGCTACCACCACCATAACCTTCGAAAAGGTGCAGGGAGCTGTGGCGAGGCCAAAAGGCAAGGTCCGGAACTTGAAATGCTTTCCCATCACCGCAAACCTCAGAAACCTCTGGTGTGGGGGCCAAATTGGTATGTGCAAGTAAGCTTCTTTCAGGTCCAGATACGTGAGAAACTCTCCTGGCTGTACCGCCACAATGATGGAGCGCAGGGTTTCCATGTGAAAATGCCGCACTCTCAGGGACTTAAGTCTTTTAAGTCCAGAATAGGGTGAAAAGACCCTCCTTTTTGCGGCACCACAAAGTAGATGGAGTAGCGGCCGCAGCCGTGTTCGGCGGGAGGTACCGGGGACACGGCTCCTATCTGAATCAGACCTTGCAGTCTCCTCTACCGCCGCCCGATTGGCGGCAGAACCGCATCGGGACTCCACAAACACGTCTCTTACAGGGGCGTTGAATTCTATTCTGAAACCGTCTCTGATCAGGTCCAAGACCCACTGATCTGAGGAAATGTTGGCCCACTCCTCGGCAAAGAGGGAAAAACGTCCTCCGATGACAGGACTCGAGGAGAGGGCTGGCGCACCATCATTGAGAGGGTCGCCCCTGAACTCCAGGCCTTGAGCCAGTGGCTATGGAACGTTTGTCCGAGCAAAAGGAGTTCCTCTGCTGAAAACGGGCACGAGAAGTGAACCCAGCAGAACGCCCCGGGCGGTACCTTCGAGCTTCACGGAAGCGAGGTCTGTAAGAGGAGTGGATCGCCGCACCCTTAGAGGAAGGCTGAGGCCCATCTTCGGGCAAGCGCTGGGGTTTAGCCTCACCCAGGCCCTTCACAATTTTCTCCAACTCCTCACCAAACAGGAGAAGGCCTTGAAAGGGCAACTTCACCAACCTTTGCTTAGAGGCCATGTCCGCCGCCCAATGCCGTAGCCAAAGAAGACGTCAACCCGCCACTGCTACTGCCATGTGTTTAGCCAAAGCTCTGACAATATCATAAAGGGTGTCAGCAAGAAAGGACAAGGCAGACTCCATCCGCGGAGCCACATCTGAAAAGGGCTCCACTCCATCACCGGCCTGTAGCAACCAAGCCAGGCAGGCTCTAGCAGCATAACAACTGCATGCAGACGCCCGAATAGTGAGACCTGCAATTTCAAATGACCGTTTAAGTGCTGATTCCAGTCTACGGTCTTGAATATCCTTCAGGGTAACACCTCCTTCAACCGGGAGGGTAGTTCTCTTCGTCACAGCTGTGACTAGGGCATCCACTTTAGGCACAGCAAAGCGAGCCATATGCTCCTCACTCAGAGGGTATAATTGCCCCATAGCCCTGGAAACTTTCAAAGGTCCCAAGGGGTCAGCCCATTGAGCCGAAATAAGCTCTTGGATGGAGTCATGCAAAGGAAAGGCTCGAGCAGGCTTTTTGGTACTAGCCATCCTAGGATTCACAGAGGAGGCTGTGCCACTGGCAGGGTCCTCAATAGAGAGAGCCTGCAGGGCATCAGAAATAAGCACTGGCAGCTCATCACGGTGGAAAATCCTCACCGCGGAGGGATCGTCCAGATCCTGAGTCACTTCTGCACCAGACTCTGGCTCCTCAGACCATGAAGGCCTGCCAGAGTCCTCCAAATCCTCGCAGCCCGACCACGGGGGGGAAAATGGAGGTGCAGCACTCTCTGAAGGGGAAAGAGCCCTTCTGCGCTTCATATTCTGCCAATTATCAGGGAATAACGCCTCAGAGGGTATACCCAGGCTAGAATCCACCGGGGGGGCATTAGAAGAGGCACATGCCGGGCTTTGTGGGAGAGCTCTTTTAAGTATGTATGCTTTATGCATTAATAAGACAAAATCAGGGGAGAAAAACTCACCCTGGGCACCCGGATCTCTGCTGGGGCTAGTAGCTCCCATATCAGCCTCACTCCGAGGCCTCCTCCCGGGCTCAGGACTCTCCATCTCAGCGGAGGTCGCACCATGTGGTAAATTCAAAATGGCGCCCGCTACCAGCTGACAGCGCTAAGAATCGTCGCTCACCATGCTCGGGCTGGCTCTAACGTCTGTACAGCACGATTTACAGAGCCCCGCTGCTGATCTGCGCTTGCCACACTTGGAACAGTGCTTTACTGTCTCCACAGCCATCGCCGAAAACGGCAGTAAAATTCAAAATGGCGGTTCGCACCAAAATCGCCCCGATCGCGGGCCCACCCCGGAGGAGTCAGAAAACACTCTTACCTCATTAGACCGAGTATCACAGCTCCGGTCCCACAGAAAAAGGCAAGGAAAAACCTCTGGTCCTTTTTTTTTTTTTTTTTAACGCTGTGAGGAAAGCAGAGGTAAATAGAACTCCGGAGGCTCAGGTGAGTGGGAAAGGCAGGGAAAGGGCGAACCTATGTGCCTGCATCCACTGTTGGTGGGGAAGGACAGGGAAAGCTAAGCATTGTGTCCACATCCACGGAGGTATGGGTAAGGCAGGGAAAGGGCGAACCTATGTGCCTTTAAAGTGAAGCTGCTATAGCCTCCAACACCCCTGCTAACAACTGGCAAAAGCACAGGAGCAACCTCCAGGCAGATTTTAGATGGAGCTCGAAGAAGCTGCAGCCACTCTGCTAGGGGAGATAGAGAATACTGAAGAGAGGCAGTGGAGCAAGCTGGTATGAGGCACTGAAAAAAGTGTGCTCTCTATCTCCCTCTGCTGGTTGATGGACACAACCCATCTGTAATGGCTGCATCTGCTTGATGACAAGGAACGGGTTGTATTTTGTACCCTTGGACATTTTAACAGAGTGGATTAGGATCCCTAGGGGTAGTAGAAATCAGCTATTGTTAGGGTTGGAAGGGTAGAGGGTGGTGGTGAGGAGTTATTATAGCTGCTCACTTATTGTTTTCTATTTGTAATTTATACACAATAGTTGCACAGTATATTGTTCCATTTTATACTTTAAAAATAATTTAAATATAAAATCATATTTGTTCGAGGCTTCTGCAGATGAGTACAGAGCCCATGGGGCCGGAGTGGGGATGGAGACAGAACCCATGGTGATGGGGTGGGGACAAACTTTGTCCCTGTGTCATTCTCTAGTTTTGGAGTTGATCTCTGAAAGTTTTTACAGCGTTCCAAATTACCATAGCTCAAGAGGTTTGATTTGAGGATGAGCCTTCTGAGAAGACCAATGACTGAGTGTGAACCCATCCACATGAGCTCTCCAACACAGGTTGGATGCAGTGAAATTTATGGAAGTCCCAAGTCAAATTGGACCAGATCGTCCACCAGAGAAGGGCTTAAGACCACTGGACCACTCTCAAATGGAATCATGCTATAGGAGTGATATGCACTGTAGAGGCCATATGGCCCATCACTCTCAACATATGCCAAGCTGAAACCTGCTAGCTGCTGCGGACCTGCGCGAAGTATGTGGATCTTCGTCTGATACTCATGAGCAGTTCCCAGTCAGAATCCTCTTCCTCTTGAGAATCAGGAGACTGAATCTGCACTGACCTCAATCTACTAGAACGACTTTCACACTCCAAGGAGTGTTGAGGTGCAGCCCTCCCTCAATGTCAGAGGAGGTACTGCCTGCTCAGGCCTCAGCTCCTACACCCTGCTAGGTGCCAGTACTGATGTTTTGGGCACCGGAATTGGTGAAGCCTCAGAAAGGAGGGTCTGGGGCTGTTCCACTGAGGGCACAAGCAATCTCAATAACAACGTGGGAGCTCCCTGCAGCTTCTATGCATTTAAACTTGTGGTCACTACTTTTTACCTCGTATGTCATCTTATGGTATAGAAACCTGTTGTGGCACAGTGCAAGCCAACATTACTTTAAGCTCTTATTGGGCACCAAATATTTACAGGAGAGATTACATTTCTGAAAATAGCCAAGGCCTGGCTAATTTGACCAAGCTTCAAGGCAATGTAAATTAACTGTACTGTGGACAACTAAAGATGACTTTTCAAAATTCTATTCCATGGTAGGAGATGAAAATGTTTTATGCTTTTTTTCATGTATGTATTGTTTTTACATTTTACTACACTTTGAATTTACACCAGAATGGTTTTATTTCATTGATTTTATAAATTCCATCTCTAGTTGCTGAGCAGAACTCTAGTTTACATAAGACAACCACAACAGCAAAACACCCTAATGTGAATATAGGGCCTAGTTCACTTGAATGGTGCTCTGGTGATTTCTCTAGCTAATATGAAGGCTCCACATTGCCTGCATGTTCACAAGTTTCAGCTCCAATGCACTCAGGTTACCCAGAAGTCACCAAGTCTCCCAAGACCTAATAGCAACCTAAAAATTCTAGGACTAGTCACTAGATTTTTTTATTTATTTTGCAGTCACTACTTCTACTACTACTTATTTCTATAGCGCTACTAGACGTACGCAGCGTGATGGCATCTCCTGAAGCTTTAGGACATCTTTATCAATGCAGCTATCAGCTTTTGCTGATAAACTCGGAAACCAAATTTGCTACTAGAATTTGAAGTGGACCTCTTGTATTCAAAAGAACATGCCTCGGTAAATCAGTCTATGAAGATACAAACAGGATACCTTAAGCAGAACATTCATTTCTTCTGTGCAACAACATATCACATGGACAGTTTACTAAAACTATGCAATGGTGACTTGAAAGGTCACAGAACAGTCAATGATTAGTCACCAAAAGGATAATTTTAATTCTTCAGGACAGCACTGCCCATATTGATACATTTTCACACACAGCTGAGCATTTGCCCCCAGTGCCCTGATTGCTGCTCAGCCTGATGGCTTACAGTTCTCAGCAAAACAGATGTCAAACTAGCATGTCTAAAGATCAAGCTAGTTCCTGAAGCCTACCCTCTCTCAGTATGACTATTTTCAGCTTCACTTCCCCATCCCTTCTACCCTCACAAAATCTTACTGCTACCGTTATCTCCAAATAGAATTCCAGCGGCTTCTGGTAAAATACACTTGTTCCCCTCCTATACTGGTAGTAACAAAAAAAAAAAAAAAAAAAGGTTTTGACAGTAGGGAAGAGTGTTTCAGGGCCGAGGATTACTTTTTATATGCAGTTTAATTTAAAAATCAAATTACAAAATTATACATGGACATCTACTAAGAAAATTACTTAACTTCGGTGTAAAATTCATGACTATTTCTTTTCCCAATTTTCAAACTGCAAAAACACCTGCAGACTCGCACCTCATTTATATTGGTAGTTTTTTCAAACAGATGGCACCTTCAAAATCAAGCAGGGTAGGCAGAGGCTTATGTGCAAATCTGAATCTGCCTTGTACACAGGTAGCCAGGTCAGTAAAAATCATTATCACAATAAGCAAATGTAGTCACTAGAGGCAGTCAAACTCCACAGCCATGCAATCTAACAAACCAATGAACAGATCAAAATAGGATGTTCCAAGGTAAAATTATGTCTTACCTGTTAATTTTCTTTCCATTAGTCCCTCAGATCAATCCAGAGACTTGTGGGTTATGTCCCTCCACTAGCAGGTTAGATAGAGAGAACACCGAAGTTCGCCCACAAGAGGGCATGTGCAGCCAGCCTCACTTCAGTATACGATACCAAAGCAGTAAGAAATCATTTGAACCATAGTTCACTCTCCTGCCTCTCAAAAAGAGCAAATAATCTGAAGGAAAACCCTCCAGCTGCTTCACAGTAACAACTGTTTTCCAAGAACTTGTTGAATCCAAACTTCCAGACCAACAGAACGCGAACCTAAACCACATGAACTATACCAAACTCTGCCATATATACATCATACAGAATTAGCTAATGCGCACCCCAGGGAGGGCCTCTGGATTGATCTGAGGGACTAATGGAAAGAAAATGATCAGGTAAGACATAATTTTACCTTCCGTAGCGTCCCCAGATCAATCCAGAGACTTGTGGGATGTACCAAAGCAGTGCTCAAGAAGGGTGGGACCGCATACACCCTGAAGACAGCACCGAAGCGCTGAAAAACGCATCCTGACATACCGCGACATAAAGTCGGTAATGTCTAGCAAAAGTGTGTACCAACGCCCAAGTAGCCGCTCTAGAAATCTCGTCCAACGGCACCAGCGGGTACTCCGCAACGGACGTGGCCTGAGCTCTAGTCGAATGCGCGCAAATCTGAAGAGGAACCGGCTTCCCCGTGGAAGATACGCAGAGCCAATCGTTTCCCATAGCCATCGAGCGATCGTAGCCTTAGAAGCTATCTGTCCCTTTTGTGTGTCCCGCAAACAGGACAAAGAGCTGAACTGACTTCCGGAAGGAACTAGTAACCTCTAAATATGCGAGAAGAGCCCTTTGACATCCAAACAACGCAACTGGCGATAATCCTCCAGGTAATCTTCCTGCTTGAAGGTTGGTAAATGCACTTCCTGATTAAAGGTGCACGACAGAGTCTGCAGCTCCGATACCCTTCTGGTCGAAGCCATGGCCACCACAACCACCGCCTTCAACATGAGATCCTTCAAAGACGTCTTACTCAGAGGCTCAAATGGGGCCCACTGTAACTCCCTCAGTACTAGGTTCAAGCTCCATTCCGGTACCACCGGCATCTGAGGGGGTCGAACATGATTAACGCCCCGGAGAAAACGAACCACATCCGGATGAGCGGCCAACGATCGACCACCTAACTAGCCTCAGAAATAGGCCAATGCTGCCACCTGTACCTTAGGAGAGCTCAAAGGAGGGCCTTCTCAAGCCCCTCTTGCAAGAAGGCTAAGATGGACGCGAGAGGAGTCGACTCCGGCAAAATGGCTCAGGACGAGCACCAAGCAACAAATGTTTGCCAGACTCTAGCGTACGCTGAAGTAGATCGCTTGCACACTTGCAGCATCGTCCCAATCACTGACTCCAAAAACCCTCTGCGTCTGAACTGCGACCGCTCAATAGCCAAGCCGTAAGACCAAACCGAATGGAATCCTGCATGATCACTGACCCCTGAATCAGAAGATCGGGAATGTCCGACAGCCACAACGGGTCGTCTATCAACAGACGCACCAAATCCACATACCAAGGACACCTGGGCCAATCCGGAGCCACCAGAATGACCACTCCTGAATGCTGCGCGATCCTGCTGATCACCCGACCGAGCATTGGCCATGGAGGAAAGACATACAGGAGATCCTGCGGCCACCTTTGCAATACTACTACTACTACTTATTCCTTCGGACCCAAATTCCCTACCCCTGCTGAAAAAGCAAGGCACTTTGGCATTGGAATAACGGGCCATTAGATCCAGTACTGGCATCCCCCAACGAGATGTGATCCGGTCGAACACTACTGGAGAGAGCTCCCACTCCCCCACATTCAACTATTTCCGACTAAGGAAATTCGCCTGCACATTCAGGACTCCCGCAATGAGAGCCACTGACAAAATAAATTGCCACGTTTCCGCCCAGCAGCACAAAGCAAGCGCTTCCGTTGACAACTGAGCGCTCCGAGTGCCCCCTTGACGACTGACATAAGCTACTGCTGTCACATTGTCGCAAAGGGCTCGTACTGACTGGTTCAGCACCAAAGTCTCAAAGGCTTGCAGTGCCAGCTGAATCGCCTGCAATTCCAGAAGATTGATTGACAACCGAGCCTCCGATGGACTCTGATGAAGCAGGTAGGAACTACAAAACAAAGGGAACAAATTCCCATTCCCCAATTGCAACTGGGGACAGACTCGACTGTGCCTAAAGGAAGAAACGTTGGCAAGGTGGCAAGAACTGCCTGACAGCGTTTGAGCTTGCATGTAGACTCCAAGAAAAATCTGTAGTGAAGTCCAGGTTGTAACTGTGCAATAGAAAAACTAAGACACATCTGAGCTGAGGTAATCTTGGTCCACTCCTCCTGAAACCAGCACAGGAGTCCTGCCTGAGGAGTGAACTGAAACTCCAGCATTGGAAGATGCAGCAGGCATAGGCTGACCTGGAGTTGAAACAGAGCTCATTCTACCAGCAGCCAGGTGGCTTGTCATAGTGGAAGTGGAAACCCTGAAAGTGGTTTTCCTGGCCCCACAAAACCTATGACAAAACCAAGTGGATTAAAAATCAGCCTTAAACTCATTCCCTGGCAATCTCCGAGACTTGGAAGTCCCTTAGGTCTTTACCCAACTGCCCTAGATCTTCTCCTGTCCCGATTACTTCCAAAAGGCAGGTTGCCAAATGTGACTTGGAAGCCACATCAGTGGTCTGCCTGCATGGATCTGTGTTTGTGTCTCTGTGAAGTTTTTTTTTTTTTTTTTTTTTTTTTTTTTTTAAAAGAGGCAGGAGAGAAACACCGACAGACGAATCCCTAAGCAGCAGTAGGCTGGTGGGGGGAGATGGGTAGGGACCTGGCACCACCAGGTGTAACCCCAACGTGCACAAAGCACCTCAACCCCAAATTTGCTGCTGGTGGGGGGAGACGGGTAGGGACCTGGCACCACCAGGTGTAACCCCAACGTGCGCAAAGCACCTCAACCCCAAATCAAACTCAACAACCCCCGAGGGAACGGGATAGGAGCCAAATCACTTCAGAGCTGCACAGCATGTCTCTTCACCTGCTAGATAGAGAGAATACTGAAGTGAGGCTGGCTGCACATGCCCTCTTGTGGGCGAACTTCGGTGTTCTCTCTATCTAACCTGCTAGTGGAGGGACATAACCCACAAGTCTCTGGATTGATCTGGGGACGCTATGGAAGGACCTCTTGTAAAACTAGAACCTCTTACTTTAAGATCACTTATTGCTAAGCAATATTTCTACTGGAAACACTGCAGTAAAGAAGATACTTACCTATAGCAGGTATTCTCCGAGGGCAGCAGGCTTCATATTCTCACAAGTGGGTGACACCGATCTGAGTCACCTGGTATGGCATTTTGCCAAAGTAAAAAGTAGACCTTTTGTGTCACATCAGGTATCCTGCTCAAAGCAGTAGTGTGATGTGAATGTGTGGACCAAAGACCACGTTGCAACCTTGCAAATTTTTTCAATGGAGGCTGACAAGTGGGCTACTGACACAGCCATGGCTCTGACATGAGCAGTGACATGACCCTCCAAGGCCAGCTCAGCCTGGGCATAAGTGAAGGAAACACAACCTGCCAGTCAAATTGAAAAGGTGTGTTTCCCCGATGGCAACCCTCATCCTGTTGGGATCGAAACAAAAAGCCGGGTGAACTGTCTGTGGGGCCTTGTCCGCTCCATGTAGTAGGCCAATGCTCTCTTGCAATCCAAGGTATGCAAGCTGCTTTCGCCAGGATGGGCATGAGGTCAGAGAAAGAATGCTGGAAAGACAATCGACTGGTTCAGATGGAACTCCGACACCGCCTTCGGCAGGAACTTAGGGTGTGTGCGAAGGACTACTCTGTTGTGATGAAACTTAGTACAAGGTGCATCCACTACTAAGGTCTGAAGCTCACTAACCCTAAGAGCTGAAGTAACAGCCAAAAGAAAACGACCTACAAGGTCAAATACTTCAGATGGCAAGAATTCAGTGGCTCAAAAGGAGCTTTCATCAGCTGGGTGAAAACAACGTTGAGATCCCACGACACTGGTGGAGGTCTGACAGGGGGCTTTGATAAAAGCAAACCTCTCATGAAGCGAACAACTAGAGGATGTCCAGAGATGGGCTTACCTTCTACATGTTGATAAGCACAAACTGCACTAACGTGAACCCTTACGGAGTTGGTCTTGAGACCAGACTCTGATAAGCGTAGAAGGTATTCAAGCAGGGTCTGTGTAGGGCAAGTAAGGGAAACCAGATAATGCTCTCGCTCCAGATGGCAAACCTCTTTCATTTAAAAGGAGTAGCACCTCTTAGTGGAATCTTTCCTGGAAGCCATAAAGACCCAGGTGACACCCTCCGAAAGACCCAAGGAAGTGAATTCTAGACTCTCAACATTCAAACTGTGAGAGCCAGAGACTGGTGGTTGGGGATGTAGACGTGACCCCTCATTCTGTGTGATGAGGGTCAGGAAACACTCCAATCTCCACAGTTCTTTGGAGGATAATTCCAGAAATAGAGAGAACCATATCTGCCTCGGCCAGAACGGGGTGATCAGAATCATGGTTCCACGGTCTTGCCTGAGTTTCAACAAAGTCTTTCCCACTAGAGGTATCAGAGGATATGCATACAAAAGACCTGTCCCCCAACTGAGGAGGAAGGCATCTGATGCTAGCCTGCCATGGGCCTTAAGCCTGGAACAGAACAGAGGAAACTTGTGATTGAGTTGAGACTACTTGCGCAGTTGCATTATCCTGCTCAGTCTGTCGGCCAGGTTGTTGTTTGCACCCGCCACATAAGTAGCTTGAAGAAATATGCCGTGTTGGCAAGCCCAATGACACATCTGGACAGCCTCCAGACAGAGAGCGTGATCCGGTGCCCCCTTGCTTATTGGTGTAATACATTGCAACCCAATTGTCTGTTTGAACTAGAATAATTCTGTGAGACAGTCAATCTTAGCTCCAGAAGGTTGATCTGAAGATTCATTTCCTGGGAGGACCAAGCAGCTTGAGTGTGAAGCCTGTCTACATGAGCTCCCCAACCCGGGAGAGATGCAACCGTCAGCACTTTTTGAGGCTGAGAAATTTGGAATGGAAGTCCCAGAGTCAAACTGGTCAACTACTGCAGAGAGCATACAAGCTCTGGAGACACTTGAATGACATCTTATAGACTTCCCATGGCTTCAAACCATTGAGAAGCCAGGGTCCATTGAGCTGATCTCATGTGAAAATATGTCATGGGTGTAACATACACTGTGGAAGCCATGTGGCCCAACAATATCAACACCTGCTGAGAGGCTAGTGAAACAAAACTCGTATCTTTGGGAGATAGGCTTGAACCATTTGTGTCGAGCAGAGATCCTACGAACCCCAATCACTGAACAGGGTGGTGATTAGACTTGGAGTAGTTTAAAATGAACCCTAGTAGCTCTAGCACCCAAATAGTCATCCGCATGGTCTCCCGAGCACCGTCCTCGGAGGTGCTCTTCACCAGACAATCGCCGAAATATGGGAACACATGAACTCCCAGTCTGCATAGAGATACTGCAACTATCGCTAGACACTTGGCGAAGACCCCAGGAGCTGATGCAAGGCCAAAAGGCAACATGCAATACTGAAAGTGATGTGTCCCCAGTCGAAATCGAAGATACTCTGAGTATATGCATCCTTTAAGTCCAGACAGCATAGCTTGACCAACTGGCGAAAAGGCACGGCCTGCTCTGGAGGGAGCATATCAACCAAATCTGACAGTTGTCCCACCAAGTTTCATAAGTAAACGCTCATGAAGAGCTGGTAAGCCTATATACGGGAAATGAGCATTGAAGCCTGGTACATCTTCCTCCCAAAAGAATCCAGGGTTCTAGCTTCTCTGTCTGGAGGTGCCGAGGCATAATCCCTAGTACTCCTGGCTCTTTTGAGAGCAGATTCCACCACCAAGGAATAATGAGGCAACTGAGGCCTTACAAACCCAGGTTCACCATGGATCCGATACTGGGTGTCAATCTTCTTGGGCACGACAGAGATTTCCTTGAGTATCTCATGGATAGGTATTCACAGCCTCCTTAGAAGGAGATATATAGTCCAAGACCTCAAGCTTCTTGGCCCTGGGCTCATCCTCCACCTCTAAAGGAAATGGAATGGCATCAGCCGTTTCCTTTACAAAAGATGGAAATGAAAGGCTCTCCAGCAGACACAATCTCCTTTCGGGTGGTGGAGAGGGTTCAGAGGGGATCCCATAAGACTCATCTGAGGAAAAGTATCTGGGACCTTCCTCTGACTCCCAGGAGTGCTCCTCCTCTGTCTTGGACAGTATCTCCCTATGGGATATCTGAGACCAAACCTGCCTCGATGTCAAGGAGCCATGTACTCAGGAGCACCATCGAGAAACTAGCTCCTGCCTCAAATCTGGTGAAACTTCCTCCACTGATGTCGAGGGGGTACCAGCTTGGGTGGCAACTGATAGCCAGAGGCCGCACCACAGACTGAGGGCCAGGCGGGACCGCAGCAGGACGTATGGCAGGCACAAGCAAACCCCTGATACCAATGCATATTGCTGCATAAGGCCATCCAGCAGCTCAGAGAGCAAGGCCCGAATGCGCTCATCAAGGGCCGACACCAGGAAAAGCTGGGGTGCCGGTTGAGGCGCAGGTTGCAGAACCGCTTGGGAGGATCGATACGGAAGCAGACCTCGGTTGCTCGGAGACAGGCACATCGGCACCTCCTGAATGGAGGGAGAACGGTCCTCCCGGCACTAATGCTTCTCAAGTGATGAATCCTTTGACGTCTCAGAGCTCCTGGCATCGCGTGTCGAGGGTGAACAATGATGGTGCTTCTTGGCCTTTGCCCGAAGCACATCACCCAGGCTCCTGCCGACAAGGTAGACGTTGAATCCTCACGGTGCCTTGGGGTCGGGTCAGACATTGGACGGTCCCGGGGGGCCTGTACAGCAGGAGGCCTCGAGACAGGTGGAGACTCGCTCGACGCCTCACTGCTCCCAGTATGCTTACCAATGCTGACATTGAGGAACCGGACTTGGTGCCAAAAATCTTTTCGCGTTAAGCCTCTTGGGAAACCTGGGTCCTCTTCTTCATACAAAAGACATATTAACAGGGCTATGGTTGGGCTCAAGACACTGCAGACACCACGACTGGTGTCCTTTCCCGAGATCATCCAATTGCACCGGGTACAGTGCTTAAGCCACTGGAAGTCTTTGTGGACATGGACGGGAAAACCTCGTCAGCCAAATTAAACGATTTGATTGTGCCTAAAAAGAGGCAAGGCACAGAGAAAAAAAGGGAAGAACCTGACCAGAGTCGAGGCCTAAAAAATGGCCCTATGACATCGAAAAGAAAGGAAACAAACCCAGGCAAAAACTAAGAAATAAAGAACAGGTTTTAAGGAAGAAAATAGGAAAAACACAAAAATTATGGAAAAAATTGAGGGAAACAATAAATATAATTGCCAAACGACAGGCAACGCTCTTTTGAACCTGGTAAATGAGGAAAGTTTGAAAATGCGCACCTTCTCCTCACGCGGAAAAAAAGAGAACTGAGACCATGTTTGCGCGATGGATGGGAAGGCACTTGCTCGTGTTCCACAAAAGGGCTACTTTTTACTTTGGCAAAATGCTGGACCAGGCAACACAAATTGGCATCACCCACATGTGAGAATAGCCTGTTTGTGCTCAGCGAATGTATTAACCAGCACACACATTCTAGAAAATCAAATTGTTAGGGCAGATTATGGGGTTTAAGAGAGATTATAAACTAATTGAATTACAGGGTCTGCATGTTTAGCTGCTGAGTCATCATGGATATAGGGCTACCATAGACAGCTTTCACTGTCATTTTACATTAATATTTAACTAATCTGTGCACACTTAAATTTACCTGTCCGTGCATGCAAGAAGCCTATGTGAATCTAAATTATGCAGTAAAAGGTGAAATATTTCAAACAATGAATCAAGGAGAGCTTTTGCAGATCAACATGGAAGTAATTTCTAGCTGAAGTCCATCCAAGGTTACTGGATCAGAAACAGCAGAAGAATAAACATGTGCAATGTAATGATAGATCAAGAGGGTGGGGTGAGGTTTCTAAAAGCTTAAGGTAAGAACAAAGGAAAAAAGTTCAAACATTTCTGGGAACAAGATAAAAACTACTTGCACCAAAAATAAATCAGGCCTCTATAGCTCAACCACTACAGGAAAAAACAACAACTATATTTTCAAGTTTTACAGTCAGGATTCAGTGCACTAAGGAGGTGATACGGCCAGGTCACAGAAGTCTACGGCAGAGATGATCCCCACCCCCACCAGTGCATATCAGTAACAGGTTGAGACTCTAGGGACTTTCCAACCATCCCAGCACAAGGGAACTTGCATCACCCCAAGCATCAGCCTGGAAGGAGGGAAATTAGTTAATTCGGATGTTCTCAAAGACAGTTGAAGGGGTGATGGCAATCTTGTGCTGACAAATAAGGAAATGTGTAATGCATGGGTAAGTACCACCCTCCCCCCCCCCCCCCCCCAGTAAAAAGTGATATCACAAAATATGAGCTAAAGCAGAGTGAAGACACACAAAACTCAAAAGTCCTGAATTTCAAACACACTGACTTTAGTACCATAAGAGTACCAAAAGAAAAAGATGGCAAGATGGGAGGAGATGGGAGAAGAGGAAAGTCAATGGTCCAAGCAAGCTGAACAGAACTATAAAAATGGCAACAGAGACTTCCGGCGGAGCCGAGCGGGAAGATGGCCGCTGACTAGAGGGCTCCGCGACGCCGCGCGAGAGATCTCCCTTTCCCCCCCGCCTGCTGGGGCTCGCCTGCGGCAAACAACGCTGCATAAAGACCCCGAGAGCACAGAGACACAAGTCGGTTCTCGCAGAAGTGCCTCGCAGTACCGTGGCCGAAGTTAATTACACCGCGTGCGCCGCGATTCAAGATGGCGGCCGGAAGAATTCCAGAGCGGGCAGAGGAATGAACGGCAGCATGGAAAAGCAGCGGATAGCGGCCTGGTAAGGAAAACGGGCCCAGAGGCAAGGAAGATCGATAAATGTAGAAGAGATTAAGAAACACTTCTTTCCTGCTGCTCCCTCCCCGACTCGAAAAGGGCATCAGCCTGGTCCCTCACAATATTATAGCGGGAAGGGGAAATAAGCCAAGCTCAATGTAATAGAGACGCAGTGACACAATAGTAGCTTGGATAAATTAAAGAATTCGCTACAACAATCACTCGGAGTTTCTAGATAAACCAACTGCGTATAAAGGAGAAGAACTGTATTCAGATTGATTTTATAATATACGCTGGATGAGGAATTAAATCAAAGAGAGTGTTACCCTGTTCATAAGATTCAAACTGTCCCAGAAGGTGGAATAACAGTGCACACTGGGCATAGGATACTCGGTCCCCCCGACATTTTCTGAAAAGGGTGCCAGCCCCATAGTGCAGGTGTACAAAGCACAACGCTGGGCGAAACACGGACTGCATGGAGCAATATCTAAAGCCTAAATCTGCTGGCACAACCCGGAGCGGCACCAAATACGACAAAGGGAAAAATACACCTTCACCCACAGGAGCAAAAATGGCTGAAGGGAAACTTGAAAAACTCGGGGACTTCTCTGAAAAACAATTGGCCCAAATTACCATGGCAGTGAGTGCTGCACTAAACCCCAGATTTGATTTGCTAGAACGCCAGATGAGTAACATGGAAACTAACATGGCAGACACAGTGAAGAGGCTGGGAGAAGCGGAAAGCAGAATATCTGCTATGGAAGATACCAGAGCGCAGAATACCCAAGATATAGCCCGGATGACAGAACAACTCAAGGCACAACAAGACAAGATCGAAGATATGGAGAATAGAGCAAGAAGATGCAACTTACGCATAGTGGGCCTACCAGAGGCAATTCCAGAGAAAACCTTGGGGCACGTGTTGGAGCAGTGGCTCAAAAAAGAACTGGCTCTGTCTGATAGTTATGGAGAACTGTGCATCGAGAGGGCTCACAGGCTAGGCCGGTGGCAACAGGGACAGCAAAGACCTAGATTGGTGATAATCAAAGTCCACAATTACTTGCACAAAGAGGAAATTATGAGGGGCTTCCGTCTAAAAAGAGACACTCTGAGCTATGACGGAAACCAGATAAGAATATTCCAAGACTATTCCGCAGGAGTGCAAGAACAAAGGCGTAGATTTCACCCACTTTGCACGACATTAGTCAACAGGAAAACAAGATTTCTGCTGCTCTACCCAGCTGTTTTAAAGATCCAGCACGAAAACAAATGGAGCTCCTTCCAATCAGTGCAAGAGGCCCAGCGGTTTATAGACACTGAATTGCAGGCGCCTGATGATGCATCAACCTGACTATGAGAACAGAGAACTCCTGGTGATGAGCCGTGTAACCTTTGCAAGTATAGGGGGAAATATGATGATGTGATCTATTAAGGCTGTATGAGGCATTTACTGATGTTACATAGTTAGCGTGATAATATGATATCTGTCTGACTGATAAAATTAGTGGTGGAGGAAGTTTACATATCCATACATATGTTTACATATTTTTGAACTGATTTAAATTAAAAAGGGGGGGGAGCTGCCACCGGGACCGAGGGGAGGGATTGGGGGGGGGGAGGGGAAACCTCATAGCGGCAACGTGTCACCTGGAAGCAGAGAAATAACGGTAAGGGTTGGAAGGGAGGGGGGCTTAGGCAATGGGAGGGGGGATGGAGACTTGGGAAGAGACAACGTTTCAAGGGGGGAGGGTGCTCCAGAGCTAAAAGAACTGGGCTATACACACGGGTTAGGCAAAAAGAAGGAACACATAGGAACTGCGTGCTTATGGGGGAAGGAAAATGTATGAAGCCACTGGAGAAGGGCTGGGACCCAGGGGCTAAACTATTAGAGTATAAATATTGGAAAATAACAAATCCACATAGTTGCACACTGTAAAATAGTCACTTGGAATGTGGGTGGCATTACGTCTCCCATCAAAAGGAAAAAGATTCTGGCACAGCTAAAACACCTCAATGCAGACATAGCATGCTTACAGGAAACGAAGTTGACGACAGCAGAACATGAAAAACTCAAACAGGGGTGGATAGGACAGGTGATACATGCATCCCCAGATGGGCGAAGGGGAGGAGTGGCAATATGTATTCATCGCCGACTGGCCTGTAAGGCAGAGAAGATCTTTCATGATCCCAAAGGAAGATTCCTCCTGGTTAAGCTATGGTTACAAGGGAGAGAGTTATATCTACTAAATGTTTATGCTCCTACCCCGCCAGACAGCTCCTTCTTCCCAGGGTTGTTGAGGAGGCTGATACCATATGAAGACAAACACCTGATTGTAACAGGGGATATGAATATATCCATAGATCCCAGGATGGATTATTCAGGTGAGGGTGGCAGGGGAGTAGAAGGCAGGAGGGGATCACTGATGCTAAGTGAGTTCACCAACTCTCTCTCTGTAGTGGACACTTGGCGTAATTTGCACCCGGATCAAAGAGATTATACACACCGGTCCAGGGCCCATGGGACATGGGGAAGATTAGATTACATATTTATTTCAGCAGCCCTGTTCCATTGTGTATGGGACGCGAAAATAGAGGAGGTTGTGATATCTGATCATAGCCCTGTCTGGTTGGAGCTGGAGGCCCCAGGAGGCTTTCAGCCGTCCAGACGGTGGAGGTTCCCTGGCCACCTGATAAAGGATAAATCTTTTCAAAAATTCTTAAGGAAAAAATGGGAAGAGTATGAATTGTTCAATAAAGATCACAAATCGAATCCACAGTTGTTTTGGTGTGCAGGAAAGGCGGTGCTGCGAGGGGATCTGATAGCATATGTAGCAAGTAAACGGAAAAAGAATGCAGCCAGCCTTTTACAGTTGAATAGGCGACTGCGGAATGCCAGACGTCAGTATATAGAACGAAGGTCCACGGCCACTAAAGAGGCTTATTTGTCTCTACAGGCCGCGGTAAACTCCATATTGCATGAAAAAACACTACAGAATAGAACTTTCCAAAAATATAAGTTCCATCGCTTTGGAAACAGAGCAGGGGGTATGCTGGCCCGGTTAGTGCGGAAGCGGGAAGGAAATAGAACTATATCGGCCTTCAAAGAAAAGACAGGTGGCCTTACTAATAATCCAGATAGGATCCTCCAAATATTACAGGAACATTTCAGTGACCTTTATAAGGCCAATCGGCCAGCCACGGAGGCCCATATGAATGACTTCCTTAGTAGAGCAAAGATGCCAAAGTTAGGAGAGTCAGAAATAGCAGGTCTAGAGGCCCCTATTCAACCTAAGGAACTGTCTGACGCAATAAAAGGGCTAAAGTCTTTCTCAGCTCCTGGAATAGATGGGTATTCAGGAGAATTTTACAAAATGCTTCAGCCCCAGTTGCTAGGCCCATTATTTGAATATCACCAAGCTGTAATTCGAGAGGGAAGATTCCCATTGCATGAAAACACTGCTTCCATATCATTACTGCTGAAGCCGGGGAAAGGTGGGGAGGAACCCGAATCCTATAGGCCTATCTCGTTGATTAATGTAGATATCAAACTGCTTGCAAAGATCCTGGCCACGCGGCTCAACGCATGTCTCCCAAATGTGATTGAACCTACACAAGTGGGATTCATCCCTAAAAGGCAATCGGTGACACATATTCGAAGAGTCTTACTGACAATGGCAAAGTGCCGGCATGAGGAGATCCCAGGGATTTTGGTGAGCCTCGATGCTACAAAGGCTTTTGACAGGGTCGAGTGGACCTTCTTATTTTGCGTTCTAGACTGGATAGGAATTCCTGCAGAAATGAAGCAAACCATAGAGGCCCTATATTCTGGTATGGAAGCCCATGTCACAGCAAATGGGGGGATCTCTGAGGGGTTTCCAATAAGCAGGGGAACACGTCAGGGTTGCCCTCTCTCTCCACTTTTGTTTGATCTTACATTGGAACCATTATTACGCCATCTAAATTCAGACCCGGGAATTAAAGGGGTGAGATTAGGGGAGCAGGAAGTTCGAGCTTTAGCTTATGCTGATGACGTCCTACTGGTATTGACTAACCCACAAGAGTCCTTTCAGACTGCCTTGACACTGATTAAAGAGTATGGACAGTTATCAGGGTTTGGCCTTAACCTCTCAAAGTCGTGCGCGATGTCCATGGATAGTGATATAAAATTAAATTGGCAAGGAGAGGCTTTATTGAGATGGGAGACAACAAAAATGAAGTATTTAGGAGTGTATATAACCAGGGATGGGGCCTCCCTGTATAAAGAAAACATAGGTCCGTTGATGGAGATGACTAAAAATAAGCTGTCTATGTGGAGGGAATTACCACTTACAATATGGGGAAGAATAGCGCTGTTTAATATGATAATAGCCCCCAAGTGGTTATATGTCTTCCAACAATTACCATTGTTTTTGAAACGAAAGGATGAAAAGTCTTTACAACGTCTACTACAAAAGTACCTTTGGCAAGGGAGGAAACCGAGAATTCCATATCACCTGATGACAGGCCCAAGGGAGGGGGGCGGTATGGGACTTATGAACATTAAATTCTTGGCAATCGCAAGCTCCATGAGGCACATTAATGATTGGTATCGTGGGACATCGGAGTTTTCTATTACACCGGTGGAGACGCGGATGTTCCCACACATACACTTTAGTCATTTGCTCCATTCTGGGGCGCCATTGCCCATTGGAGCATTCAGGAGGCATCCCCTACTGAAGCCCCTTAGGGAAACGTGGAGATGGGTGTGTAGACGTTATCATTTCTCTGCCCGAACGTCCCCCTGGCTGTCCATATGCGATAACCCGGCGTTCCCTCCAGGCCAAGGGGTTAGTATCTTTAATAAGTGGGCGCAAAAGGGGATAGTATACCTGGCACACTTAGTTACGGAGCAGGGACACATTCTTTCATACCTAGAGCTACAGACTCGGTTTAGGATCCCCCCGATATATCAATTTGCATATTGTCAACTGAGTCATTATGTTGCTTCCCTAGAGTGGACCGACCTCACGGAGGATGTGGTTGAGGTTCTCTCCGAGGAGTTTACTCTGGGAGCGCAACTCTCAATACCATTGAGATTCCATCATCGACAATTGAAGGACACTACAGCAGAATTAGATTTCAGACAGATTGCACGGGATTGGTCAGGGGACCTGGGTTGTACATTTACAGAGGAAGAATGTAGATCATATTTGAAAGCTTTGTATAAGCAACGACTTTCCATACCCCAGAGAGAGAGGTTATATAGATGGCTGTTGAGAACACACATATCTCCTTATAGAGCGCAAAAAGCAGGGTTTGATACTAAAGGAACTTGCCCCAAATGTAATCAGGGAGCGGCTTCTTTGGGGCATATGTTTTGGGGTTGCCCATTGGTGGGAAAGTTCTGGAGGCAGATCATAACGGGAATAGACCAATTGTGGAATTGCACCCTCATATGTGATCCCCTAATTTTATTTAACCGCTTTAAGCTAACTGCAGAGGCTCCAGAGGGCTTTAAGGCATTTGCCAAGATGGCTATATATTTTGGAATAACCACAATACTGCAATTTTGGAGGGCAAAAGAAATACCGCCCTTACAGGCATGGCGTGCACAAATGGTGCGACAAATGAGAATAGACAGGTGTGGGGTACCTGATCTGGAAAGCCCCGCAGGTCTCAAGTTCAAGGCTCAATGGGAAATGCTTTGGATTACTCTACCGCTTAAGGCACAAAGCCTATTGTTGAAATTTTAAAGCCTAAGCAAGGTCTCATAGGTTTATGAATAAACAGAGGGGCTATGGATAACGGTAAAGGTGGTTCAGTATTAAATGGAAGTTGGGCAAGCAATGCACGAGGAGAGATGCCACTTCCTTAGATGTTGACTTCTTGTGTGTACTAAACTGCAAGCACAGTTGACTTTGTAATGGAGCAAAGGGGGGGAGGGGGGCAGGGAAGGGTACTCCTCCAGATTAACATAGCTAAATAACTCATATAAGTTGAAGCTAAACAAAAGAGTTTATTCTGGGAAAATTTAGCTAGATGTTTGTCAATTGTTGGTTTCTTTGTTGCATTTGTAATGCCAGAATGTAATAAGATTTAGGGAGTACTAAGGTCAATAGGAGGGGAAGGAAGGGGAGAAAATACAAATACTATACTATAACATGATAAGCTGTTTCAGCCTGTTGGTTGACAAATGTATGTATAAATTCTATTTTCTGGCAAAGAAAGGTTTTATTTGTATGTCTCAACCAATAAAAATGATTTAAACAAAAATGGCAACAGAGTTTTGTAAGGAAAAGTAAACAAAAGAAATAGGAAAAGGAAATCAATATGGTTCACCAAACAAGTGTTTGCAGGAATTCAGGGAAGCAAAAATAGTGTATGGAAACTGCTTCGACTGTATTTACAGAAAGGCGGTATATCACGTGTAGAACAAAAAAAAAAAAAAAAAAGAGATGGCATTTATGAAATACAGACAACCACAAAAAGAAAAACACAGAAAAGAATATGGTGTAAAACTCACAAGTAAAGAGAAATACTGAAGGCGAAAATGCAGGGAGAAGAAAAAAATGGCTACAGAGGCGGCAAGACTGTCAGGTATTCTGGGGAAAGAAGGAAGGCTAGAAATGGAACAGAGACTGAAAGCTGCTGAAAACTGATGTGGACAGTGATGAGGAAAAAGGTTGACATATTAAAACAAATACTTCTGTATGCACAGAAGAAAATCCTGGAGCAGACAAAAGCATACATGGGACTGGGGGAAAATACTGCACTGTTCATGGAAAAAAGTTTTAATGGACAACTGGAAAAACTGAAAGTGGACAAAGCCATGGGGCCGGATGAGACAAACCAAAGGATATTAAAAGGAGCTCAAAAAGGTTCTGAGGGGCCTCTTAAAGACTTGTATAATAGATCCTTGGAGACGGGGGGGGGGGGGGGGGGGGGGAGTTCCATGGGACTGGAAAAGAGTAGATGTGGTCCCCTCTCCACAAAAATGGTGACAGAGAAGAAGTGAGAAACTATAGGACTGCAAGCCTCAATTCAGTGGTTGAAAAAATAATGGAGGCGCTGCTGAAGGAAAGGATAGTAAAACTCCTGGAATCCAATGGCTTACAAGATCTGAGGCAATATGGTTTTAACAAAGGAAAATGAATCCAATTATTTCTTTGACTCTGACCGTGGAACTGGATGCTGGATGTGATCTATTTGGACTTCAGCAAAATGAAGATACATACCTGTAGCAGGTATTCTCCGAGGACAGCAGGCTGATTGTTCTCACGACTGGGTGACATCCACGGCAGCCCCGAGGAACGGAAATCTTCCTAGCAACAAAAGTTTGCGAGAGCCATTAAGCACGCGCAGGTGCGCGTACCGCACGTGCGCGGCCATCTTCCCGCCCGTTGCACGAGAGTCCCGATCAGTTCGATAACAAAGCAGAGGAAAAGGACAACTCCAAAGGGGAGGCGGGCGGGTATGTGAGAACAATCAGCCTGCTGTCCTCGGAGAATACCTGCTACAGGTATGTATCTTCATTTTCTCCAAGGACAAGCAGGCTGCTTGTTCTCACAACTGGGGTATCCCTAGCCCCCAGGCTCACTCAAAACTACAAAAAAAGGTCAAATTGGCCTCGCAACGGCGAGGACATAACAAGGATTGACCTACGAAGAAACATCTGAGAGTGCAGCCTGGAACAGAACAAAAATGGGCCTAGGGGGGTGGAGTTGGATTCTAAACCCCAAACAGATTCTGCAGCACCGACTACCCAAACTGACTGTCGCGTTGGGTATCCTGCTGAAGGCCGTAATGAGATGTGAATTTGTGGATTGATGACCACGTTGCAGCCTTGCAAATCTCTTCTATAGTGGCTGACTTCAAGTGGGCCACTGATGCTGCCATGGCTTGAACACTATGAGCCGTGACATGACCCTCAAGAGTCAGCCCAGCCTGGGCGTAAGTGAAGGAAATGCAATCTGCTAGCCAACTGGAAATGGTACATTTCCCGACAGCTACTCCCCTTCTGTTGGGATCGAAAGAAACAAACATCTGAGCGGACTGTCTGAAATGGCTTGTCCGCTCCATATAGAAAGGCCTATGCTCTCTTGCAGTCCAATGTGTGCAACTGATGTTCAGCAGGGCGGGTATAAGGACGGGGAAAAAATGTTGGCAAGACAATTGACTGGTTCAGATGGAACTCCGACACCACCTTCGGCAAGAACTTAGGGTGCGTGCGAAGGACTACTCTGTTATAATGAAACTTAGTATAAGGAGCATGGGCTACCAAGGCTTGAAGCTTACTGACTACGAGCTGAAGTAACAGCCACCAAGAAAATGACCTTCCAGGTCAAGTACTTCAGATGGCAGGAATCCAGTGGCTCAAAAGGAGGTTTCATCAGCTGGGTGAGAACTACATTGAGATCCCATGACACTGGAGGAGGTTTGACAGGGGGTCTTGACAAAAGAAAACCTCTCATGAAGCGAACAACTAAAGGCTGTCAAGAGATAGGCTGACCTTCTACACGATAATTGCACTAAGATGAACTCTTACGGAGTTGGTCTTGAAACCAGATTCTGATAAGTGTAGAAGGTATTCAAGCAGGGTCTGTGTAGGACAAGAGCGAGGATCTAGGGCCTTGCTGTCACACCAGACAGCAAACCTCCTCCATTTAAAAGGAGTAACACCTCTTCGTGGAATCTTTTCTGGAAGCAAGACTCGGGAGACACCCTCAGAAAGACCCAAGGAGGCGAAGTCTACGCCCTCAACATCCAGGCCGTGAGAGCCAGAGACTGGAGGTTGGGATGTAGAAGCGACCCCTCGTTCTGAGTGATGAGGGCTGGAAAATACTCCAATCTCCACGGTTCTTCGGAGGACAACTCCAGAAGAGGAGGGAACCAAATCTGACGCGGCCAAAAGGGCACAATCAGAATCATGGTCCCGCAGTCTTGCTCGAGTTTCAGCAAAGTCTTCCTCACCAGAGGTATGGGAGGATACGCATACAGAAGACCTGTCCCCCAATGCAGGAGAAAGGCATCTGACGCTAGTCTGTCGAGGGCATGAAGTCTGGAACAGAACTGAGGGACCTTGTGATTGAGCTGAGTGGCAAAAAGATCCACTGAGGGGGTGCCCCATGCTCGGAAGATCTTGTGGACTACGCCCGAGTTAAGTGACCACTCGTGAGGTTGCATTATCCTGCTCAATCTGTCGGCCAGACTGTTTACACCTGCCAGATACATGGCTTGGAGAAGCATGCCATGCTGGCGTGCCCAAAGCTACATCTGGATGGCTTCCCGACATAGGGGGCGAGATCTGGTGTTCCCCTGCTTGTTGATGTAGTACCCCTGCTTGTAGTACACATGGCAACCTGATTGTCTGTCTGAATTTGAATAATTTGATTGGACAGCCGATCTCTGAAAGCCTTTAGAGCATTCCAGACCACTCGCAACTCCAGGAGATTGATCTGAAGACCCGATTCCTGGAGGGACCAAACTCCCTGGGTGTGAAGCCCATCTACATGTGCTCCCCACCCCAGGAGGGATGCATCCATTGTCAGCACTTTCTGCGGCTGAGGAATTTGAAAAGGACGTCCCAAGGTCAAATTGGAATCGTCCACCACCGAACGGAATTGTGAAAGTCGGTGGACAGCCGGATCACATCCTCTAGATTCCCTGCAGCTTGATGCCACTGGGAAGCTAGGGTCTATTGAGCCGATCTCATATGAAGACTAGCCATGGGAGTCACATGAACTATGGAGGCCATATGGCCTAGAAGCCTCAACATCTAATGAGCTGTGATCTGCTGAGAGGCTCTGGCCATGGAAACAAGAGACAGAAGGTTGTCTGCCCTTGCCTTGGGGAGCTAGGCATGAGCTGCCTGGGAGTCCAGCAGAGCTCCTATGAATTCTAGTTTTTGAACTGGAAGAAGATGGGACTTTGGATAATTTAGAACAAACCCTAATAGCTCCAGGAGTTAAATAGTCAGCTGCATGGACTGTAGAGCTCCTGTCTCGGAAGTGTTGTTTATCAGCCAATCGTCAAGGTAAGGGAACACATGCACCCCCAGTCTGCGTAGCGACGCTGCAACCACTGCTAGGCATTTTGTAAACACCCTGGGCGCAGACGCGAGACCAAATGGCAGCACACAATACTGGAAGTGCTGCGTTCCCAGACGGAATTGAATATACTTCCTGTGAGCGGGAAGTATCGGGATGTGTGTGTAAGCATCCTTTAAGTCCAGAGAGCATAGCCAATCATTTTCCTGAATCATGGGAAGAAGGGTGCCCAGGGAAAGCATCCTGAACTTTTCTCGGACCAGGAATTTGTTCAGGGCCCTTAGGTCTAGGATGGGACGCATTCCCCCCCCCCCCCCCCCCCCCCGCCGTTTTCTTTTGCACCAGAAAGTACCTGGAATAGAATCCCAGCCCTTCTTGCCCTGGTGGAACAGGCTCTACTGCACTGGCGCTGAGAAGGGTGGAGAGTTCCTCTGCAAGTACATGCCTGTGCTGGAAGCTGAAGGACTGAGCTCCCGGTGGGCAATTTGGAGGTCTGGAGATCAAATTGAGGGAGTACCCTAACCGGACTATTTGAAGAATCCACCGATCGGAGGTTATGAAAGGCCACCTTTGGTGAAAAAATTTTAACCTCCCCCCCGACCGGCACATGTACTTTTATAGCGGCTATGCTCACCTGGAGCCAGTCAAAAGCCCGTCCCTTGCTTTTGCTGGGGAGCTGCAGGGGTCGGTCTGGGCGCACGCTGTTGAAGCGAACGAGCGCGTTGGGGCTGAGCCTGAGAAGGCTGTCGGGAAGGCGGATTGTACCTACGCTTATTGAAAGCATAGGAAGCAGTCCTCCTTCCCCAGAAAAACCGTCTACCTGTTGAGGTAGATGCTGAAGGCGCCCGGTGGGAGAGCTTGTCGAGGGCGGTTTCCTGCTGGTGGAACTGCTCTATCATCTGCTCGACTTTCTCGCCAAAAATGTTATCCCCCGGCAAGGAACAACCGCAAGCCGTTGCTGGGTTCGACTATCCAGGTCAGAGGCATGCAGCCATGAGAGTCTGCGCATCACTATACCTTGAGCAGCAGATCTGGATACAACATCAAACGTGTCGTAAGCACCCCTGCACAGGAATTTGTGACACACCTTCAGCTGCCTGACCACCTCCCGAAAAGGCCTGGCGTGCTCCACAGGGAGCTTGTCCACCAAGTCCGCCAGTTGCTTCACATTGTTCCGCATGTGGATGCTCGTGTAGAGCTGGTAAGACTGAATTTTGGACACGAGCATAGAGGACTGATAGGCCTTCCTCCCAAAAGAGTCCAGGGTTCTAGATTCTCGTCCCGGGGGAGCCAAGGCAAAATCTCTAGAACTCCTTGCTCTCTTGAAAGCGAAATCCACAACCATAGAATCGCGAGGTAACTGCGTCCTCATCAACTCAGGTTCTCCGTGAATCCGATATTGGGACTCAGCTGTTTTGGGAATGGTGGGATTAGTTAGTGGTTTCATCCAGTTCCTAAGCAATGTCTCCTTAAGGACATTATGCAAAGGGACAGTGGATGACCCCTTAGGTGGAGAAGGATAGTCAAGGACCTCGAGCATCTCAGTTCTGGGCTCATCCATAGACACCGCAGGGAAGGGAATGCCCACAGACATTTCCCGCACAAATGAAGAGAAAGAAAGACTCTCAGGGGGAGAAAGCTTTCTTTCTAGTGAAGGAGTAGGATCAGAGGGAAGACCACAAGACTCCTCAGAAGAGAAATATCTGGGATCCTCCTCTTCCTCCCACAAGGCATCCTCCTCGGTGTCAGACAAGAGTTCTCTGACTGCAGTCCGAAACCAGGCCCGTCTCGACGCCAAGGAACCCTGTCCTCAATGGCGATGCCGAGAAGTCGACTCCCGTGCCGGCGGCGATGAAGCTCCCTTCAGCGACGTCGACAGGGAGTCGACCTGGGTGGCAGCCGAGGCACATGCCGCAAGTGGTACCGGCGTCGGGGACCGCACCACAGGCACAGAGCCAGCTGCCGCTTCCATCATTGGTACCGAAGGCGCAAGAACCCCCAGTACCAGAACAGACTAACGCAGCAGCCCTTCCAGAAGACCTGGGAGAATGGCTCGGATGCGCTTGTCCAGAGTGTCTGCCGCGAAAGGCTGTGGGGCCGGTGCAGGAGTCGGACGCAGAATCTGCAAAGGGCGAAGAGGCGGTACCGGGCTGTCCGATGACCGACACCTCTTGAATGGAGGGTGAGCGGTCCTCCCAGCGTCAACGCTTCACGGGTGCAGAATCCTTCGATGCCCGTGAGCTCCCGGTACTGTGTCTAGAAGGAGACCGATGGCGATGCTTCTTAGCCTTCGCTCGAGGCACGTCATCAGTACTCCTAGGTACCAACGAGGACGTGGAACCACACGCCTCCTCGGGGTCGGGTCCGAAAGGGGTCGGTCCCGGTGGGCCTGCACAGCAGGAGTCTTCAAGACAGGTGGAGACCCACTCGATGGCTCACTGCTCCCAGCGTGTGGTGGTCTCAGGACAGCCATTACCAGCGTTCCCGATGTCGATGCCATCTCTGTTGCCGACATCGACGACGATGACCTCGGTACAGATATCGACGTCGACGCCAAAGTCCCAGGCAAAGCTCCAAACAGACGGTCCTGCTGAGCTAATCTCAACACCTGTGTCCGCTTTTTAAGGCTAAGACACAGCTTACACGCATCTGGGCAATGGTCGGGCCCAAGGCACTGAATACACCATGAGTGGGGATCGGTACCTGAGATTGCCCAGTTGCATCGAGCGCACTTCTTGAAGCCACTGGGAATCCTCGATGTCATGGACGGAAAAATAGCGGCGGCGAAGTCATGATGGTGCCAAAAAGAAGGGCACAAAAATGAGAAAGAGGGCCGCGACGGAAACAAAAAGAAACTTAAGGGACAAAACCTAAGAAATAAAAGAATTGGGGTTTTTTGTTTGTTTGTTTGTTTTTTTTTTAAAGAAAACAGCTCACCAGATCTAAAAATGAAAGAAAAAAAGGCGGAAAACCCGCGAAACGAAGGCTCTTTTCAGAGGCACACGGAGAGAGACCGCAAGCAGTCACTCCCTTACCGCAGAAAGAAAAGAACTGATCAGGACTCTCGCGCAACGGGCAGGAAGATGGCCGCGCGCTCGAAAGCTCTAGCAAACTTTTGTTGCTAGGAAGATTTCTGTTCCTCAGGGCTGCCGTGGACATCACCCAGTCATGAGAAGCAGCAGCATGCTTGTCCTCGGAGAAAGCTTTTTACACAGCTCCTCTTAGGAAGCTTGTGAACAAACAACTGGTTTAAGTAATGACCCACAGCAGTAAACTGGCTTAGAAACAGACGACAGAGTGTAGCAGTGAATAGAATTCACTTGGAGAAAAGAAATGAATAGTGGCATGCCATAAGAATCTGTATTGGGGCTGATTCTATTCAATATATATATATGAACAGCACTGTCAACACAATTTACAAAGTGGACATCATGATACGTGATCTAAAAAAAAGTCAGAAGAATGGTCTATTTGGAAGTTAAAATCTGATATGAAGTGCAGCCTGGTGCATACGGGGTGTAGAAACTCAAAAGAGCTGTATTTGATAGGAAGTGAGAGGATGATAAGCACAGAGCATAGACCAAGAGAGGGACCTTGCGATGATAATATCACAAAATCTTAAGGAACAAAACAATGCACAAGACAGTGGCCATAACCAGAAGGATGACAGGCTGCAGAGAGAGGCAAACCTAGTAGAAGGAGATGTTAATGTCCCTGTACAAGCCATTGGTAAGGTCCCATTTGGAGTACTGTGTTCAATTTTGGAGGCTGTACCTAGCTAAGGACATTTATTTTAAAAATTTGTAGAATGCTCTCTCTCAGGATTCCAAGCAGTTTCCAAAATAACATACATAAAACTAACACATTAACCACAGACACATCAAAAGACATGAGGTGACTCAGAGGAAGGTGCCAAAAATGATATGGAGCTTATAACAAAAGTATGAAAAGACTTGAAGACCTCAATATGTATATCCTAAAGATTTTATTTCCGTTAGCTCTTCACACTACTCCAGGAGACTGGGAGAATGGGCGTGCAAGTGGCAGATGAAGTTCAATGTTGACAAGTGCAAAGTGATGCATGTGGGTAAGAGGAACCCGAATTATAGCTACGTCTTGCAAGGTTCCGCGTTAGGAGTTACGGATCAAGAAAGGGATCTGGGTGTCGTCGTCGATGATACGCTGAAACCTTCTGCTCAGTGTGCTGCTGCGGCTAGGAAAGCGAATAGAATGTTGGGTGTTATTAGGAAGGGTATGGAGTCCAGGTGTGCGGATGTTATAACGCCGTTGTATCGCTCCATGGTGCGACCGCACCTGGAGTATTGTGTCCAGTACTGGTCTCCGTATCTCAAAAAAGATATAGTAGAATTGGAAAAGGTACAGCGAAGGGCGACGAAAATGATAGTGGGGATGGGACGACTTTCCTATGAAGAGAGGCTGAGAAGGCTAGGGCTTTTCAGCTTGGAGAAGAGACGGCTGAGGGGAGATATGATAGAAGTGTATAAAATAATGAGTGGAATGGATCGGGTGGATGTGAAGCGACTGTTCACGCTATCCAAAAATACTAGGACTAGAGGGCATGAGTTGAAGCTACAGTGTGGTAAATTTAAAACGAATCGGAGAAAATTTTTCTTCACCCAACGTGTAATTAGACTCTGGAATTCGTTGCCGGAGAACGTGGTACGGGCGGTTAGCTTGACGGAGTTTAAAAAGGGGTTAGATAGATTCCTAAAGGACAAGTCCATAGACCGCTATTAAATGGACTTGGAAAAATTCCGCATTTTTAGGTATAACTTGTCTGGAATGTTTTTACGTTTGGGGAGCGTGCCAGGTGCCCTTGACCTGGATTGGCCACTGTCGGTGACAGGATGCTGGGCTAGATGGACCTTTGGTCTTTCCCAGTATGGCACTACTTATGTACTTATGTCCATCGACCAGCAGGTGGAGATAGAGAATAGAGCTCCACTATATAGACCCCTACAACCAGCCCAGTTATTCAGTATAAGTCATCAAGCAGGAGAAAGAAAACCAGACCAGGAGCATGTCCAGTAACAGGGACTATAAGAAACGCAATGCAAACAACCCTAAGGCATGTCCCCTGGAAGTACGACATGAAATGAGAAGTGCACAGAGCCACCAAGGCCTGCCAAATAGACAGCTCCTCCTTCCTGAGAAGGGCCACAAACCACAAGTGGGCTCCTGGAACAGTGTGAAGAACTAATTGAAAGAAAGTTATCAGGTAACGCCCAATTTTTCCTTACATTATGTTACTTCCTACTATTCCAGGACATGTGGGATGTTCAAAAGCTATCCTCACAAGGGAAGGAACCAGGCCCTGCCGCATGCAGAACCAATGCCCCAAACATGGCCTCTGACCACGGGGCAACATCAACCTCAACTGGTGGAAAATTCTGAAGTGCTTTCTCTCTGCAAGCAGCTATCTGCAGCCTTAGCTGGGTACAGCACATTTTGGATTCCTTCCAGGAGTCAGACGGTCAGCCTCCTACTGAATTGGCAGATGTGAAGTCAGGGATGGCATATTTGGTGGACTCCAAATATGCCATCCCTGATGTCCTGATTTGGAAAGCAGCCAAGTAGATGTCTTTGGCAGTCATAGCCCATTCACTGTAGTTGCCTCACTGGGCGGCAGATGCAGCTTCAAACAGAGGCTGGCCCTTTTAAGGGCAAGCTGTGTTTGATGAGGACTTAGTGAAGTTGGTGAAAGATCTGGGTGACTGAATCTTCCTGAGGACATGTCTAAACATTCTTTCTGGTCCAGTCAGGCTCATCCTTGTTTTAAAAGATACCAGGTGCTATCGTCCAGGATGGTCTAGTTTTAATCAGAGATCCAGGTATCGGCACAAGCAGGGTTTCGGAACGCCAGACTTTGTCCTGTCAAGATCCTCAGGATTTCTCCTGAAGGGGTGAGTCTTCCTAAGGTAGTTTCTGCCTTTCATCTCAATCAACCTTTGTTTCTTCCCGCTTGCTTGACCATGTACTCCTGCACTATTTGGAAGTAACTAATGAGTTGCACTGGTCAGATCATTTGTGTGTTCTTTCCTATGAACCTCAAAATGGTAATGCAGCTGCCAAAGCCATGATTGATCACTGGGTCAAGGAGGCTATCGCATCTGTATATTTACTAGCTGGTAAACCTCTTCTGGTCAGATTCCGGGTGCATTCTACAAGCATTGTTGCAACTTCCTGGGCAGAAGCCAGTCTGTTCTCCCTGGAGGAAATATGTAGGGCACAAATATGGTCTTCCTTGCATACCTTCGACACTACCCTTTGGCTGTCTCCGCTCAGTCTGATGCATCTATTGGAGTATCGGTGCTATTCGCAGGAGCATCAGGTTCTCACTGTACTTAAGGACTGCTTTGCTACATTCCACAAGTCTCTGGATTCATCTGCTGCGCACGGTAAGGAACAAAATATTGTGTCATACCTGATAATTTTCTTTCCTTTATCACAGCAGCAGAATCCACAGGCTCACCCTATATTTTCTGGCAGTTCCTATTGGGTAATTCTCTGTTTGACCATGGTGCTGTATTTTTACATTTCAGATGGACAGTTATAATCTGTTTACATGTTTGCAGTTCTAGGTTTATCACTTTTCCCCATGGGGAAGGAGAAAATAATTCCATTTCCTTCTGCTTTGTCATGAGAAATACTGACTGACTACGGAGCATTCCAGCCTATAAGACAGTTCAGCTCAGCCCTCTATCTCTACTTGCTGGTAGATGGTCACAACCCACAAGTCTCTGGATACATCTGCTGCAACTAAAGGAAAGAAAATTATCAGGCAAGACATAATTTTTTGATAATTTGTGCCTTGTTCAAGTAATCAGGCATTATATTAGTATCTATGATTGAATTAAACATTCTCTCTAAAGGGGAGGGAATTTCTGAGAATAGAAAAGATATAGTGGAATTAGAAAAGGTTCAAAGAAGAGTGACCAAAATAATAAAGACGAAACTCCTCCCACATGAGGAAAGGCTAAAAGAGGTTAGAGCTCTTCAGCTTAGAAAAGAGACGGCTGGGGGGGGGGGGGGAATTGGACTGATGGGTTGTGCACTCCTTCCAGCATGTGGAGACTGAGAAGTTCTGACTCTGGGAGCCAATAAAAGCCCTGGTCACATGACCCTAGATTCAGTATTGAAGTAACAAAGAAGGAAAGAGAAAGAACTACCTTCTGTGTCGCCGAGAATCTGATCAGCCACAAAAGCACTGTGAAAATCGTGATTGAAACAGACACATAAATCCTTGTGTCTTGTACATGCAAACACAACCCACCCTAGGGAAGATGTTTGAGAATGAGGTTCTTACCTTTCTAAATTATTTTTTTTTTAACTGGTAAAGTGAAACGCACAGAGCAGCTCCGACCCGGAACTCTCTGGCCAAAAAAGACAACAAATGAACACGACCTGAACCACTCTTCGGTATAACAAAGAAAATACTGAGCTGAGTCCAAGGGAGGGACCTGGGTCGATCCAGAGGGCCTTAAGAAATGCAAATTAGTAGGTAAGGTCTAATTTCTCCTTCCTTAGCATCCTTCCGGACCGGCCCAGAATTGGACTGATGGGAAGAAACAAAGCAGTACCCTTAAGGGAGGAACCCCAGCAACCCCGCCATGAGAACCCTAGTTCCAAAGACCGCTTCCTGACATTGGACATCCAGCCTGTAATGCTTACAAAAGAAATGCAAGGAAGCCCAAGTCGCAGCTTTACAAATGTCCATGGGCGGTACCAAAAACCTCTCCGTCCAAGAAGCTACTTGACCCCTCAGAATTAGCCTCGAGTCTTTTCAAGACCTGTTTCCCCGCCAAGAGGTAAGCAGAAGCTATCATCTCCTTAAGCCACCTAGAAATAGTGACCTTGAAGCCGCTAAACCCTTGCGAGAACCTCCAATGAGCAGAAACAGGTGGTCTGAGCCCCTGAAATCCTCTGTGACCTTCAGATAATGCTCGAGTATCCTCTTAACATCCAGCATCTGAAACTTTCGCTGAGCCTCCGAACCGGAGGATCCCAAAACCGGCACACCACCGACTGGGAGAGATGAAAACTCAAGACCACAGGATGCAAAATTACTCTTTAAAAAACTCCATGAAAGGAGACCTACAGGAAAGGCCTGCTACTCCGACACTCATCTAGCCGAAGCTAAGGCAACCAGAAATACTGTCTTGAGAGTTAAATCCTTAAAGGAACAAGATAATGGTTCAAAGGGAGGCCTAGTGAGGACGGAAAGCACCAAATTCAGGTCCCAAGCCGGAAAAATGTACCTGACCGGAAGGTGAAGGAGACAAGACTCCCTTCAAAAAACGGACGTCTGGATGATTAGCCAGAGACTTAACTTGCACTCTACCTCGAAAGCAGGATAACACCGCCACCTGCACTTTAAGGGAAGAGCCAATCCTTTGTTAAACCTTGCTGCAAAATGTCCAGCATCTCCACCACGGAAGCACGGAGCAGAGCGATGCCCAGTTCAGAACACCATTCTTCAAAAACTCGCCAAATCCTAATATAATTTAGAGACATTGACCAACAATGCAACAGGAGTACGGTGGAGATGACCTGCGAAGAGTAACCCCTAGTCATCAAGCGTGCTCATTCAAGAGCCAGGCCATAAGACAAAATCATGCCAGGTCTGAATGAGGAATCGGACCCTAGACCAGAAGACCGAACTGATCCTGGAGTCGGAGCGAAGGAGCTGACCGAAGATGCATTAGATCTGTGTACCATGGCCTGCGAGGCCAATCCGGAGCCATCAAGACCACCGGGCCTCCGTGCACCTCAATCCTCTGAATGAGTCACCCCAGAAGAGGCCACAGAGGAAACGCATTGAGAAGACCCTGAGGCCACTGCTGAAGAAGAGCATCTACTCCTTCCGCCTTGATGTCCTTTCTGCGACTGAAGAAGCGAGGCACTTCTGCGTTGAGACTCGTGGTGAACAGATCCAAGAGAGGAATCCCTCATTGATCCATTATGAACCAAAATGCCTGCGGAATGAGGGACCACTCTCCCAGATCGAGGGTGTGACGGCTGAGAAAATCCACCAGGACGTTCACTCCCGCTACATGGGAGGTCGACAGAACTGACAGATTGACACTCCACCCAGGCCATGAGCTTCACCGACTCCCGTTGCAAGAAGCAACTTCTGGTCCCTCCTTGCCGACTTGACATGAGCCACCGCAGTCGAATTGTCTGAGAGAATGCGCACCTCAGCTCCGCTGAACACAGAACAAAAAGCTTCCAGCGCCATATGAATCACCCTGGTTTCCAACAGGTTGATCGACAGGGAGGTCTCTTGGGGAGTCCAAAGACCCTGAGCCAACTTCCCCATGGAAACTTATCAAACCTTGAGTCCTAACCCCTCCAAGTAAAGACAGCGCCAAAGACCCAAAGAAGCTTGACATCTGATAAACGTATGTACAGTACTGTTTATTATACGTACAGTACACAGTCTCTGTTAACTGACGTTAGGCTTACTTGAAGTAATCAGTTATAGCCCTCTGCACACTAATGGGTCTGTGAGATCCACAGACTACGTCTGCAACACGGTAAAAACTATCATAGCACTGACATCCAGTGGCCTCCAGATAGGCCCGCACAGTGTTGAGACTTTCCAGCGCTCTTGCAAAAGTGACAGGTGGAGATTGTTGAATTTCATCAGCATGTGCCTCGCTGCTCATTTCATCATCAGCCATTGTTGCCTGCATGTAGGCACATATCTCCACATCAGTGCTGTCGTCAGCTGTTTGTAGATCATAATCAACAGCTACGTAGCGATGAAACTCCTCTTCAGTAAAACCGGCTGGGATGCCAATAAAATGTTCACCTGACACGTTTGCAACAGCTGCATCTGTTTTGTCCCTCTCCACATCCCTAACAAAGCTTGCCCGCTTGTAGCAGTTCACAATGGTTGTCTGTGTAACATGATTCCAGGCTTCTTTCTGCATATGTAGGGAATCCAACAGTGATAGATTACAAGCCAGTTCAACAGCACGTTTATCCTTGTCAGTCTGGTCATCCATAACGCTCATCAGAGGACGTAGCACAAGAGCCCGATAATGTTGTTTAAAATTGGCTATTATGCTCTGATCCATAGGTTGGATCAGAGAGGTAGTGTTTGGCGACAGGAAGACTACCTTGATGTTAGATAGCCTGACATCATCCCTGTGTGCAGCACAATTATCACAAAGCAACAACATCTGACGCCTTTGTGCCCGCATTCTAGTGTCTAACTTCTTTAGCCACTGCTTCCAAATTTCCCCAATCATCCATAAATTTGCGTTAGCCTCGTATGACACAGGAAGTCGCTTAGCTTTCTTGAAGCAACGGGGCTGTTTGCTCTTTCCAATGACGAGGGGTTCCAACTTCTCACTCCCATCCATATTACAGCAAAGGAGGATCGTTGATCGGTCCTTCGACGTTTTACCACCAGTAGTTTCAGCATGTTTGAATGCAAGTGTTCCATCAGGAATCGGTCACTAGTAGAGACCGTTTTCGTCAGCACTGAAAATGTCACGAGGTGCAAACTCGTTTAAGATGGTAGGAAGAACTGAAACAACCCAATTTTCAGCACCAAAGTCATCAACGTCTTGTTTCTCACCATGCTGTTTCTTGAATTTTATGCTGTTCCTCTCCTTCCACCTTTCCAACCAACCAACAGTGGCTTTGAATTCAGTTAGTCCAAGACTTTCAGCTAGCTGGTTAGCTTTCTCCACAAGCAGTGGACCACTGACAAGAAGCTGTCTGCTCCTGACTCGAGAAAACCACTGAATATGAGCATCTTCTACCTCCTCAACTTTTCCCACCCATTTTCGTTTCCATTATGGATTTGTATTGTTTTGCCAGTCTTCTAGAAGCTGGCCTTTCTGCTTCAAAACACATGAAATTTGACTGGGATTGACACCATATTCTTTAGCAATAGATGCTTGATTTTGTTTTCTAATTTTTTAAGAACTTCTATCGTTCAGCCAGTGTTAAAGTCTTACAGTTCCGCCACGGAGACGACGACCCCCCCAGTGTACACTAACAACATTCTTTCGCTTATTCTGCCTGTGGAAGCTAAAGAGGCAGTAAATTTGAAATCTCGTTGGATGTCACACACCAATCGGCTTCCATATTCCATGCGCGCGCTTATGCGGAGTCTTTCCTGCAGAGGAGCGGTCTTAAACCATGAATGTAAGCGAACCTTGCACTTATCAGTGGTGCGCTAAACCAGTGTGTCCCCATAGAAATTGATGGCACCAAAAACGGGACTGAAGTACGGCATGCAGTTAAACAGAGCATGCGCTTATCCGACGTGCACTATATTTTGCAAGTGTTTGGACCCATCTACAAATAGGCCCTTGATAATTGGCACCCAAAATAAAAAAGCCTTAAGACTAGTGCTTCCATCCTAAATGTATGGTCTCCGCTATATCTAACGTGGTGGGGGAGGGTAGAGGCTATCAGGATGGTTCTAGCTCACTCTACAACAAGCTTGATTCCCTCCTAATTAAGTTTTTATGGAGGCAAAAGCCTTCCCGCATTGCGCTCAAGAAACTTAAGTTACCGAAGCACTTGGGAGGTCTTAATGTTCCTGATTTTAAACACTATCACAAGGCTTTTCGGCTTGCCCAGTCTTTACGGTGGTTCCAAAGGGAATTATCTCATCTCACGCCTCGATGGCAGATTTTTGAGGCAGCGTTGGTGCACCCTTGCCCTTTATCTCTTCTCCCGTATGCAGATTTGTACCCCTATACCAGACGCATTCGGCTGTTAAAAGCCTCTGCCTCTGATATCCGTACGTTTAGGGCTGGCCTTGGAATCCGTGCTCTCTCTTTGGAGGATATATCTCTCTGGTATAACTCTGGTTTTCCGGCTGGTCTCCTGCAGTCTCAAACAGCGGAATGGCAAGAGAGGGGTGTATGGCAGCTGTCGCAACTGTATATTGCAGGTACTCTGTTATCGCCTGCTGCTCTGTCTGCATTGTATAATGTTTTTTCGCTAGATTCTGGCACATGGAAGGACATCTCCACATATATTTCAACCTTTCAGGTCTCTAATTCACTTATATTGAATCCTTCAGAGTTTATCAACTTTTGTCACACCATTAACATCAGGTCGAAAGAAGGCATCTCTGCTATATAAAAAACTTCAGGATCTATATGCCGATGCAGTTGCTCCATTGAGGATGACTTGGGAAGCGGAATTTGGTTTAGATGCATCTGAATTTGATTGGTCTACTTTCTGGGTTAACTCCATGCGTCCCACGAAGTCAGCAGCAATATCTCAATCCTCATATTTCATCTTCCACAAAGCCTACTGGACTCTTGCTCGAGTGGCCAGAATCACTAAGAGTGTCAACTTCAACTGCTGGTCTTGTCAGGAAAGAGATGGTTCACTGGCACATATGGTTTTCTACTGTAAAAACGTCAGAGCTTACTGGCAACTAATTTGGTCAAAAATGTGTCTTATCTTTCATTTGCCTGAGTCCACTGCGCTCTCTTATGAGGTTGTGATCTTACGAGCTTCTTGTCCTGCTATCTCTCTTTTGGATTCTGATAAGAAATTGTATAACATACTGCTAGCTGTTGCCTTCCATTTAATTGTCTCCAATTGGAAAAATGTGTACCTGAATTATAATGAATGGTGGAGTTATGTATGCGTGATCAGAAAATATGAAACAATTTTGGCTCATAGGTGTCGAAACATTAGGTCTGTTTTGAGGACCTGGGCTCGTTTAGACCTTTTTTTGTCAGGAGCCACATAGCACTCCTTGACCTTGTGTGACCCTGCAATTTGTCTCCAGGTATTGCCATGGAACTTTGACTTTGATTATGCTATGGTGATTTTTTTTTTTTTTTTTTTGAGGCGGGGGGTTAATTTTCGGGGGGGGGGGGGTTTGTTTGATTTTGTGTTTACTTTTGTATTCTCTGTATGACAAAACCTTTAATAAAAATATAATAATAAAAAAAAAAAAGACTAGTGATCTAATCTTTATATCTTGTAGTAACCACACAAACAAAAACCATCTGTTTTATACAGTGTTTGTGTTTCATACTGGAAGGACCGTTTGTTGTTTCTGAGGTGAAAATCAGAATTTGAATACATTTGTATGATTTGTCTTCATCTCCACTCCATTTTGGGGGGGATATGGAGTTTTAATACAGAATAGAAGGTGCAGAGTTTTGTTGAGAATTCAGACTTCACTCCCACACAAAAAAATTTGGTTTGGTTGCTGAGCTGCTTTTGTGCTGTTGGTGGGGGGAGGCGATGCAATGTGGTATGGTGGGTGCCTCTTTTGTGGCAGAAATTTGTATTGCTGTTACCACAGTCACATCAAAATTAATGTTTTTTTTTAGGGTGAGAGCCCTTTGCAACTGCTGAGGTTGAAGGAAATCTACTACTTCTATTCTTAACCTGTTGGATTTCTCTAAATATACCAGAGAGAGTAAAACTGACGTATCTTGATAAACGCAAAATGAATATTAGAAATCTTTTTGTGAAAGCAAGTGCTGAACTACCAGTTCTTAATTCCCATAGGCATTTAGCATCAACTCTAGAGCAAGCCCTTGCTGCTTCCACATCAGTGCTACTCTCCTTAGATGCACCGAGTACAAGTACAGTTGATATAAGAAGCCTAGCTGCTGCTTGGAGAAAAATGTAATGGACCAAATCAACCACATCTGCATGTTTTCCCGAAAAGAATGTTTGGGAAATACAACCGTTCATTTTCAGCTATTATGCAAAATTATGATGCATTCTGCATTCCCTGTCGACACTTCCAGTCAGAAACAGCCTATGCTGAGGACTCATTCATCAAAACAGGTGTACGAGATTGGAAGAAAACCTCAGAAAAAAACTAAGCATGGATCTTCTCAGATACATGTGAAAAGCATGGAGAAGTGGCAGTGCTTCAAACAGAGTGAAAAAGCTACATCAGTAGCAGCAAAGCTTTCTAATAGTCATAAGAATGCAGTCCAGAGAAACAGGGATTACCTCTACAAGGTGTGCAATATGGGAAAATTAGGTTCTTACCATGATAATTTTCTTTCCTTTAGTCATAGCAGATGAAGCCATTACGTATGGGTTGTGTCCATCAACCAGCAGGGGGAGATAGAGAGCACTCAACTTTTCACAGTGCCTCATGGCCAGCTAGCTCCACTGCCTCTTCAGTATTTGAAGCTTCCAAAGCAGTATGGCAAACCGCAATGGGAATAACATGAACTTTCCTCACAGCGAACGATGGCCCCTTAACAAGGGCATAAACTCAAAAAAGGAGGGAATGAACTCGTCCTCCACTTTGTATAAATGGAGGGAATACTTGCATCCTCCTGGAGGGAATAAACTCATCCTCCCAAAACATGAACTGGAGGGAATGAACTCAGCCTCCTATAACTGTAACAAGAATCCTGAAGACTGTTTTCCGACTCCCCAAGGAAGGAATATAACTTCAGCAAACAAGAACAGCACCTAAAATCAGAATCACTGCAATACAGACAATCATACAGGGAGGGCTCATGGCTTCACCTGCTATGACTAAAGGAAAGAAAATTATCATGGTAAGAACCTAATTTTCCCTTCCTTGTCATCAAGCAGATGAAGCCATTACGTATGGAATGTAACAAAGCAATCCCTAAATAGGGTGGGGAACAAGCCACACCACGCACTAGCACCTGTGCTCCAAAATGCGCATCCCTCCTAGCAGCCACATCCAGCCTGTAATGTCGGGCGAAAGAGAGCTTAGAAGCCCAGGTTGCAGCACTGCAAATCTCATGAAGAGATAGTGCTCCAGTTTCCGCCCAGGAAGAGGAAATCGCTCTTGTGGAATGTGCCTTAAAAGCTTCAGGCGGAGCCTGGCCAGACAGCAGATGTACTGAAAAGATAGCTTCTTTGAGCCAACGGACAACAGTGGCTTTAGACGCTGAAGACCCTCTGCGAGGACCTGCAAACAGCACAAAAAGATGATCGGAGGTCCTGAAAGAATTTGTAATTAGCAGATACTGCAACAGAGTCCTGCGCACATCCAAAAGGTGCAACTGCCCAAATGAATCTGGAAACTCCTCCTCAACAAAGGAGGGAAGAAAAACAGGCTGGTTTAGGTGAAACGCTGAAACCACCTTAGGCAAAAAGGAAGTCACGGTCCAAACCGTAACCCCTGACTCTGAGAATTGCAGAAAAGCGTCTCTACAGGACAGCGCCTGGAGCTCTGACACCCATCTCGCCGAGGTAATGGCCACTAAAAAGACGGCCTTCAGTGTCAAATCTTTCTCAGAAGCACGCCGAAGCGGTTCAAAGGGAGCCCCCTGAAGAGCCTTCAATACTAACCCCAGGTTCCAAGCTGGACAAGGTGCCCGCACGGGAGGACGGAGCCGAAGCACCCCTCTAAGAAACCGTGCCACATCTGGTTGAGCAGCTAAGGACACGCCTTCAACCTTGCCACGCAGGGAGGCCAATGCTGCCACTTGCACCCACAGGGAATTATAGGCCAAGCCTTTGTGTACACCATCCTGCAAAAAGTCCAGAATCGGCGAGACAGGAGCCCACAACGGAAAAAGCGCTCTTGAAACACACCAGACTTCAAACTGGCGCCAAATCCTGCATAAGCCACAGAAGTGGAGCGCTTACGGGCCTGCAGGAGAGTGGAAATTACCTTAGAGTAGCCTTTCTCTCTCAATTGCACCCTCTCAATCGCCATGCCATAAGACCAAAGCGACAGGCATCCTCCATGGCCACCGGACCCTATGACAACAGGTACGGAACCAGAGGTAACGGAAAGGGAGCCTCCAACAGCATCTGTCGGAGGTCCGCATACCAAGGCCTCCTGGGCCAATCCGGGGCGACGAGAACCACTTTTCCTGGATGCAGCCAAATCTGCAGCAGCACTCGCCCTATTAAGGGCCATGGAGGGAAGACATACAGCAAGCCCAGGGGCCAGGGTTGAGCCAAGGCATCCAACCCGGCAGAAGAAGCACGGGACTTTGGCATTGGAACTGGTCGCCATAAGATCCATCACTGGCTTGCCCCATTTGGCACATATCTGCGGGAATACATCGTCTGCTACTTCCCACTTCGCTGGATCAATCTGATGCCTGCTTAGATAGTCGGCTTGCACGTTGCTCTGACCTGCAATGTGAACTGCTGACAGGGACTGTAGATGCAGCTCGGCCCAGTGACAAATTTGTTCGGCCTGCGCGGCTAGAGCTCTGCACTGAGTGCCACCTTGTCGATTTATGTAGGCCACTCGGACAGCCAATCCTTCCAGGGTCACTTGAAAGGCCAGAAACACCTGAAACACCGCTTTCAACTCCAGGCGGTTGATAGACCACTCCGACTTGTCGAGCGTCCACAGACCCTGGGCATGCTTCCCCTGGCAATGTGCGCCCCAGCCCTTCAGGCTGGCATCTGTCACCACTAGGCACCAATCGGGGACCGCCAGCGGCATTCCCCGCCGCAACATGCTGTCCGAGAGCCACCACTCCATACTGAGGCGGGCCGCAGGAAGCCAAGAAAGTCTGCACTGATAATCCTGAGATACTGGAGACCATCGTTGAAGTAGAGAATACTGTAGAGGTCTCAGGTGCGCTCTCGCCCATGGCACCACTTCCAAGGTGGCCGTCATCGATCCCAACAGCTGGACAATGTCCCAAGCTCGCGGGCGGGGCATCCTCAGGAGCAGACGGACCTGATTCTGAAACTTGCACCGCCTTAGCTCAGGTAGGTATACATAGCCCGAGGCTGTGTCGAACCTGGCCCCCAAATATTCTAGAGATTGCAAGGGGGTCAGGTGACTTTTGGCCATATTGACGACCCAGCCCAGAGATCGAAGGACTGAAACCACTCTGGCTGTAGCTAGATGACTCTCTTTTTCTGAGTCTGCTCTGATGAGCCAGTCGTCTAGGTACAGGTGAACCCGGATACCCCCTCGCCTGAGAAAAGCAGCTACTACCACCAATACCTTGGAGAAGGCTCGGGGAGCTGTGGCGAGGCCAAAAGGCAAGGCCCGAAACTGGAAATGTTTTCCCAACACCGCAAACCGCAGAAACTTCTGGTGCGGGGGCCAAATTGGTATGTGCAAGTAAGCTTCTTTCAGGTCCAGAGACATGAGAAACTCTCCTGGCTGTACCACCGCAATGATGGAGCGCAGGGTTTCCATGTGAAAATGCTGCACTGTTAAGGACTTGTTTAGCTCTTTTAAGTCCAGGATCGGGCGAAAAGACCCGCCTTTTCGTGGCAGCACAAAGTAAATGGAGTAGCGGCCTAAACCTTGTTCGGCGGGAGGCACCGGGGTCACAGCCCCTATCTGGCACAGACTGTGCAAAATCTCCTCTACCGCCGCCCATTTGGCGGCAGAACCGCATTGGGACTCCACAAACACGTCTCTCACCGGGGCATTGAATTCTATTCAGTATCCGTCTCTGATCAGGGTCAAGACCCACTGATCTGCGGAGATTTTGGCCCACTCCTCGAAAAAGAGGGAAAGTCTTCCTCCGATGACAGGAAACGAGGAGGCCAGCGCACCATCATTGAGAGGGTTGCCCCTGAACTCCAGGCCTTGAACCGGCAGCTGCGGAACGTTTGTCCGAGCGAAAGGAGTTTCTCTGCTGAAAGCGGGCATGCGAAGTGAACCCAGCAGCACGCCCCGGGCGGTACCTTCGAGCTTCACGGAAGCGAGGTCTGCAAGAGGAGCGGACCGCCTGACCCTTAGAGGAAGGCTTCAGCTTATCTTCGGGCAAGCGCTGAGGTTTGGAATCCCCCAGGCCTTTAACAATGTTTTCCAGCTCCTCACCAAACAGGAGAAGGCCTTGAAAGGGCAACTTCACCAACCTTTGCTTAGAGGCCATGTCCGCCGCCCAATGCCGTAGCCAAAGAGTGCGGCGAGCCACCACTGCTACAGCCATTTGTTTAGCCGAAGCTCTGACCATATCATAAAGGGCGTCAGCCAAAAAGGACAAGGCCGACTCCATCCGCGGAGCCACTTCAGATAAGGTCTCCGCTCCATCACCTGGCTGTTCCACTGCCTGCTGTAACCAAGCCAGGCAGGCTCTAGCAGCATAACAACTGCATGCAGACGCCTGAACAGTGAGACCTGCCAAATCAAAGGACCGCTTCAGAGCTGAATCAAGCCTGCGGTCTTGAATATCCTTCAGGGCAACACCTCCTTCAACAGGGAGGGTAGTTCTCTTTGTCACAGCCGTGACCAGGGCATCCACTTTAGGCATTGCAAAGCGAGCCAAATGTTCCTCACTCAGAGGGTATAATTGCCCCATAGCCCTGGCAACCTTCAAAGGTCCCTCGGGGTCAGCCCATTGAGCCGAAATTAGCTCTTGGATGGAGTCATGCAAAGGAAAGGCTCGAGCAGGCTTTCTGGTACTAGCCATCCTTGGATTAACAGCGGAGGCTGTGCCACTCCCAGGATCTTCAATCGAGAGGGCTTGTAAGGCATCTGAAATAAGCGCTGGCAGCTCCTCGCGGTGGAAAATCCTCACCGCAGACGGATCAAGCAGCTCCTGTGGCAATTCTGCACCCGACTGTGGCTCCTCAGCCCAAGAAGTTCTGCCAGACCCCTCAGAATCCTCATAGCCCGACCACGGGGGGGAAAAGTGGGGTGCGCCACACTCAGAAGGGGAATTAGCCCTTCTGCGTTTATCAGGAGGATAAGAAACAGGCAAAGCCAACTCCAAAAGGCCAGGATCTACCGGGGGAGCAGGCAGAGGGTCCGAAGATCCCTGTGGAAGAGCTCTTTTAAGCATGTATGCCCTATGCAGCATTAAAACAAAATCAGGGGAGAAAACCGCTCCCTGACCGCCCGGATCCTGCCCAGGCTATCAGCTCTATTAGCAGCCTCACTCAGAGGATTCCCCCCCCCCCCCCCCCCCGGATTCAGGGCTCTCCGTCGCAACGGAGGCCGCGCCATGTGGAAAATCCAAAATGGCGTCCGCTGCCAGCTCAGAGCACAAAAGATCGCCGCTTGCTATGCTCGGGCCGGCTCTACCGTCTGTACAGCACGAATTACAGAGCCCCGCTGCTGATTTACGCTTGCCACATTTAGAACAACGCTTTACAGTCTCCGCAGCCATCGCTGAAAACGGCGGTAAAATTCAAAAATGGCGGTTTGCGCCAAAAACGTCCCAATCGCGGGCCCACCCCGGAGGAGTCAGAAAACACTCTTACCTCACTAGACCAAGTATCACAGCTCCGGTCCTGCAGAAGAATCTCAAGAAAAACACCTCTTTTCCAAGATCGCTGAACTAAAGGGCGACGCGACTTTATTTATTTATTTTTAACGCTGTGAGGGAAGCAGAGGCAAAAGAGGTAAATAAAAACACTCCGGAGGCTCAGATAAGTGGGAAAGGCAGGGAAAGACAAACCAATGTACCTGCATCCACTGAGTGGGAAAGGACAGGGAAAAGCAAGCTAATATGTCCACATCCACAGGGGCTTAGGTAAGGCAGGGAAAGGGCTGACCTATGTGCCTTCAAAGTGAAGCTGCTATAGCCTCTAACACCCCGGCTAACAACTGGCAAGCCAGGAGCCACCCCCAGGCAGATTTTTGATGGAGCTCGAAGAAGCTGCAGCCACCCTGCTTGGGGAGATACTGAAGAGGCAGTGGAGCTAGCTGGCCATGAGGCACTGTGAAAAGTTGAATGCTCTCTATCTCCCCCTGCTGGTTGATGGACACAACCCACACATAATGGCTTCATCTGCTTGATGACAAGGAATCTCAGATATCAAGGATAACTAACAAGGCTTTACAGGAAGGACTAATTACGATTAGAGATTAAATATTTTTGAATCGTTCTAATCCTACAGTTCCCGTCATGTACTTCCTGCCTGAAATACATAAAAGTTTGGTCCACCCTCCTGGTAGACCAATACTGTCATCTAAACAATCTGTTTTGGAGACTTGTCTTCTTTCGTAGACTTTTGAAACCAGAAGTCTCTAAAGGGGCTTCATTTATTATAGACACTACACACTTTTTTTACAAAACTGATTAATTTTGAGCAAGAACATTTCCTAATAGTAATGCTAGATGTATGTTCGTTATATACATCTATTCCACAGAATGAAGAATTGCAAACAATTAAAAAAACATTGGAATCCAAAAGTAGACCTCATTTAATATCCACAGATTTCATACAGACATTAGCAAGGATGGCATTAACGGAAAACTATTTCATGTTTAATGGCACAGTTTATCTTCAAACAAGTGGAGACGCGATGGGAGCAACTTTTGCACCGTCCATCGCGAACCTTTATATGACAGTTTGAAATAGAATGGGTCCCTTATATATCAGTGGTGGAGGTTTATCGACGATGTATTCATGTTATGGCAGGGAACAACAACAAAATTATCACAATTTATGAAACAGTTGAACACTTGCAATTCAAACATCCAATTCACAGAACAACATTTCTATGAGGTCATACAGTATTTAGATTTGGAGATTACAGTATATTCTGATGGGTTTCACACTAAAGTCTTTGCAAAAAAATACAGACAGGAACACCTTTCTTCATAACTCGAGCTGTCACCCTGCTCAACTAAAGAACAGTCTTTCATTTTCCCAGATGCTTAGAACGCGGAGAATCTGTTCAGATATGGACATGTATAAAAAACAAGCAAAGGATCTGATGAACAGATTGAGAGACAGAGGATATTCAGAGTTCTTAAAAAGAGCATATAGGAGAGCTAAGTTTAATAACAGGGATCTCCTTTTATCCAGCTCCAACATTAGAGAAAAAGGAGAGGTCACATTGACCATGGTTATGCCGCATACAGAGGTGAGCCCTAAAATTGCTATGATGGTGAAAAGTCGATGGGAAATGATACAGTCTATTCCCACCTTTAAGGAGAAGAGCTTATGTATAGCACTTTCCAGAGGGCAGAATTTAACGGAGAAGATGAGTCCAGCTGATGTATCCATTAAACCAAAAAGAAAAGAAAAGCAGATCAAGGGACACATTAAGTGTGGCACTTGCCAAATTTGCCGTATCACTATATTTATTATTTATTGCATTTGTATCCCACATTTTCCCACCTATTTGCAGGCTCAATGTGGCTTACATAATTTTAACAACATTGTCATTACAGGATAACAGATAAACACTAAACAAACAAGCAGCTTTACAGATGAAGTCAATCATAAAACATATGATTTACAACATTTTACTAATTGTCAGACCACAACGTGTATGCTGTTATGTGTCCATGTCCCAAAATATACGTAGGGATGACCACTCGACTGTAAAAGTTCAAATATTAGAGCACAGATCAAACATCAGGAGGTCGATTTGCAAGGAACCTCTGGTTGCACATTGTATGCAAAAGAGGCACTCGTTTGAAGATGTCACATGATGAGTGATAATGTAGAACCATTTAGCCCAGGAGGTAACCGCAAACTGTCATTACAACGCAAAGAAGCAAAATGGATTTTTCTCCTTAAATCTCTAGAACCAGCGGGTTTGAACAGCTGCATTGACTGGCATAAATTTTATTAATTTTGAACTATTTGGTATATGATTTCACAATCATTTCAACCATTATACATTAAATGTTTTGAATCATGGAGGAGTGGCCTAATGGTTAGAGCACCGGTCTTGCAATCCATAGGTGGCTGGTTCAAATCCCACTGCTGCTCCTTGTGATCTTGGGAAGTCACTTAACCCTCCTTTGCCTCAGGTACAAACTTAGATTGTGAGCCCTCCTGGGACAGAAAAATATCCAGAGTACCTGAATGTAACTCACCTTGAGCTACTACTGAAAAAGGTGTGAGCAAAATCTAAAATAAATAAAAATAAATGTACCAATATAATCTACATTGTGGACAACCAGTAGATGGATTGTATCTTTAAGATTTTGAAAGGGGCGTTTTCGTTTAAATGCTCTCTATTTAAATGCTTTTGAGTTGGCGTGTGACGTGGTAGCGCCATTTTGAAAAGAAATCTGTGTGAGTGAAAGTAGGTACACCGGTGGGTTGTTTTAGCTGAACATGAGTGGAAAGATCAAGAATCCAGGATCTAATATGATGTTTGCTTTTCCAGACAAATTCAGTGTTTGAATCGGCAGCACTTGTTCCTGATGAAGCCTGGCAAGCAGCCAGAGAGAGGCCAGAGACCTTCCCTCGAAAACATGGTAAGGCTGCCATTTGAACACGCAGGGAATTATAGGTCAAGCCTTTTTGTAAACCATCCTGCAAAAAGTCAAGTATCGGCGAGACAGAAGCCCGCATGGGTGTGATCGCTTTAGAAGCACACCAAGCCTCAAATTGGCGCCAAATCCTGGCATAAGTCACGGAAGTGGAACGCTTGCTGGCCTGTAGGAGAGTGGAAATGACTTTACTGGAATATCCCTTGTCTCAAAAAACAACAAGGCAAGCGATCTGCAAAATCCAATATGGAAAAAGAAGCCAGCAGATCAATATAACATCAGAAAGATTTTATTGAAGATACCACATGTAAACAAATTGCCCGACACAGGCCGTGTTTCGCCCACCAAGGGCTGCGTCAGGGGCTACAATAAACGAACAGATTGAATTATAATAAATAAAAAATCAAATTTAAAATATAAAAACATACCACCATAGTTTCTCATATATTCATGAACAAATAGATAATGTATAAGCTATAAAATGATAATAAAATGTTATACATACATGTATGTAAAATCTAAACATCAATAAGTATGTGGTGTACATAGAAAGGACCACTTAATACAAATAAATAATTAAATCAATCATCCCATCACAAAAAACGCAGTATATGTATTTAAAAATTGTGTATATATACAAGCATGTATACGATTCCCAACATATATATAATAAATAATAAATATCAAACATATAAATGACAAGTGATCGACTCACCCGCAAATGCGCAGTAGAGACTTCCCTCTCTATCCCGCCCTCGCGTCAAGACGTGACGACGTCAGAGGGTGGAACAGAGAGGGAAACGGCCGTTGCGATTGGAGCCAGTGGAGACGAAGGAACATCGCTGGCGCACCAAACTCCACCCCTCCATCCCCGACGTTGTTGCCGCCGCTGCCGCACCCCTCCCCCTCCGTATCGGGCCCTCTGCACTGACATGACAGCGCCTCTCACCTCCGTGTGGAAGCGCTGCAGGCAGCAGCAGAGCGATATGCTGCTGCCTGCAGCACTTTCACATGGAGGTGAGAGGCGCTCTCATGTCAGTGCAGGGAGCCCGGCACCGAGGGGGGAGGGAGCGGCGACAAGGAGGGTAGCTGGACATGGGGAGAGGGCAAGGGAAAGAGGAGGGTTGCTGGATATGGGGGGAGGGCAGGGGAGAGAGGAGGGTTGGTGGACAGGATGAGGCCAGGGGAGACAGGAGGGCTGCAGGACATGGGGGGGGAGGGCAGGGGAGAGAGCAGGGTTGATGGACAGGGGGAGGCCACAGGAAAACAAAAAACTAGCCCGTTGTTACGGGCTTAATGGCTAGTCTATATAAGAACATATACATAAAAACAGCAAAACAAGGGCACTGATATACAGCATTAGTAGACCTTGAACATATATAAATATGTGAAAATATTGTGTAACATACTAAATAATAAAAATGGAGTGGTGGACACATACCTAATTTGAAACCTTCTGAAAGGAGCAACTCTAAAAACGGAAAACCTAAAAATATGAATGTAATCAAACACTAAATATAAATATATCAAACCAGCAATGTCGAACCAGACCCCCAAATATTCTAGAGATTGAGAGGGGGTCAGGTGACTTTTGGCTATATTGACGACCCAGCCCAGAGAGTGCAGTACTGAGACCACTCTGGCTGTAACCTAATGACTCTTTTTCTGAGTCTGCTCTGATGAGCCAGTCGTCTAGGTACAGGTGAACCAGGATACCCTCTCGCCTGAGAAAAGCAGCTACTACCATCATTACCTTGGAAAAGGTTCGGGGAGCTGTGGCGAGGCCAAAAGGCAAGGCCCGAAACTGGAAATGTTTTCCCATCACCGCGAAACGCAGAAACCTCTGGTGCGGGGGCCAAATTGGTATGTGGAAGTAAGCTTCTTTCAGGTCCGGAGACGTGAGAAACTCTCCTGGCTGTACCGCCGCTATGACGGAGCGCAGAGTTTCCATGTGAAAATGCCGCACGTTCAGAGACTTGTTGACTTGTTTTAAGTCTAGGATAGGCTGAAAATACCCTCCTTTTCGCGGCACCACAAAGTAAATGGAGTAACAGCCAGAGCCACATTCAGCGGGAGGCACGGGGGAAACCGCCCCAATGTGAATCAAGCCTTGCAAGGTCTCCTCTACCGCCACCCATTTGGCGGCAGAACTGCATTGGAACTTCACAAACATGTCTCTTATCGGGGCATTGAATTCTACTCTGAAGCCTTCTCTGATCAGGTCCAAGACCCACTGATCTGAGGTAATCTTGGCCCACTCCTCGAGAAAGAGGGAAAGTCATCCTGCTATCACAAGAATTGAGGAGGGGGCCGGCGCACCATCATTGAGAGGGTCGCCCATGAACTCCAGGTCTTGAGCCTGCTGCTGCGCAACGTTTGTCTGAGCGAAAGGAGTTCTTCTGCTGAAAATGGGCATGCGAAGTAAACCCAGCAGAACGCCCTGGGCGGTACCTTCTAGCTTCACGGAAGCGAGGTCTGTAAGAGGAGGGAACCGCCTGACCCTTGGAAGAAGGCCATGTCCTATCCTCGGGTAAGCGCTGGGCTTTGGCATCCCCCAGGCCTTTTACAATTTTCTCCAACTCCTCACCAAACAGGAGAAGGCCTTGAAAGGGCAACCACCAACCTTTGCTTAGAGGCCATGTCAGCTGCCCAATGCCGCAGCCACAGAAGACGGCGAGCCACCACCGCTACAACCATCTGTTTAGCCGAAGCTCTGACCAGATCATACAGGGCGTCAGCCAAAAATGACAAGGCCTGTTCCATCTGCGGTGCCACCTCCGTAAGGGACTCCGCTCCATCTCCGGGCTTTTCACTGCCTGTTGTAACCAAGCGAGGCAGGCTCGGGCAGCGTAGCAGCTGCATGCAGACGCCAATAAGGATAGGCCTGAAAGGACCATTTCATAACTGCCGCCAGGCGACGGTGCTGCATGTCCTTCAGGGCAACTCCTCCTTCCACTGGGAGGGTAGTTTTCTTTGTCACAGCCGTGACTAGGGCATCCACTTTAGGCACTGCTAGGCGCGCCAAATGCTCCTCACTTAGAGGGTATAATTGCCCCATAGCCCTGGCGACTTTCAAAGGCCCCTCGGGGTCAGCCCATTGAGCCGTGATAAGCTCTTGGATGGAGTCATGCAAAGGAAAGGCTCGAGCAGGCTTCTTAGTACTTGCCATTCTCGGATTACCGGAGGAGGTCTCAGTACTCCCAGGGTCTTCTATAGAGAGGATCTGCAAGGCATCAGTAATAAGCGCTGGCAGCTCATCGCGGTGGATAATCCTCACCGCGGAAGGATCATCTGGATCCGGTGGCAATCCTGCAACTTCTTCTGGCTCTCCAGACCACGAAGGCCTGCCAGACCCCTCAGAGTCCTCACATCCCAACCACCGGGGGGGGGGGGGTGCGCCACTCTCTGAAGGGGAATCCACCATCCACCCTTCTGCGCTTGTCTTGCGGCCATCTGTCAGGGGAAAACGCGCCTGACGGTAATCCAAGGCCAGACTCCACTGGAGGGGATACAGAAAGCATGGCCACAGAGGACCCCTGCGGAAGAGCTCTTTTTAACATGTATGCATTAAGCAGCAATAAAACAAATTCAGGGGAGAGTGGCTCACCCTGGCCTCCCGGTTCCAGTCCAGGGGAAAACAGCTCTTTTATTAGCCTCTACACGAGGCGCCCCTCCAGACTCAACCCCTCCGCCTCAGCGGGGGTCGCGCCATGCTGTTCCAAAATGGCGCCCGCTGCCAGCTCCATGGAGCAGGAAAGAACATCGCTCACCATGCTCGGCCCGGCTCTACCATCTGAAAAGCATGCCTTACAGAGCCCCGCTGCAGATTTGTGCTTGCCACAAACGGAACAGCGCTTTACTTTCTCAGCAGCCAAAATTCAAAATGGCGGATTCGCGCCAAAATCATCCCGAACGCGGGCCCTCCCCGGAGGAGCTACAAAATGCTCTTACCTCACCAGACCGAGTCTCCAAGCTCCGGTCAAGCTGCACAATCAGAAGAAAACCTCTTTTCTGGGATCGCAGCGCCAAAGCGCGACGCAACTTTTTTTTTTTTTTACGCTGTGGGGAAAGTTTGAGGCAACAGCGAAAAAGGCAAATTTCCAACTCCGGAGGATCAGTAGCGTGGGAAAGGCAGGGAAAGGGCAAACCTATGTGCCTGCATCCACAGAGACAGGGCTTGCCTATTTGTCTACTTCCACATCGGGTGCCGGGTAAGGGATAACCTATTTGCCTTTAAAGTGGGCACCATCAGCCACAACACCCTGCTACAACTGGCAAAGGCACAGGAGCCACCCCAGGCAGATTTTCTGAAGGAGCTTGAACAAGCTGCAACCACCCTGCTGGGGAGATAGAGAATACAGAAGAGGCAGATGGAGCTAGCTGACCATGAGGCACTATGGTTTTTCAGTGCTCTCTATCTCCCCCTGCTGGTTGATGGACATAGACACAACCCACTCGTAATGGATTCATCTGCTTGATGACAAGGAATGCGCCTTTAAAACCAGAGGCAAAGTCTTACCTGCCAAGATGTAGGCTGAGGCAATTGCCTTCTTAAACAGCAAGCAACAGATACCTTGGACACCATGAGGCCCAGCTTCTACTTGCCAAAATGCACAAGACAGTCTACCCAAATGACGAAGGTCATTAGTAGCCTCCAGGTAATGCATGAGAGCCCTCTGAATTTCCAGAAGACTCGAGGTGAACTGGTCCCCTACATCCTCCCAATGAAAGAAAGGGAGATTCAAGGAGTTTAATATGGAAGGTCAAAACCACCTTGGGCAAGAAGCAAGGTACTCCTTATGTACTATCCATCGTAACCAGTATGCTAATTATAGTTAACTTTAGGTCCCGCTCTGATGTGCCAGACCAAGGAATCATATCACATTGACTTATGTTTCATAATTATAATATATGGCTATATATTACAAACTCAAAATGTGTTGTCTGAAGGATGGACTGAATTAGTCAGGAGATATACCTGATGGCTGATTCTGACATGCATCAACAAAACTTCGGTGTTTAAGCAATAAATTATGCTCTCTGAGAACAAGGTTCACCATCACCTATAATAGAAGTAAAAAGTGCCATGATTTAATACCACTTTCAAAAGAAACGAAAGACACAACTTAACCAAAGATCGTAACGGACATATCCTAACTCTTCCTTTCCCTAAGTTCTCCCAAATTGTCTTTACCATACATGTATCTCACTCTACCATATCACCTTGATATTAATCGCAACTTGTATTTGTTCACATTGAAATTGTTTAACGCCGATTACGGTACCATGTAAACCACATTGAGCCTGCAAAAAGGTGGAAAAATGTGGGATACAACTGCAACAAATAAATAAAAATAAAGCGTGCCATAACAGAATGACACTATCAAGAGAAGTAGTAAATTGGTTAAGTATAATCAACAGCAAATATATGTCATTATGAATGTAACAGCTTGCTACCAGAAACACATCATGGGGCAATAGTGAACTGACAGCTGTACAAAAGTACAGTTGAATACTAAGTTAATGGCTACTCCGAGGCTTCGAGAAGATTTTAAAAAGACACTCACCAGAATCTTTCCAAATATAACTTGCATATTGGTAAAAAAAAAAAACGCTATGAGGGAGTACAACTGTAGTTTTCAAGAAAATATATTTTGGAAGAATATATATTAATTTGTTGCTAATCAACAGTCCATTTTTGGCCACCATAAATTGCAAGTAATTTGAAACAAAACATTACAGCTGTGATAGCAAACTACAGATCTAGATTTCATGTTTGTATCTTAAGCATTATGTAAAAACATCTATCTATATATAAAGAGTTTCCATTTTTGGCCACCATAAATTGCAAGTAATTTGAAACAAAACATTACAGCTGTGATAGCAAACTACAGATCTAGATTTCATGTTTGTATCTTAAGCATTATGTGAAAACATCTATCTATATATAAAGAGTTTCCTTAAGTTTCATGCATAATTGGTCTTAAAGACAACCTTGTTTGCTGGTTGGTACTGTGCACCTGTCCATGTAACCTACGTATACACATTTTCTATTTGAGCTTTCATACTTGTTTTGCAATTGCTAAGTGCTGATGAATTGAGAAAAGACAGAATAAGAACCTCAAGGGTAAGTCCAAATGTTTGCACTCTGTCCAACAGTTTGGCTGCATGATGGCTTAAGACAAAAAAAAACAAAAAAAAAGAAAGACTACATGGACCATGCAGGTCTTCATCTGTCATGTACTATGTTATGTAATCTTCATTTTTATATTTATTTTATTCCTAAAATCAATCCACCAAGGAATATTACAGGGAGAGTCCCAATCATCACTATCTGATTTGTATGGAACTAAATCCACTGAACATCCTTATTAACTCTTTAAGAAGCAGATACTAATGATCCATAGGTAATATCACACCTAGTGTTTGTAGATGTTTTGAGCTCAACACTTGCCCAAAGTGCGAAACTATTTACATCATAAGACACTTGACCTACACAAATCCAAAGCAACCTTGCCTAAAGAGTTAAATAAAATTGAAGAAATTTGAACAGGAAGGTATATACAAAATATCTAGGAGTGGAGGAAGGAGCAAAATGCACCACAAATCAGAGAAAAAAAGAACAGGAAACTGAATAGGATATTAAAAAGTGCTTTAACTACTGTGAAAGCAGACAAAGCCATCATTTAGCAATTCCTTACTTTCTTACAGCTTTAGAACTATAGAGTAACTAATATGTAAACTGCTTTGATTATTAAGTGCAGAAAGGTAGTATATCAAATCCCATCCCCTTTCCCGAAAAGATCTTGAAAAACATGTATGAACAAGAAAAACATCTCCATTCCCACAAGGCAACCTATAACACCAGTGTAGGCCAAAACTATACGTTCCAAGAACTAAAGTAGGAAGGGACCTTACAGAAATAGATTATACATAGAGAGCTACTATCAAAGGACTCCAAGCATACTTAACAACATTAAAGGTTTGGGGTTTTTTTATTATTATCTCTTCCCCCACCCCAAGCTCCTTGTGACTTCGGGATATTCTCTTAACCCTTCGTTGCCTAGTCTCACAAGGAGCTGCAGTGGGTAAAAAAAAAAAAAAAAAACAATTGTGCAATTAAAATTTTAATCAAAATGCAGCTCTAAATAAATTCAATAAAAAGTAATAAAAAGATAAATACAAATTGACAATTTGTAATTACATATGAAAATCTAAAACAGCATACAGAATAGCTATAGTCTTACAGTTTTCACAGCCTACTTCAAAAATGCAGTTATATTTAAAAATGAATTGCCTCACAGTAATGAACATATTTTGATCAGTCCTTGTAAGTGGCATTCAACTGGTAAAGAAACCAAGTTCATACACAAGCCAAAGGCAGAGAAAACACCAGGAATATCTTCATTAATACTCCAAATTCATATCATAAGAACATAAGTGTTGCCATACTGGGGCAGGCCAAAGGTCCATTGAGCCTAATATCCCATTTCCAACACTGGCCAATCCAGGTCACTAGTACCTGGCAAGATCCCACAAAAGTAAAACAGATTTTATGCTTCTTGTCCTAGAAATAAGAAGTGGATTTTCCCAAATCCATCTTAATAGTTTATGGACTTTTAGGAAATTATCCAAACCTTTTTAAACCGTACTAAGCTAACTGCTTTTACCACATTCTCTAGCAATACATTCCAGAGTAATTACACACTGAGTGAAGAAATGTTTTCTCCAGTTTGTTTTTATTACTTGGTAGCTTCATTGTGTGTCCCCTAGTGCTAGTATTGATTATGTATGTGATGTTGTGATTCCCCTAGAGCGGTAAATAATGCAGAATACCTTTTTTTTCCTTTAATAAAGATAAAGATCTGATCGCAGATATTCAAAAGTTGGGAAAGACGAGAGAGGTGCTGTTGCTGGGAGATTTCAATCTGCTGGATGTAGACTGGAAGGTTCCGTCTGCAGAATCGGAAAGAAGTAGAGAGATCGTGGTTGCTTTCCAAAGTGTTCTGCTCAGACAAATGATGACGGAACCCACGAGGAAGGGAGCGAAGCTGAATCTGGTGCTCAGAAATGGGGATAGTGTGTCAAATGTCAGAGTGGGTGCCCACCTGGGCAGCAGTGACCATCAAACGGTTTGGTTTGATATGACAGCTGAAGTGGAGGGCGGCCACTCAAAACTCAAAGTCCTGGATTTCAAGCGTGCTGACTTTAGTAAAATGGGGGAATACCTGAGGAAGGAGCTGATGGGCTAGGAGGACGAACGAGAAGTAGAAGGAAAGTGGTCCAGGCTGAAAGAAGCTACAAATAGGGCCACAAACCTTTATGTAAGGAGAGTAAATGAAAGCAAGAGAAAAAGGAAACCGATATGGCTCTCCAAGCAAGTGGCTGAAAAAATAAAGGCTAAAGAGTTGGAATTCCTGAAGTACAGAAAAACTCAAGAGGAGGAACACGGAGAGGAATACCGAATTAAACTGAAAGACGACAAAAGAGAGAGACGTCTGACGAAAGCACGAGCGGAAGAACAAATGGCTAGAAAAGTAAGGAGGAGTGACAAAAGTTTCTTCAGGTATATTAGTGAAAGGAGGAAAACTAAAAAGGGAATTGTGATCCTTATTGATCCTTAATGCAATTACCACTCTGTATTTCTCATAAAATCAACTTATGCATCCAGCTTCTCCTACATAAGCACACAACTATGGAATGCACTACCAAAAGCCGTGAAAACAACGTTTAACCACCTAAACTTCCGGAAATTACTAAAAACATACCTGTTCAAAAAGGCATACCCTACCAACCTTACTTAAATCCCTGAACCCTGCAACACTACGAAACCAAAGAACGTAATAGACACAACGTAACTCTTCCTCTATACGATTCCTAATATGTTGTTCTACTTGAAACTGATTCTACCATAGCATCACCGTATAACTGTTTACACTGGAATTGGCGAACACCTTTACGGTACTATGTAAGCCACATTGAGCCTGCAAATAGGTGGGAAAATGTGGGTTATAAATGTAACAAATAAATAAAGATGCTGCGAACCGCTATGTAGAAAATGATGAAGAAAAAGCAAATTTGTTGAACAGATACTTTTGTTCTGTTTTCACAGAAGAAAATCCAGGACCGCAATTGACTTGACAAAAGTACATATGAAAATGGAGTGGATATAGCACCGTTCACAGAAGAGAGTGTACATGAACAACTTCAAAATCTAAAGATGGACAAAGCCATGGGACCGGACGGGATCCACCCCAGGATATTGAGGGAGCTCAGAGAGATTCTGGCGGGACCTCTTAAAGAATTAATAAATGCTTGGAGACGGGAGAGGTTCCGTGGGATTGGATGTGGTCCCTTTTCACAAAAGTGGTGATAGGGAAGAAGCTGGAAACTACAGGCCGGTAAGCCTCACTTCGGTTATTGGAAAAGTAATGGAAGCGATGCTAAAGGAAAGGACAGTGAATTTCCTGGAAGCCAATAAGTTGCAAGATCTGAGACAACATGGTTTTTACCAAAGGTAAATCTGAATCTCATTGAATTCTTTGACTGGGTGACCGGAGAATTGAATCATGGACCTGCTATGGACGTCATCTACTTAGATTTCAGCAAAGCTTTTGACACGGTTCGCCACAGGAGGCTCTTGAATAAATTAGACAGGCTGAAGATAGGACCCGATGTGGTGAACTGGATTAGGAACTGGTTGACGGACAGACGCCAGAGGGTGGTGGTAAAAGGAATTCGACCGGATACATGAAAGGTGAGTAGTGGAGTGCCTCAGGGATCGGTGCTGGGGCCGATTCTGTTCAATATATTTGTGAGTGACATTGCCGAAGGTTTAGAAGGTAAAGTTTGCCTTTTTGCAGATGATACAGAGATTTATAACAGAATGGACATCCGGGACACCCAGGAGGGAGTGGAAAACATGAAAAAGGATCTGCGGAAGCTAGAAGAATGGTCTAAGGTTTGGCAATTAAAATTCAATGCGAAGAAATGCACTTAGGGAGTAGAAATCCACGGGACACGTATATGTTAGGCGGTGAGAGTCTGATATGTACGTACAGGGAGAGGGATCTTGGGGTGATAGTATCTGAGGATCTGAAGGCGACGAAAGTGTGACAAAGCGGTGGCCATAGCAAGAAGGTTGCTAGGCTGTATAGAGAGAGGTGTGACCAGCAGAAGAAAGGAGGTGTTGATGCCCCTGTATAAGTCGTTGGTGAGGCCCCACCTGGAGTATTGTGTTCAGTTTTGGAGGCCGTATCTTGCGAAAGATGAAAAAAAAAATTTGAAGTGGTGCAAAGGAAAGCAACAACAATGGCATGGGATTTGCGTTACAAGACGTATGAGGAGAGATTTGCAGACCTGAACATGTATACCCTAGAAGAAAGGAGAAACAGAGGTGATATGATACAGACGTTCAAATATTTGAAAGGTATTAATCCACAAACGAACCTTTTCCGGAGATGGGAAGGCGGTAGAACTAGAGGGCATGAAATGAGATTGAAGGAGGGCAGACTCAAGAAAAATGTCAGGAAGTATTTTTTCACGGAGAGAGTGGTGGATACTTGGAACACCCTCCCGCGGGAGGTGGTGGAGATGAAAACAGTAACGGAATTCAAAAATGTGTGGGATAAACAAAGGAATCCTGTTCAGAAGCAATGGATCCACAGAAGCTTAGCGGAGATTAGGTGGCAGAGCCGGTGGTGGGAGGCGGGGCTAGTGCTGGGCAGACTTCTACGGTCTGTGTCCTGAAAATGGCAGATACAAATCAAAGTCAGGTATACACAAAGCAGCACATATGAGTTTATCTTGTTGGGCAGACTGGATGGACCATACAGGTCTTTCTCTGTCGTCATCTACTATGTTACTATAAGGGAATCCTTTTGTTCATTTGAGCAAGCATTATCTAAATAAGACCCCATTGAAATCACTGCCCCCCCCCCCCCCCCCCACACACACACAGAAATGGCAGGCCCTCAAACTTCTTAAGAGACTGCAACAGAAAGAGGACCCACAAAGAAAAACAGCCTCAACAGCAACCACACACCGGGAATCTATCTTGCAAGTCCTCTTTCTTGAGAATTCTATGAACGCTGAGCCTTAATAAAAGGTATTTGGGTTCTCTGTGTCTTACATTTTTTTAGGCCGTGGTTTGTGTTGTGAATTCCTGCCTTTTCCTCACTGTTCTTCTGGTAATTTTATACAATAATCAAAACTGTTTTTTCCATTTAAAAACTAGCAAATAATCCTAGAAGCTCTCATACTATTCAGAGGCTGAAAACATGCCACCAGACTATCCACCTTACACACTGCTCTCTTCATCAGGTCAGTGCAGAATAAACTAATATCAAAATCCAAATGCAGGTAAGTTTAAAGGCCTAAGACAAAACCAACAAGACTTCATTTATTACCTATAACCATTAAAATGATCAAACATTTTGAAACAAAGAGGTTTAAAACATCATTTCCATTCATCTCTAAAAATTCTTTACATATCTGAATTGACTAATATAAATATGGGTACATCAACTCCCTCTCAATTTACAACATGCACTAATACTGTAATTTAACCTACAATTTATTTGTATATATTCAGAACCATTGTAGCTCATTTTGCATTAAGTTGATGAAGTTGGTATAATTCTGAAAAAATAACCACAAACAGATTTAATCCAAAGATAACAGGTACATGTAAGATTCATATTGATAAATATGAACTAAGGCAATATGGAGAACACTGAAACTATATTTTTGTGATTTCCTTAAGCCAAGGAAACAATGCCAACTTTGCTCTCATACTGTACCTCCCTGACCAATTTTGAAAAATTGAAGTCTGATGTATCAAACATCTTATATCGAAAAGGCAGGACAACTAATCTAGCCATTCCAAAGTTATGGGGGATAAGGTGATATTGGACCAATATTGATACTGGTAAAACTGTCCTTGAGGGTTCATGCCTGCGTTATAAATTTTACTGAACTTGCATAGTTAGTAGTTTCTAGCACATTCATACTTTTACCTATTAATGTGCCCCCCCACAACTGAAACGCTATAGTCTAAAAATAAACTTTACTAATACGTGCCTAATGAAATGCTTAGTCCAAAAAGTTCCTATAAATTGCTGGAATGTAAAGGAGCAACATTTCCGGAAAAAAAAATTATTTGCATGCACTGAATGGATCTTATTGCTAAAAAGGGCCACTAACGCTTTTGAAAGACATGGAAGAATTACTTCTTTTCCCTCCACATGTATTGCCCTTTCACGGATGCTTACTTCCTCCTTATTCCTCCCACTTGCCAACACAGACAACCCCTGGTTCTAGGGTTGCCAGATCACCCCCCGATCAACCAAAAAGGCTGGTGCAGTCCTGGTTTGGCACCATTTGCCTACAATAATATATATCATATCTTTTTATATAGGAACAAACATAATAAACATTAGTTTTACCACTTCATTATATCCAACCTTAGCTATAACCTTTTTTCTTCTCTTCTAGTATCCTCAAAACTCTTTAACACCTCTCCGTTCCCGGGCATTCAGCTTGCGGCAAAGCAGCGTCCTCGACCGCTTATTCACCTCAGTGCTGCCCGTGCAGTCTCGTTATTACCCACCATCACATCCCTTCTTCAACCTGCGGCCCCTCCTCCCCCGCGGACTCTCGGCTGCACTCTGCCCTTTCTCGTCTCTCCGTACCAGCCGCGTTGGACATAGGCTCAAGGGAGACGTCGACACTGTTCATCTACACCGTTCTCGAACCCAGCAAAGGCCACGGCTCCGTTGTTGCACAGGACTCTGCCCCAGCCTTACTTCCCACATTCCTTCTTGTGGACGCTTGACCATGCGGGGCCCTTGCCTTCCCTTGCAGACCCGGGCCCACTCCTACGCCCCCACCCCTCAGCATAACCTCACATTGGTCTAAACCGACGCCAATCAGCAGAGGTCCGGCCTCTGATTGGCTCCCATTTGCTCCCCACCGTCCCTGCTAGTGAAGGTGGGGGAGGGGGTAAGGGGGTTCTGTTTTTCACTGGCCAGATTCCAGCAAGGCCCGGCAGTAGGGAAGCTTCTGCTTGGCCGGCTTACTAATGGAAAACTGCGGCTGCTAGCGTGCCGCCGTTATCCTGAAAGGAAGAGCGCCAGCTCAGAAAAACCATAGACACTCCTAGCTGCGCCTCTAGCAAACGCACCCGCGTGAGCGCGCTGCCCTTTCCTTATTTATATGCGCTCACCCGCCACTGCTTCGGGGCCTTCGGCCACCCACTCTCACTCACCTCGTCAGCCACCGCCACAGTCCGCGAGACTCTCATCCGCTACCAGTCCCCGCGCTGCTCTCGCGAGACCTCAACCTTAACCCGAGACGGTAGAACGGGGAAGGGCGGTGCAAGACCCACAGCTGATTGTCAGTTAGTGGAGTAGGCGGGGCAGAGCCGAACACTGACCGCAAGGGGTATATGAGGCCACGCCACACACTTATTAATTTCATTCTCAGGTTAGTTCTGGCCCTGGGTCACACACGTTTGAAGTATTTATAGACACCAAATAGAAATATATTGCAATTGTCTGCTAATAGGCTATAAAAGCAGTTATGTGAGAAGGTACAAGCGCATTTCTCATTTCCTAAACTTTATTGGGCTGGGAAGTCGCTATTACGTGTGCCCGACCGTATTCTCTATGCTAAATCTCGACACCCCGTACGTTTCAGCACGCTGTAGTTCATCCAAAGTTAGACGTTTGAATTCAGCTCTTAGCATGGTGCTACTAAGTCGTTAGGGTTTTTTCAAAAATGTTTACGTTTGTAACATCACTTTTTCCCCGTTCGTAATTGTAACTTTTATTAGGTTCGGGGGGGGGGGGGGTCTTGATATTTTTTCATATATTTTTTAACAAATTGATCCTTGCCCTTATGCTGCTTCCTCATACAAAACTCCCAATAAATCCCGATCCTTTCGTACTTCCCCTATATGTTTTCCTGTGGGTTTCTTTTTCTGTCTTTTTTGTGGTCTAAGCTCCAAACAACAGGGACTGTGTTTCTCTTATATGTATCGCTCTATGACACTGGTAGCTCTATACCAGTAACAACAATGATAATATCAATCAATCCTGCTCTCTATTATTACCGGAAGGACAAAAAAGCTGATTTGTTTATTTGGTTGTCATTTAATAAACTATATATTTTTGATTGATCTGCTTTTTTGTCCTTCTATCTTGGAGTTTGCAGATCGTTTGCCTTGCTGTTTTCTTGGACCCTCTATTACTGCTGAGCATGGTGAACTTCTTTATTTTCAATCTGTTTATTGTTTTCAACATAATACATCCATGACAAAGTCAAAGTTAAACGAGTATTGATCAAGTAACAGTCCAAATAATTGTAGAGAGCGTGGACTCTTATAGTTCCTTAGATTAATACAATACCAAAATATAAACATTCCCTAACCCCCTCACCCTCTAAAACACCATAGTGATATGGTGCAATCTGTAAGGTTCATAAATTCAACTCATTAAGAATTAAACTATGTGCTTGAGGTGAAAGATGTAGTAAGCACCTCAGATTGCCCAAAAACGTTTCTTATATTTATCAGTTAGACAAACATCCCGAGTTTCCAGCACCATTAAATTCTTAAATACACTCTTCCAATGCCAGAAGGTGGGCAAATGATCCAATACATTTCTTAACAATTACACAGGCTTTATAAACCAATATATGTTTGTGTTTGGTTAATGGACCACAGTGCTCCATTTTACCAAATAGACCTGCCAGCAGAGAAGAAGTAATAGTCTTTCCTAAAATAGTTTCCAGAAAGCTGAGCAGTCTAGACCAATAACGCTGCACCTGTGAGCAAAACCAAAACGCATCAAACACCTATCCAGTTACTGGCATTGTTTTCTGGATTTTGTTTTAATTATTATTTTATCTGTAAATAGCTTTAATTTGCTTGCAACGAAAGTGGTATAGCAAATTTTAATAAATGATAAAGTATTTGCACGTATACCACACTTGGAGCAAAGCTCAGAAGTAACACAGCCTGCATAAAAACCTTATTTCAGTGAAAAATATGATCTGGTAAATATACAAAATTTACATTCTTTATGTATTGCACTGTGCAGCATTAGTTTGATTTGTTTTATGCCTATAGCCATATCAGTGCCTTGTAGTCAAACACCAAGCTCCACAGGAGGCAAAAACAAAAAAAACTAAAATACCAGTGATGCCCCTAAAACAAGATTCCCTCAACAACCTACTAACACAGTGCAATACCTGTATGTGCACACAAAAAAATTCACCCAGGTTCTGTTGCAATGCTACAAAAGATTTTAATTCACATCCTAGAGTCAAAAATGTCCACCACATACACCAAACCCAAAGAGGCCCATCATTAAAAGACCCCCCCTATAATGATTCCCTATAATGGGCAAGAAATCAATATACTTAGGATATAAGAATATGCCGTATGTCACACATTGGTTTCAGTAGAGTATGATGTTTAAGATTAGAAGAAAGTTTATCATTGGTAGCCCACCCAATCATTAAGATGATGTAAAAGACAGGCTATGTTGTAATGTTATATATTGGGGATATATTTTTCACAAATAATAAAAAGAGGATGCAAGCCTCAGAAATTAATTAACAATCAAAATAATGCTTGTATAACCTCAGTTTAGTAAATGCATATGGCTATCAAAAATCTATAGTTAAATAAATGAAAGGTACAAAGACCTACTTTAGCAAATAAGAATATTGCCAACAATAAGTCCAATGTAATCATAGGTTTCAAGTATCAGCACAAAAACAAGGAGGAACCATTAAAAAAAACTCCTAGTGGGAGAAAACGGCTACTAAAAAAGAGTAGCAGACACTATTTAAAAAAATGTTTGTTTAATATTGTAAATAACTGTTTTGTTTAGGGTAGGTATATTGGGGATACCCATCCCACCCATGGACCAATTCCTAAATATTAAATCTAATTGAATCTTGGGTTTCTTCCCCTTCCAACAAAATTCTATTAAGTCTCGATGCAATATCCATAAGTCATGCTTTGTCATTCCTAGAGGGAGGTGTCGCAAGACTTAGAGACACCTAGGAAATATAACCATATAGCATAAACTGATCTGACTATGTAAAGATAAAGGTAGATTATTCCAAATTGTAAATTGTTGTGCTGTTTGTTTCAATAAGATATTTACATTAGTATGATATAGGTTCCAAGGATTAGTTGTTAAATAGATACCCAAGTATTTGAAGCCCTCAGAGGCCCATTTTAATGGGAAGTCTCCCTCCCAATGCCTCTGGAGAGATATGGCTGAAGGTAATCCTTCATAAGTAATGCCACACTGGGAAAAGACCAAAGGCCCATCAAGCCCAGCATCCTGTCCCCGACAGCGGCCAATCCAGGTCAAAAGCACCTGGCAGCTTCCCAAACGTACAAACATTCTATACATGTTATTCCCGAAATTGTGGATTTTTCCCAAGTCCATTTAGTAGCGGTCTATGGACTTGTCCTTTAGGAAATCGTCCAAACCCTTTTTAAACTCTGCCAAGCTAACTGCCTTCACCATGTTCTCCGGCAACGAATTCCAGAGTTTAATTACGCGTTGGGTGAAGAAATTTTTCTCCTATTTGTTTTAAATGTACTACATTGTAGTTTAATCGCATGCCCCCTAGTCCTACTATTTTTGGAAAGCGTGAACAGACGCTTCACATCCACCTGTTCCACTCCACTCATTATTTTATATACCTCTATCATGTCTCCCCTCAGCCATCTCTTCTCCAAGCTGAAAAACCCTAGCCTCCTTAGTCTTTCTTCATAGGGAAGTCGTCCCATCCCTGCTATAATTTTAGTCGCCCTTCGCTGCACCTTTTCCAATTCTACTATATCTTTCTTGAGATGCGGCAACCAGAATTGAACACAGTACTCAAGGTGCAGTCGCACCATGGAGCGATACAACGGCATTATAACATCCTCACACCTGTTTTCCATACCTTTCCTAATAATACCCAACATTCTATTCGCTTTCCTAGCCACAGCAGCACACTGAGCAGAAGGTTTCAGTGTATTATCAGATTTATCCATGCTGAGTTTAAATCCTGAGAATGCCCCATATTCTGTGAAGCTTTCTAAAAGCACTGAAAGCAATCTCATGGGTAGAGATAGATGCACCAAGAGGTCATCCACAAAAGCAGATATTTTAAATTCAGACTGCCCTATCATAATACCAGTGATTTACAGATTGGCAACAATTTCCCAGATCAAAGAGTCTAGAGTCAGCATGAATAGCAACAGGGACATCCTTATTGAGTACCTCTGAAAACAGAAAAAGAGGCAGAGGTGACCCCATTAACAGATACCATTGCTTTAGGTCAATGATTTAATGCTTGAACCGCATCTCCAGAATGACACCTTATACCATATTTACGTAAAACATTAAACATAAATCCACAACATACCTGATAAAATGCTTGAGTAAGGAAGGTTCCTCTCTTAAACATACAACATCCAAAGTAGCTAGAATTTTCCAGATATTTTTCACTGCATGACGTTCACATATAAACCTTACTTGTGGCTCCGTAATGAGAGAGGGAAGCTCTTGTGCCAAGCGATTAGACAAAACTGTTGCTAACAACTTTGCTTCATAACAAATCAAAGATATGGGTCCATATGAACCGGAGAGAGGGGTCCTTCTCTGTTTTAGGAAAATAACTATTCGCACTGACTCCAACAATGCAGGCATATGTCGATCGGATATAATCTTATTAAACATAGCAGTCAAAGGTTTTACTATACACACTAACAATTTGTAGAACTCTGCTCTGTATCCATCCAGACCAGGCGCTATATGCAGAGAACTCCTGTAGACAGCCCATACAACCTCATCCTCTTCTATAGGTCAATCTAATTTAACAGACTGTGATTGGGTAAGACTAGATAAGTCAACATTTTCCAGATAGGAATCTGGATCCACTCCATTAGAGTCAACAGCACCATAAAACCCCCGATAATACTTTGTACAAATATGGTTAATCTGTTTATCTATATTAATCAAGGTTCCACTAGGGCTCCTCAAAGTCAATACTTGAGAATACTGGTTCTTAGGATGAACTAGTCAGGCCAGCAGTCTACCTGTGGTGTGACTATATTTATATAATTGGTACTGAAGAGTGTTGATTTTTTGGCCTGCTGGTGTAATAACTCATTCAAAGATGCCTATTTTATTTATTTATTTATTTATTAGGATTTGTTTACCACCTTTTTAAAGGAATTCACTCAAGGCAGTATATGGCAAGAATATGTCAAACATTAGCAATAGGCAATTACAGAAGTAAAAATATTCAAATAACAATACAAAGTGTGGCATATTATACTACTTACAATGTCAACACAATACATAATAGATCATTTTAATTGATAGTGAAGGGTAAAGCAAAGATGTTCCTGCAGCCAAGAGTCAGAAAGTAAGGTGACTAATTTAAAGAAAGTTACACATGATGTCAGAGAGATGGTTAAATATTATCTCAGCTAGGATAGGAGTGGATAAACGTGTTCTGCTGCAGTATGTGTAGCCTGTGTCACTCCTTGTGTGAGTGAGACTAACAGGTTAGTTACTTCCAGTGTGTTTTTTTCTGACGAAAAAGGTGCTGGTACTCAAATGCCAGGTCACCCTTCAGGGGTGGGGTGATCACTGAAGGTCCCACCCCACAATAGTCAGGCCCCCTGCAACTAGTCACAGAATCTATGACAAGGCGGAATTGGTGTGTAGAGCCTGAGCTCTTTCATTAAAATTTGGGGGCCATGGGTCAATTTTAGTAGACAATAGAAAAGATGCCGGTACTCAGTACCCCCTCAAAAAAAGCCCTGGTTACTTCTTCCATTAAAGGTCTGGTTGAACTGCCAAGTTTTCACCTGCTTCCTGAAGTACAGATAGTCTTGTATTAAGCAGAGCCTTTCAGGAAATGCATTCCAGAGTGTTGGGGCTACTCCAGAGCAGGCTCGCTTGCGGGTATCACATCGTGTAATGCCTTTTGGAGAGGATGTAGTTAATGAAAGTCCTTGGGAGGACCTTAGTGTCCTTGGTGGTGTGTGGAGTATCATCCTATTATTCAGATACTCAGGGCCATTTCCTTTCAGGGCCTTGAAGATCAGACATAGAATTTTAAATTTAGCCCTGTATTGTACTGGTAGCCTATTAAGTTTTTGCAAAAATGGTGTGATGTGGTCATGTCGCGTGCAACCTTCTATGAATTTTGCTGCAGCATTCTGAATCAACTGGAGCTGGTGCAGGCCTTTTTTAGTCAGACCATTGTATAGTGCATTGCAGTAATCCAGTCTTGATGTTATCATGCACAACTGGGATAAGATTTACTTTTTCGATGTAATAGAGGCAATGTAGCTGTCGCAAAGAGTAGAAGCAACTCTTGAAGGTTGCTTGGATTTGGAGAATTGTCAGGTTCTCAGGTTCAGAGCCCGCGGGGCCGGGCTCTGGAGCAAACGTGAGCCCTTGGGCTGCTGCCGAGGAGCGACAGCAGCAGGCAAAACCCACCAACCAACACTGGGTAAGCACACCGGCAGGGACTGCAGGCACTGCCCAGCGAACCGGAACACATGGACTGGAATCCCCCGGACTGGAGGACACAGGACTGGAACACACGCCGGATCGGAACACACTGGACTGGAGCACACTGGACTGGTCCGCACAGCTTTACCTGTGCTTAGCTACTAAGCCCCCCAGAAGTTGAGCTCCTGGGTTCGAGTAGCCGACAGGACTTACTGGATACCGGATGACATAGGGTCCAGGACTGGAAACAGAAGTGCTCCTAACCCTAAACTGATCTACGTGCTTCCAAGCCCTAAACCAGCAGGAGTGTTCCTAACAGTAAACTGACAAAAGGACTTCCTAAGCCCTATACTAAACATGAGCTCCTAAGCCCTGCTCAAGAAAGGGACTTCCTAAGCCCTAAACTAACAGAGCAGGGAACTAAACACAAAGCTAACACAGGTGCTACTAAGCACCCAGCTACAAGCAGAGCTCTACACTAATAAGCTAAACACAAAACTACCAAGCTACCTAAGCACTGCTCTAGTAAGCTAGATACACAACTAACCAGGTGCTTCCTAAGCACTACTCTGGCAAGCAACCAGAAGAGCTCCTAGCACTAAAAGGGAAGACAGGGGAGCCACAAGGAAAAAACAGGGAAGCTAACACATAAGCCAAAAGTGCTTCTAAAGCACTAAACACCAACAGCAAAGACTGCAATGCTACCAATAGCACAAACACCAGAAGTACTTCTAACAGCAAACTCTGCAGTGTTCCTAACAACACCAAACCCTGAAGTACTTCTATCAGCAACAGAGCTTCCAAAGCCCTACACACAGCAATGCTTCCAAAACCAAGAGGGAAAAGCAGGGGAACCAAAGGGAAAAGCAGGAAAGCTAAACACATAGACACCAGTGCACACTGCACTAACACTAACCTGGACCTTAGCAAAAGCAAGCAGGGAAACTAGACACAATGTCAGAAGTGCACACTGCACCACCCTACCTAAAGCAAACACAACTGTTGCAAAGGCCCTGAAGGAAACAAGACCACTTCCTTATCAAGGCCCTCCCTGATGATGTCACACTCCCTAGACCTAGGCAAAAGCACACTGACCCAGAGAGGCCCAACCCACACCAATGCAAAACCGTGAAACACTTGAAGCCAGTACACCCAAAGAGAGTTAGAGCAACTCAGACTACCCACACAGGTGCAGTATAGTGAAACAATTAGAGCCCTGCTGCTGGAAGCTGCCAGCACAGAGAGACAGAGCCAGCTCAGAAAGGACAGAGAAAGAAACAGAAGCCAGCTAAGAAGCTGACTCCCAGGAAAGAGGTAAGTTTGAGAGGGGTTCAGACCCCAATCATAACAAGAATCAGAGTAAGTGTTGAATCAAACTGTATTCCAAGGTTCCTGACTTGTGATTTGAGGGGGAGTTCGTACTTCCCAAAAGGGATTTTGATGTTAGGTATGTGTCCACTTGTGTTAGGGACCCAGAGAAACTCGGTTTTACTTGGGTTCAGGCAGTTTGTTGTGTTTAGGCTATTCTTGAATTGGTGTTAGACAGGTAATCAGTTTATTCAAGGCTGTAGGTAAGTCAGGTTCAATGGGTACTATGAGTAGCTGCACATCATCCACGTAGATGTAGAACTGAGTGTCAGCTCAGCTAGTGACTTGAGGTAGATATTGAACAGAATAGGTGACAGTATCGATCCTTGTGGTACCCCGCAGGTCAGTGCCCATGGTGATGAGTTGTTGCCAAACATTATGGATTTTTGCCTGTCTGATAGGACCTACACCAGGCAAGTACTGTTCCATTGATACCTGTTTCTGTCAGTCGTGCTAGCATGGTCCACAGTGTCAAAAGCTGCTGAGAAATCTAGCAGTACTAACACCGAGGTGAATCCCCTGTCTTGGTTTCTGTGAAGATCATGTAGTAGGGATACAAGGACTGTTTCTGTTCCATAACCAGGTCTGAATCCAGATTGACATGGATCTAGACAGTTTCTCTTTTCTAGCCAGTCATTAAGTTGAACACAGACTGTTTGTTCTGTAAGTTTCCCTAGAAATGGTATGTTGGATACTGGCAGTAACTTTCAAGTTTGTCCTGGTCAAGGGTGAACCACTGCCCTTTTTAATGCTGTTGGTAGTTGCCCATTATCAAGAGAGGTTTTCACAAGTTTTGTGGTGCCTTCTGTGAGACCCATACTTGCCTGCTGCACTATCTTTGATGGGCAGGGGTTGAGGTAGCAAGTAGCTGTTCGAAGATCTCTTAGGATTTCGTCAAGGCTCTCCTCTGTCATTGGGTTAAAAGTGCCCCATCTGTCTATGTCAGGAGGGGGTGAGTTTGTGCACTCCTGGTTAACTGGTTGGGGACTGGGTGGGATTGCCTGTAAATCCTGGCAGAGGCTTTTAATTTTGTTGGCAAAGTATGCAGCAAAATCATTACAGTTCAGTTTAGACTGGGCAGGTTGGTTCTGTTGTGGGGGCTGCAGTAGGCTGTTTACTATACTGAAAAACTGCTTGGTTGAATTGTCAGCCTGTGCAATGCATTGAGAGAAATATTGCTTTTGGTTTCTGTTAAGGCTTGGCGGTACTTTGATGTGTGCTGCCTACAGTTTAGCTTGTCTTCATCCAGGCGAGATTTATGCCATCTCCTTTCCAGTTTCCATCCTTTGCATTTAAGGAGCTGAAGCTCCTGAGAAAACCAAGGTGAGAGTTTGTGAGTGGGGCATAAGATCTTTTTTAGTGGTGCCGTTTCCTCTAAGGTCTTGGCTAAGTGTGCATTCCAAATGTCAACCTGTTCTGACACTGTAGTTGTCTTTTCATCCACAAGTGGATAGTCCAAGGTCTCTAGGAAATTCTCAACAGTCAGGTTTTTTTTTGTCTCTGATCTCCTTCCAAACTCTGGGAGGTGCCATTGATTCAGCTGGTCACTTAGGGAAAATATAATTAGAAAATGCTCTGACCGTGATAGGGGTGTTATTTCAATACTGTTATCCCAGAATTCTGGGATATCCACTCCTTTGTCGAATACCAGGTCTAGTATGTGACCCTTTTTGTGGGCTGGAGAATTGATCACCTGTGTAAATCCTACTGCTTGTCTGGAAAGGCAGCTGTGGTGGTATCTGGGGTTTCAATATGTAGATTGAAATCTCCCATGATCACCAGCTTAGGGAAATTCAGGGTTAAAAGTCATCTGTCATTTGGATGCCCAGTCTCCTAGTCTCATAAGGTCCTCTTGCAGTTTTTCACAATTCTTTTGCGATTTAACAACTTTGAATAACTTTGTGTCATCAGCAAATTTAATTACCTCACTAGTTACTCCCATCTGTAGATCATTTATAAATATGTTAAAAAACAGCGGTCCCAGCATAGACCATGGGGAACCCCTCTATCTAACCTCCACTGAGAATACTGACCATTTAACCCTACTCTCTGTTTTCTATCTTTTAACCAGTTTTTAATCCACAATAGAACACTACCTCCTATCCTATGACTCTCCAATCTCCTCTGGAGTCTTTCATGAGGTACTTTGTCAAATACCTTTTGAAAATCCAGATACACAATATCAACTGGCAAACCTTTATACACATATTTGCTCACCCCTTCAAAGAAATGTAGTAGATTGGTGAGGCAACATTCAGTGGCATAGCAAGGGGGGCTGCCACCTGGGGCGGTTCGCCATTGCGCCCCCCCCCCCCCCGGGTGCAGGGCGATGACATCCCCCCCGACCCAGTGCCTACCCTGAACTCAGTCTAAGCTCCCGCACCCTACCTTTAAAAAAGCTCAGAAACCGAGGCGAGGCGCAGCGTCTCGCGCCTGCAAGTAAAAGAAGTATGGATGGATCGTCTCAACGTCGATAGGGCCTTCCCGCGCTCTGTCTGTCCCGCCCTTGCGGAAATAGGAAGTTGCGTCAGCAGAGGGCGGGACAGACAGAGCGCGGGAAGGCCCGATCGACGATGAGATGATCCATCCATACTTCTTTTACTTGCAGGCGCTGCGCCTCACCTCGGTTTCTGAGCATTTTTAAAGGTAGGGTGCGGGAGCTTAGACGGAGTTCAGGGTAGGCGCTGGGTCTGGGGGGGTGTCATCATGGTGCACCCGGGGGGGGGGGGCTGGCAAGAAGCACCCCCCTTGAGCTCACACCCGGGGCGGACCGCCCCTTCCCCCCTTGCTACGCCAGTGGCAACATTTCCCTTCACTAAATCCACGTTGGCTTTGACTCATGGCTGCTGAGAGTTAAAGTGGAAGTCTTGCAAGGCCACTGCTTGAAGTCTCAACAGTCATTTTAAAGAAGCGGCAGCAGCAAATAGATCAGCGGTAGCAGGCAGGAAAGAGTGGGGATCTTTCCAGCCCCAAAGAAGCCATTAGACCACTACAGTGCATTGAGGTACTGTAATCCCCCAGGGGTACTCTTATGTGCTGAGGTCCCCCTTGTGGCTTCTGTCCAGCATCACCTACCCAAAGCCAGGGCTCACCAGAGTATTACCTTTAAGGAAGGCTCAGAGACAGCTCTCTTCCATATAGCACCCTGTAATCCCAGTCTCATAATTTGGGCTCCTTTTTCAACTCAGAGTGACTGTTCCTCAATTATCATCCTTTCTGGGAATCCTTCCCTGATGTATCCTTGGGTAACAGGTCACATTTCTGGTACACTTGAGCGCCCCCCTGACACCTTCCTTGGGAATATAACCCTGGTTTCTCGGCTTTACCAGATATGCAAATTAATCAACAGATGCAAATCCACTCTATTTGCATCCATGATCCACTCTTGTGGGGAACAACTTCTTTCCACCAAATCATTCATCCTGTTTCTTCTCCACTGAACCCATTTATTTATTTATTGCATTTGTATCACACATTTTTCCACCTCTTTGCAGGCTCAATGTGGCTTACAGAGACCTGTTATACACCATTCCAGGATGTCAGATACAATTGGTGATTAGGATGGTAGAAAAGGAAAGATCTAGACAGATAGATCTAGAAAGAAGATTTTTAGTGTTGGTTGTATTGGTGAAGTGGTATAGTTAAGCTATGGGTTCTCTTTGTAGGCCTTGTTAAAGAGATATGTCTTCAGAGATTTACGAAAGTTATCTATTTCGTCGATTGTTTTCAAGGCAGTTGGTAATGCGTTCCACAGCTGCGTGCTCATGTATGAGAAGGTAGTCGCGTGTATTAGCTTGTATTTTAGTCCTTTGCAGCTGGGGAAGTGTAGAGTAAGAAATTTGTGGGATGATCTTTTCGCATTTCTGGGAGGCAGGTCTACGAGGTTTAGCATGTATGTCGGGGCGTCTGCGTGGATGATTTTGCATACAATCGTGCAGATCTTGAACGCGATACATTCTTTGAGTGGGAGCCAATGAAGTTTCTCTCTTAAGGGTTTTGCACTTTCATAATTTGTTTTTCCAAATATGAGTCTGGCGGCGGTATTCTGGGCTGTTTGGAGTTTCTTGATAGTTTGTTTTTTGCAGCCAGCATATAGTGCGTTGCAATAGTCCAGGTGACTTAGTACCATTAACAGAACCAGGTTACAGAAGATGGATCTCAGGAAGAAAGGTTTTACTCTTTTGAGCTTCCACATGGAGTGGAACATCTTTTTCGTTGTATTCTTCACGTGGGTTTCAAGTGTGAGGTTTCAATCTATGGTAACTCCAAGAATTTTCAGATTATTTGAGACGGGAAGAGAGAAATTTGGTGTGGTTATGGTAGTGAAGTTGCTTGTGTTATGTTGTGAGGTAAGTACAAGACATTGTGTTTTTTCTGCGTTACGTTTTAACTGGAATGTATCCGCCCAGGAGTGCATGATTTGGAGGCTTTGGTTGATCTCGTTGTTGATTTCATTTAGATCACGTTTGAACGTGATATAAATCGTGACATTGTCTGCGTATATGTAGGGGTTAAGGTTTTGGTTGGCTAGTAATTTGGCTAAGGGTATCATCATTAGGTTGAAGAGGGTTGGTGAGAGGGGGGATCCTTGGGGGACTCCACATTCAGGTGACCATGGGGCTGATATCTCCACGTTCGTTGTTACTTGGTATGCTCTTGTGGTCAGGAATCCTCTGAACCAGCTGAGAACTTTACCTCTAACTTCAAAGTATTCTAGTATGTGTAGTAGTATTTCATGATTGACCATGTCGAAAGCACTGGACATGTCGAATTGTAGGAGGAGTATGTTGTTACCAGTTGCAATTGCTTGTTTAAATGAGTTCATTACAGACACTAGTACAGTTTCAGTGCTGTGATTCGACCGAAATCCTGATTGGGACTCATGCAGAATTGAGTATTTATTTAGATAATCAGTGAGTTGCTTCGTCACTATGCCTTCCATGAGTTTGGCTATGAGTGGAATAGCTTCCTTCTCATGCTTTATGGAGGTCCCCTTTCTTTCTCCGCAGGCTCCCTTCACTTCTGGCTTCCTAGGCCAGCTCCAACTGCAGGTCTCCTTCTGTTCAGGTCCCTGTCTTCCTCTACACTTATCTCCTCTAGAAGTGCTCCTTATATAGGGCTGCTAATAGCCCACCTCACCCCTTCTGGGCCCCTCCTCCTGGTTCCAGAAGGGTCCAGTACTTTCTCTAAAGTACCTTTTCCTTAAAGGGGAATCCTTGACTATGGGTCTTCCCTGGCCCCTAAGTTCCTGGCTGGAGCTCCCTCTAGTGCAGTGATGGGCAACCTTTTGAGCTTGGTGTGTCAAAATTTACCAAAAAAACGAGCATAACTCGGGTGGTGTGTCACTTCAAGAAAAATCACTGCTACTAGGACTGCCCCCGGGCCCCCCCTACTCGAGATCGCTGCCCACCCGAGGTCGCCGGGCCCCCCTCCACCCGCTACCGGGCCCGGAACTAACCTTAAAGCCTCCTTTCACGTTGCAGCAAGCAGCAGCAGGGCAGACCTCTCCTCCTTCCTTCTGTGCTCCGCCCTCGCGGACGTTACATCAGGCGAGGTCAGGACACGGAAGGAAGGAGTGGCCTGCCCTGCTGCTGCTGCTTGCTGCGACGTGAAAGGAGGGTTTAAGGTTAGTTTCCGGGAGCGAGGAGGGAGGGCGGACCACACTGCGGCGGCGCCGCGTGTCATTGAAAATGGCTACGCGTGTCAGTGCTGACACGCGTGTCATAGGGTCGCCATCAGGGCTCTAGTGGCCCCTTCAGGTCATGACCCGAGTGTCTCATTAGAGCTCCCTCTAGGGACTGGATCATGGCATTTTCCTGTCTTTTCTCTAGGAGTGCGCCCTCTGGTGGCCTCCTCAGGGTAGGGCAGTCCTGTGTTTATCACAGTACATTTGGGGAGGGCATCATGATTCGGCACTGGAGGGGATGGAAAAGGAGGTGGATGGATGGAGTCGTGGTTAGGTGGGAGGGGGCTGTAAAAAGGGTGGATGGAGTGTGGGTGCAGGGAGGGAGGAGGGCTGGAAAAAAGATTGGTAAGTGGGACGTACATGGGGGGAAGGAAAAGGGGGAAATAGAACATATGGGATAGAAGGAGATGGAGAGGAGAGGGGAACATGCTGCTCCTGGATGGGAAAGAAAGGAAAGGGGTACATGCTGCTGGTGGATGTTTGCTTTTTAAATTTTGTATTTAGCAGAGAATGGAAGAAAATGCATTTATGTTACTTTTACCAGTATTTTCACTGTTTTCTAGAATCTGGCTTTCATAGGAGGGGGATCAAGGTGACTGTGCGGCGAGCAGGGCCGGCGCAACCCAGTAAGCATGGTAGGCATGGCAGAGGGGCAATAAACTCTGGAGGGTGCCACAAGCCATGCTTACCACCGCTGATGGTCCTCACCTGCCCACCCTCAGCTTCCCACAACAGCCCTCCTTTCCTTCCTGCCACCCTGTGTTTAAACCTTTTATTTTACCTCAAGTTGCAGCGGCGGCAGCAGTGAAAGCAGCAGGCTCGCCTCTAGTCTTCCCTTCCCTCTCAGTGTCCCGCCCTTGCGGAAACAGGACATTACATCAGAGGAGGGTGGTGCACTGAGAGGGAAGGGAAGGCTGGATGCGAGCCTGCTGCTTTCACTGCCGCCACCGCCGCCACCGCTGCTGCGACGAGGTCAAGTAAAAGGTTTGAATGCAGGGTGGCAGGAAGGAAAGAAGGGCTGTTGTGGGGCGAAGAGGGCGGGCAGGTGAGGGCTGGGGTTGGAACTGGAACTCGGGGACTGAAAAGGGGGCAGGTGGGAGCTGGGATGAGTCACTGGACATGTATGGGAGGGGAGGGTAGAGGAGAATTGCTGGACATGGATGGGAGGGAAAGGCAGAGGAGAATCGCTGGACATGGATGGGAGGGGAGAGAGGAGAAATCACTGGTCATGGAGGGGAGGGCATGGGAGAAAGGAGAATTGCTGGATTTGGATGGAGGAGAAGGCAAGGAAGAGAGGAGAGTTGCTGGACATGGATAAATGGAGGGGAGGGCAGGGGAGAGAGGAGAGTTGGATGGAGGGGAGGGCAGAAGAAATGTTGGACATGGATGGAGGAGAGGGAAGACAGGAAGGAGATGCATATGGGTGGAGGGGAGAGAGGAGAAATTCTGGACATGGAGTAGAGGGCAGGGAAGACAGGAGAAATGTTGAACAGGGATAGCGGGAAGGAAAGGCAGAGGAAGGAGATGCACATGGATGGAGGGGAAGAGAGAAAGGAGGCATGCTGGACATGGATGAAGGAGAGGAAAGACAGAGGAGGAGATGCACATGGGTGGAGGGGAGAGAGGAGAAATTTTGGACATGGATGGAGGGGAGGGAAGACAGAGGAGGAGATGCACATGGGTGGAGGGGAGAGAGGAGAAATTCTGGACATGGATGGAGGGGAGGGAAGACAGAGGAAGAGATGCACATGGATGGAGGGGAGAGAGCAGAATGCTGGACATGGATGGAGGGGAGGGAAGAGAGACAAAGTGAGATGAACATGGATGGAGGGGAAGAGAGAGAGGAGAAATGCTGGACATGGATGGAGAGGAAAGAGGACAAATGTTGGACATGGATGGAGGAGAGGGAAGAAAGAGGAAGGTGATGCATACTGAACGGAGATGAGGGAAAGGGAAAAGAAGAGAAAAACTACACATGGATGGAGAAAATAGGCAAAAGCTGGATCCACTCTATACCTCCTCCAGTCAAGACCGCGGAGAACCCAGCTTTTACCTATGGATGTAGGGCAAGAAATGAAGAAGAAAGGAGGAAAGTAAAGAAATAAATGGAAAGGAAGCCCTGGAAACAGAGTCAAGAGAACAGATAGAGAGCAGCAGAATCAGAGACTGGGACCAACATGATCAGAAAAACAAAGTCACCAGACAACAAAGGTAGAAAAATCATTTCATTTTAATTGTAGTTTTTGGAATATGTCCAATTTGAGAATGTACACCTGCTGTCTTAGTTTGCAATATATAGCCATGTGTTTCTTTCTGTTTTTCTGGTATTGTGCTGCATGCAGAGTCTAGCTTCTTAGGATTTCAGGTTAATTTTTGAAGAATTTGAAGAGGGGCTATCTCTGTTCTGCATGTGTGACTGCAATGCCAAGTGTCTGAATAGGGATCTGTTTGTTAGGTTCTGAGATTGTGATAACTTATTGTTTCAGGTTTGGCAAGACTGTTCTCCTAATTCCTGGTCTGTATGCTAATTTGGTTTGTGTCATTTTGGGTATACTGGAGCTGTAACAGCTTACAGAAATTATTGATAATGAAAAAAAGGTTATTTTTCTTCTTCTATACTGCTGTAATATTTTCAACTAGTAAAAAAGGCCCGTTTCTGACAGAAATGAAACGGGCGCTAGCAAGGTTTTCCTCAGAGTATGTATGTTTGAGAGAGAGTGTGTGTGTGAGAGATGGAGTGTGTGTGTCAGAGAGAGAATGAGAGAGAGACAGAGACAGAGTGTGTGTGTGTGTGTGTGTGTGTGTTTGTGTGAGAGACAGAGTGTCTGTGTGTGAGAGACTGTGTGTGTGTAACAGAGAGATAGAGAGGCTCATTTTCAAAGCACTTAGCCTCCCAAAGTTCCATAGAAATATAGAAACCTATGGAACTTAGCCTCCCAAAGTGCTTTGAAAATATGCCTCATAGTGTGATAGACAGAGAGTGTGTCAGAGAGAGAGTGTATGTGAGAGACAGTGAGTGAGTGTGTGCCCCTACCCCCGTCTCACAGGGCCCGTGCCCCCACCTCCCGTCTCGCAGGGCCCCCGCCCCCACCTCTCTGGTCTCAGGACCCCCTCCCCCTCCCTCTCCCCTGTCCCCCTTCCAGCCATGCATGTCCAGCGACCCTCCTCTCCCCCTGCCCCCCTGCAGCCACCCATGCCCAGTGACCCTCCCCTCCCCCTGCCCCGCTCCAGCCACCTATGTCCAGCGACCCTCCTCTCCCCTTGTCCCCCCTGCAACCACCCATGTCCAGCATCCCTCCCCTCCCCCTGCCCCCCTCCAGCCACCCATGTCCAGTGTCCCTCCCCTCCTCCTCTTCCCCCCTGCCCCCCTCTAGCCACCCTTGCCCAGTGACCCTCCCCTCCCCCCTGCCCCCCTCCAGCCACCCATATTCAGCGACCCTCCCCTCCCCTTCCCCCCCCCCCGGCGCATCAAACCCCCTCGCCACCCGCGGCTGCCACTGGTAACGCTGTCCGGCCGCTGCTGCTTCTCCTGTTGAGCAGCAGCGGCTGTTACGAAAAGGAAAAAAGCAATAGATCTTTTTAAACCTCAAACGCGGCACCGTAGACAGCCAATAGGCATTGGCTGTCGGCTCTGCAGCCGCTCCTCCTCTCGCCTCTCACGTCGCTGTGCTCTTCCGGGGTCTTACTCCAGGGGCAGTGCCGTGGAGGTGAGAGGAGGAAAGGCTGCAGAGCCGACAGCCAATGACTGATGGCTGTCTACGGTGCCGCGTTTCAGGTTAAAAAACATTTATTTATTTTTTTCTTTTTGTAGCGGCTGCTGCTACTCAACAGGAGAAGCAGCAGCGGCCGGACAGCGTTACCAGTGGCAGCTGCGGGTGGTGAGGGGGTTGATGTGCTTTGGGGGGGGTGTTGATGTGCTTTGTGGGGAAGGGGGGTGTTTGATGTGCCGGGGGGGGGGGCTTGGGTGATGCACCGAGGGGGTGTTTGAGTGGTGCACTCACAGCTGATTCCCAGGCAGGGGAAGGAGTAGGGAAATACCTGGAGCAAGTTGTTCCACGTGTTTCCCTACTCCTCCCCCTGCCTGGGAATCAGCTGTGAGTGACGTCAGCCTGGCTACGGAGCCTAGCTCAGCAACTCCAGGAGCCACGGACACAGGCAGCTACTTTAGAATGCTGGTGGTGAGAATTATTATATAGGATGATGTGTTTATATGCGCCATGGCCGGTAAAGGGGGTGTGGCTACTGTGCCATAGTGACACCTTCCCTGGATGGGTAGGGGGTGCCGACTAATAGGCTGCAGGAGGGCACCAGAAACCCTATCACCGGCCCTGCGGTGGGGTGTGATGCGGTGGGGGGTGGGGCTTGGTGGGCCAGGGGTAAGGATAGATTAATTGCGGCAGGGATGGGTTACATTTCTGCAGGGAGGGATTAGATTTCAGTCCCCATGCAATTCTCTAGTTATGACTTCAGCTGTCACTTCAAGTGTGATGCAAAGTCAGCCACTGAAAAAGCACAGTGGCTTTTAGTTTCAGTTTTTATTAGCTGCGGTCTATGTGTGTGGAGGCTATTTTGCTTGGAGCTAAAATACAGTCTTTCATTATTTAAATTATTTTATTCTGACTTGAATACCATGGGTTTAGCAGAAATAAAGCATCTAGTAAACTACTCACTACTTTTACAAGCTTTTATTTATATCAAAATATATTAAAAGTGCATGAACCACCATTCCAATATCACAAAACTAACTAATCACAATAAACCCCCAAGAGGTAAAACCATGTTGTCATGGACCTTGTAACATAGGTTACAAGATTCAAGACAATATGGTTTTACCAAAGGTAAATCAAGCCAAATTAATCTGAATTCTTTGACTGGGTGACCAGTCAATTGGATTGAGTACATGCACTAGATGTAATCTACTTAGATTTCTGCAAAGCCTTTGACATGGTCCTTATAGGAGGCTCTTGAATAAACTTGACAGGCTGAGGTTAGGACTTAAAGTGGTGAACTGGTTGACAGACAGATGCCAGAGGGTGGTGGTTAATGAAATTCACTCGGAGGAAGGAAAGGTGAGTAGCGGAGTGCCTCAAGGATCGGTGCTGGGGCCGATTCTGTTCAATATATTTGTGAGTGACATTGCTGAAGGGTTAGAAGGTAAGGTCTGCCTTTTTGCAGATAATACCAAGATTTGTAACAGAGTGGACACTCCGGAGGGAGTAGAAAATATGAAGAAGGATCTGCAGAAGTTAGAAGAGTGGTCAATTGTTTAGCAATTAAAATTCAATGCTAAGAAGTGCAAAGTGATACACTTCGGGAGTAGAAATACAAGGGAGATGTATGTGCTAGGCGGTGAGAGGCTGATATGCACAAACAGGGAGAGGGATCTTGCGGTGACAGTATTTGAGGATCTGAAGGTGAAGAAACAGTGTGACAAGGCAGTGGCTGTAGCCAGAAGGATGCTAGGCTGTATAGAGAGAGGTGTAAGCAGCAGAGGAAAGGAGGTGTTAATGCTCCTGTACAAGTCTTTGGTGAGGCCTCACTTGAAGTATTGTGTTCAGTTTTGGAAGCCAAGTCTTGCTAAAGATGTAAGAAGACTTGAAGCGGTCCAGAGGAAGGCAACAAGAATGATATGGGGCTTGAGCCAAAGGTCATCCCCGATTCCCTCTGGTGGTCATCTGGTCAGTTCAGGCACCTTTTTGAGGCTTGGTCGTGAAAAACATTGGACCAAGTAAAGTCGGTCAAATGCTCGTCAGGGACGCCCTTCTTTTTTCCATTATTGGCCGAGGACGCCCATCTCTTAACCACACCCTGTCCCGCCTTCGGTACACTGCTAACACGACCCCATGAACTTTGGTCGTCCCTGCGACGGAAAGCAGTTGAGAACGCCCAAAATCGGCTTTCGATTCTGCCGATTTGGGCGACCCTGAGAGAAAGACGCCCATCTCCCGATTTGTGTTGGAAGCTGGGCGTCCTTCTCTTTCGATTATACCGCTGCCAGTCTCCCAGTCTCGTAAGGTCCTCTTGTAATTTTTCACAATCCTCTCGCGATTTAACAACTTTGTATAACTTTGTGTCGTTCACAAATTTAATTACCTCACTAGTTACTCCCATCTTTAGATCATTTATAAATATGATACAGATGTTTAAATACTTGAAAGGTATTAATATGGACAAAATTTTCCAGAGAAAGGAAAACGGTAAAACTAGAAGACATGAATTTAGGTCATGGGGTGGTAGACTTAGGAGTAATGTCAGGAAATTCTTTCATGGAGAGGGTGGTTGATGGTGGAGAAAAAAACCATGACAGAATTCAAAAAGGCATGGGATTAACACAAAGGATCTCTAATTAGAAAATGAATGATATAAAAAACTAAACTTAAAGGGGTGTGTATATGTTTGCATGTCAAGTGGCGACTCTGGCTGCATCAGCTAAGGCTGGTGCAGATGACAGTGCAGTTTAGGATGGGCTAGAGAGAGCTTCTACAGAAACTCTAGTAATTTGGAATGTGAGGAAACTAATAATTTGGAACGTGAGGACAGTGCTGTGCAGACTTTTATGGTCGTTGTCCTGCAAATGACAAGATGGATTCGGATAGGCTGGAGTGGGCTTTGACAGCAACTCCAGTAGTTGGAACATAAGGACAGAGCCGGGCGGACTTCTACAGTATATGTCCCAAAAACACCAAAGAAAGACCATGATCAAGTATATAAGATTGTGTTCATTGTTGATTTAAATCTGTTGGGCAGACTGGATGGACCATTCAGGTCTTTATCTGCTGTCACTTACTATGTTACTATCAGGCTCATTTTCGAAAGAGATGGACGTCCAAAAAGTGACATAAATCGGCACTTGGACATCCATCTCACAGAGACGTCCAAATCGGTATAATCAAAACCTGATTTTGGATGTCTTTGTCAGAAAAGTCCGTCGCAAGGCCATCTGAATCTCAAGGGGGCGTATCGGAGGCGTGTTTGAGGCAGGACTTGGGTGTTCCTAAGACTTGGACCTCTTTGGGCTATAATGGAACAAAGCAAAGTCGCCCAGCATTAAATCTTGGACGTTTTCACCCAGACCTGTTTTTATCACAAATAAGGCACAAAAAGGTGCCCAAAATGACCAGATAACCACTGGAGGGAATCGGGGATGACCTCCTGTTACTCCCCCAGTGGTCACTAACCCCCTCCCACACCCAAGAAACATGATTAAAAATATTACTTTCAACATTAGGCAATAAGTGCAGTAAAACTAGTGTAACGTAAAGGTAAATCTATACAAGACTAATGAAAAACACTAGTATATAAAGCTTTTCAAACTTATATATTGAGAAAGGAGAAAATCCCTCAGAAACCTGTCGGATTGTGGATCCTAGGTTTACAACGGAAATGAGTTTAACCGTTGGTGAGTTTCTATCATAGGAATTTAGTAAAAAACTCCTTGCATTTTTACTTATATTTTTTATGCAATTTCATTTAGTGTGTGCAGAACTTAAATTCAAAAAGTGCAGACATAAAATTGACTTGAATCCAAAAGGTGCAAACATTCAATTGGAAAGCGCCGAATGTACAGAAAGCAACACTTAGCTTTTGTCCGACAGGGCCACCGTTTCACCCATGTGTGGCTTCATCAGGAACATGTGTTGCTAATTTGACTTTCCTGCATTTAAAGAAACAAGATTCAGTCAATTTCTTGGATATATAGTTCAAAAGCTGTAAAGCTCTATCTCTGGTTAATGTGCTTTCAGTTGTTTGTACTACAAACAAAATGGCGCTCATACGTCACACGCCGCCTGAACCGTTTAAATAGAACACTGGGAACAGCTGATTTTAAAGTGACCATTGCGTTGAGAATTCTATATGGTTTATCATTTAATTTGATCCAATTAATAGAACACTTGCCAGTCAATTTTATTGTTTAATCCCAAGGGTTCTAATGTGTTCAATATAAACGTCCATTTAGCCTCTCTCCGTTGCAGCATTAGTTTTCTATTGCCTCCCCTCTGAGTAGTTTCCACTCGGTCAAGGACACAACATTTAAGATCCTCAAATTTATGTTTCAATGTGGTGCAATGTTCAACCATTGGTTCTTTCATATTCTGCCTGACAATGTTCGATCTGTGCTCTAACATTCTAATTTTTAGTGCCCTTGTTGTCATTCCTACGTATAACAGAGGCACTGGATGACGTAGACTACAAAATCCGTTCTGCAATTGGTGAAATGGACTAAAGGATATTCTTGTCCATTTAAGACATCTTTAAAACTTTTTGTTTGTAACATGATCTTGAAGATTTGGCACGTGCCACATTTATAGTGTCCCTGAATCTTTCTATTCACATTTACTTGCGACGGGAGTGCCGCAGGGCTCAGTTCTTCTTTTAAATTCCTACCTCTTGCAAATGCTATTCTTAAATTTGTGTTCTGAAACGCGGGATTGGTTTGCATAATTTCCCAGCATCTTCTCACCATTTTAGAGATTTCAGGGCCCAATGTTGTATACTTCATTACCATAGTGCATGTGCTATGTTGTGTTTCCTTCTGACATGCACCTGAGAAGTTCTCTCTTGTTGAACTTGGCTCTCTTATAGGCCTTTTTCAAGATCTAACAGTTTGGTTGTTAAATTTTTAGCTTGTTGTTTATATGTACCGTCCTCGGATCAAATTCGCCGTATTCTTAGCATTTGCGACAATGGTAGACTATTCTTTAATTACGTCAAGGAAATTAATAAATGTATAAGAATGTTGATATGTGAATTGGATGTTCTCATCACAACTGTTGATCCATTTAGTAAACTGTACCAATTCAGTGACTGTACCCTTCCATAGCATGAACACATCATCTATGAATCTCCACCATTTGTGAATTTTGAGAATGAAGGGAGAATTTTCTATCTAATCTTTTTTGAAGGATGTCATATATAGATTCGCGATGGAGAGTGTGAATGTTGCTCCCATTGTGACACCCCTGATTTGTAAATAGAACACCCCATTGAAAAGGAAAAAGTTCTCTTTAATGGCTAATCTTTTCAATTCCATAAGGAAATCCATTGGTATCAATTGAGGTCTCTCTCTAGCTTCTAGGACTTCTTTAACCACTCTTAGAGCTTCATCCTGGGGGATGGATGTATACAGCGAGTTAACATATACAGTGGTGGAAATAAGTATTTGATCCCTTGCTGATTTTGTAAGTTTGCCCACTGACAAAGACATGAGCAGCCCATAATTGAAGGGTAGGTTATTGGTAACAGTGAGAGATAGCACATCACAAATTAAATCCGGAAAATCACATTGTGGAAAGTATATGAATTTATTTGCATTCTGCAGAGGGAAATAAGTATTTGATCCCCCACCAACCAGTAAGAGATCTGGCCCCTACAGACCAGGTAGATGCTCCAAATCAACTCGTTACCTGCATGACAGACAGCTGTCGGCAATGGTCACCTGTATGAAAGACACCTGTCTACAGACTCAGTGAATCAGTCAGACTCTAACCTCTACAAAATGGCCAAGAGCAAGGAGCTGTCTAAGGATGTCAGGGACAAGATCATACACCTGCACAAGGCTGGAATGGGCTACAAAACCATCAGTAAGACGCTGGGCGAGAAGGAGACAACTGTTGGTGCCATAGTAAGAAAATGGAAGAAGTACAAAATGACTGTCAATCGACAAAGATCTGGGGCTCCACGCAAAATCTCACCTCGTGGGGTATCCTTGATCATGAGGAAGGTTAGAAATCAGCCTACAACTACAAGGGGGGAACTTGTCAATGATCTCAAGGCAGCTGGGACCACTGTCACCACGAAAACCATTGGTAACACATTACGACATAACGGATTGCAATCCTGCAGTGCCCGCAAGGTCCCCCTGCTCCGGAAGGCACATGTGACGGCCCGTCTGAAGTTTGCCAGTGAACACCTGGATGATGCCGAGAGTGATTGGGAGAAGGTGCTGTGGTCAGATGAGACAAAAATTGAGCTCTTTGGCATGAACTCAACTCGCCGTGTTTGGAGGAAGAGAAATGCTGCCTATGACCCAAAGAACACCGTCCCCACTGTCAAGCATGGAGGTGGAAATGTTATGTTTTGGGGGTGTTTCTCTGCTAAGGGCACAGGACTACTTCACCGCATCAATGGGAGAATGGATGGGGCCATGTACCGTACAATTCTGAGTGACAACCTCCTTCCCTCCGCCAGGGCCTTAAAAATGAGTCGTGGCTGGGTCTTCCAGCACGACAATGACCCAAAACATACAGCCAAGGCAACAAAGGAGTGGCTCAGGAAGAAGCACATTAGGGTCATGGAGTGGCCTAGCCAGTCACCAGACCTTAATCCCATTGAAAACTTATGGAGGGAGCTGAAGCTGCGAGTTGCCAAGCGACAGCCCAGAACTCTTAATGATTTAGAGATGATCTGCAAAGAGGAGTGGACCAAAATTCCTCCTGACATGTGTGCAAACCTCATCATCAACTACAGAAGACGTCTGACCGCTGTGCTTGCCAACAAGGGTTTTGCCACCAAGTATTAGGTCTTGTTTGCCAGAGGGATTAAATACTTATTTCCCTCTGCAGAATGCAAATAAATTCATATACTTTCCACAATGTGATTTTCCGGATTTAATTTGTGATGTGCTATCTCTCACTGTTACCAATAACCTACCCTTCAATTATGGGCTGCTCATGTCTTTGTCAGTGGGCAAACTTACAAAATCAGCAAGGGATCAAATACTTATTTCCACCACTGTAATGTGACCATAATGTAATTATCACACTCCCAATCAACATTTGCCAATTTTTGTAGAAAGTGGGTGGTATCCTTAATGTACGAGGGACTTTTGTGTACTTCTGGTTTGAGAAAAGCATCTACAAACATAGACAATGGTTCCAACATTGATTGTCTGGACGACAGAATTGGTCTGCCAGGGGGTTTATCTGCATTCTTGTGTATTTTTGGAAGAAAATACATAACTGGAGTAACTGGATCATACCGATCTAGAAATCTTTTATCTCTCATGATAATGAAGCCTTCTTGTAATCCTTTATTGGTGATCTTCCGGATCTGTGATTGCAGGCGTTTGGTGGGATTAAGAAGCAATCTCTTATATAAACCTTTATTTTCAAGTTGTCGTAAACCCTCTTTGATGTAGTCTTCTGTATTCTGTATGACAACAGCTCCACCCTTGTCCGCCTTTTTGATAATAATACTTGAATCTTTTTTCAATTTTTGTAATGAACTGTATTCAATTTTAGTTAAATTGTGTGTATGTTTTTTATAGGTCTTTTTTTTCATCCGTTCCATATCTTTGATTAAAATATCCTTGAACGTGCTGAATGTAGGGTCCAATTGACCAGCCGATTTCCATATGGATTTGGGTTTAATAATTGTTCTATCTTGATGTGAAGAATCAGCCCCAAAGAACATCCGCAGTTGTAATTTTCTTATAAATTTGGACGTTTTAGACTAGACGTTTTTGGTTTCGAAAATGGCCGAAAATCAAAGAGGTCCAAATCCAAGGATGTGCATAGTATTTTTGAACATAAAGATGGATGTCCATCTTTTTTTGAAAATGACCTTTTCCCCGCCTCCGAATTTGGACGTTTTACAGAGACGTCCAAATTCCAACTTAGACGTTTCTTTTGAAAATGCCCCTCTGCGTTATGTTACAGGGTTTCACGTATAGTATAGTATATTTTTATTTGGATTTTGCTCACACCTTTTTCAGTAGTAGCTCAAGGTGAGTTACATTCAGATACATTGGATATTTCTCTGTCTCAGGAGGGCTCACCATTTAATTTTTGTACCTGAGGCAATGGAGGGTTAAGTGACTTGCCCAAGATCACAAGGAGCAGCAGTGGGATTTGAACCAGTCACCTCTGGATGTCAAGACTGGTGCTCTAACCACTAGGCTACTCCTCCACACTGGAGTTTTTATGAGCTTGTATTTTATGATGATCCATTAAAAAAATTGTTCTCATAAGATTCAAATCCAATGTTCACTTGTATCCAGTTGGTGGGTAATCCAAAACCATGGTAAAGATTCAAAGTTTAATTTCTCACTCACAGTGTAGGGACAAGTCTCTACAATGCTGAGTAAAAACCATGGTAATCAACAACCAAGTTTGCAATTGTGATGCTTAAGATCCAGCAGATCAGTATAAATCTTTCATTCCATTAGACTTGTCCAAGCTTGGGTTTAGCAGAGGGATGTAGACTGCAAGCTCTGACAAGCCCTAGCGACTCTCACTGGTTCACATACACATGACCAAACTTGAGTTTTTGATTTCTGCCAAAGCTTTCAGTTTTAGTAATAGTTTCAGTTGCGGCTGAAACTGAAAAAAAGCAGTTTTGGTCAATTTCTGTTGTCTGTTTTATATTCCTTGCCCTACCCTTAGCCTTTCCCAGTTTAACATCATACAGGATAAAAAGAGTTGGATTAAGACATAGGCAAACTAGGCATGTGCCTAGGGCCCAAAATTTAGGGGGGGGGGGAGCCCTGTCGAATGTGCTCAGGATTCAGGAGGCTAGGATTGCCAACTGCCTGGATTTTATCAGGATTCTAAAAATTTGTAAAGTACTTGTCTCAAAGCCAGAAGATGACTGTGTGTGTGGATATTTTTAAGAGTTTAGCCCATTTCAGATCTCTATGCTCTCCCCTTCCAGTGCAGAGGATGTGGTAGGATCAATCCAATGGGAAGGCTTCTAGTCACAGGAAAGAGGGGCTGAGCTGCAAGGGCTGTGGGGAAAGCTGAGCTCTGTACCAAAGGATATTTAAGGACAGGAGATGGCATGACATTAAAAAGCTGAAGCCTGTTCCTCCAGCAGCCGCCATCTTGGTATGCCCAAAACAAACTATCAGCTGTTGCATCCACATCCACATTGTCATTGTGCATTGCTTTATCTTAGTTATATTTAGGAACATGCCGGCTTGTGCAGTATAGGGATTTACACAGTGGAACTACATATGGGAAGCTTTAAAATACATTTTAAAAAAGCTGTCAGAGAGCTTGTAAGGCTCCCAGGAGGAAGAGGGTTCTGCGTGTGAGACAGTGAGCAGAGTTGTGGAGAGAGAGGAAGACGGAAACTTGCTGGTTAATATTCAGCCCATACCACAAGCAATTTAACCAGGCAGGAGCCTTTCCTGCCCAGTTAAATCACTTTACATCAGGCAGTTGGAGTATAATCCTGGGATAGACAGAGGCACCTGGGCCATGGGTTGCTGCTGTTGCTGTGTTTTTTAGAGGAAAAAAAAAGGCATATAGCGCAGCACTGACATCCACAATATAGCATTGCAAATAAGAAAGGAGGTTTGCCACAATTGACTTTTAAGGAGTACAAGAATGCTATGGGATAGCAGGAGAGTCCAGAAGAATAGTCCACAGCTTTAAAAACATCTAAAAGTATAAACAAAAAACAAAACCAAAAGGGGAATATATGTAAACCGCATCTCAACAATTGTGGAACAAAAAAATTAACTTTTAAAGGTTTACTAAGAGGATCTGGGAGAATTCCAAGGATTCTGCAGTATCCTTTGTTTACCTTTTCCCACTCTGGAGCACTGACAAAAACATTAACCCTCCCCCCTTCCTTCACAGCCCCCTCAAACTCTCCAACCCCCCCCCCCCCAACTCCCCTTACATCCCCCTCCCTTGATTCCCTCCTAACACAGAGAACACAAAATCTAGAAGGTTTAATAAAACAATATAAACCTCACAAGTTTGCTATTGTTTTGGACAAACTAATATGGCAGCAACTCCACTCACTGGCTTCAGCCCAGATAATGAGCCAGATAGGCTCATTACATCTCCTGTCATTAAACCTCCTTGCTCTGTACCATGTCTTTGGAGAGAATCAGTGGAACTAATGATTGTTTAGGGGTAGGGTTACCATTTTTTGTCCTCATAAAAAGAGGACACTTGCCCCGCCCCTTTCATGCCCCCTGCCCTGCCCCTTTCACGCACTCGCCCCGCCCCTGATGCATATTCCCCTCCCCCGGTCACCCCTCCTCCCCCCATCACCTTCCCTCCCCCCGTCACCTCCCCTCCCCTTACTCTACTATCCCTGGTAGTCTAGAGGTACCTCTTCAAGGCAGGAAAGAGCCCCCTCTTTCCTGCCCGGAGCGCTGCTGCCAGCTGCCCTGCATCCTGTGAGTCCAGCTCTTGGCGTTTCAAAATGGCCACTGAGAGTTGAAGTCTCGCGAGGCTGCTTCAACTCTCGGTGGCCATTTTGAAATGCCGAGAGCCGGACTCACAGTATGCAGGGCAGCTAGCAGCAGCGCTCCGGGCAGGAAAGAGGGGGCTCTTTCCTGCCTCGAAGACGAAGAGGTACCTCTAGACCACCAGGGATAGTAGAGTAGAGTAGGGGAGAGGAGTCCCGCACCCGCCAGCCAGCCCGTTTGTCCAGAAATCCGGACAAACGGGCAGGCTGGCCAAATCCGTCCGGACGCCCGGACATGTCCTCAAAAAGAGGACATGTCCGGGTAAATCCGGACATATGGTAACCCTATTTAGGGGGAGGGGGGAGGAATGTTGAAAAAAGAGTAGGACTAAAGAATGGGGGAAAGTGTGAAGGGTCTGCTGTTGGTGAGGAAAAGAACTGTTAGCAAATGCCAGAATGTTATATGATGGTGGGGAAACCTGATGGGGAATGGGGACACTGCCTGAATGAGCACATGAGCAGCACTAGAAAAGAGAGCTAGAGTGTGCATGCATTTGTGTATGTTTCTGTGTCCCTGGTAAGGACAGTCTCATATAAATAAAGCGTCCCTTTGAAAATCTGGGCTGAAATAGAGAGGTTCATTGATACAAATGTACCTCTGCACATACTAAGTGTAGGGACATTTTCAGCCCAGGGAATTTACCCTGTTAACTTGGCCAAATTCCTTTGAACACTGTCCTAATATTACCTCCACCCTATTTGTATTCTTTCAGAAGCATCAAAAATTAAATATTTGATGTTGCCTTTTCCATGTATTAAGCTTTTTTCACACATAAAACTGTAAATATTGTCCTTAAATGTCGCTTTTTTGAGCGGTCCATCCTTGGAATCTCTGGTTTGTACCAGAGGCAATGAAGAGTGAAAATGACTTGCCCAGATTCCCATCCCACCACTGCAGAGCTATCAAGTTACCCAGCTCCAAGAGGAAGACTGATTGGCCAGTCCTGTGTTTTGAACTTAAATCCCAATTAAGTGCTCTGTTTGTAGTCCCTGATACCACCAATTGAAATCAGTACTTAAGGTCCCATAATATACCAGGATGAGGCTGCAGAAATCCAGGATTGGGTCAGAATTTCTCTCCTAGATCTGGGTAACTTGTAAACTCTCCAGCTCTAACCATTAAGGCACCATTCAAGGCATGTGCTTGCATAGTCCCCAAGTTCACAAACTATTATTTATTTTGTTACATTTGTACCCCACGCTTTCCCACTCATGGCAGGCTCAATGTGGCTTACATGGGGCAATGGAGGGTTAAGTGACTTGCCCAGAGTCACAAGGAGCTGCCTGTGCCTGAAGTGGGAATCGAACTCAGTTCCTTAATTCCCCAGGACCAAAATCCACCACCCTAACCACTAGGCCACTCCTCCACTCTATCATATTATGCTATCATACAGCTAGGCTGTGCACTTTTCCCTGCTACTTATGGAAAGGTGAAGTGAGGGTGGGGGAGGGAGTCCCTATTAGGAGGACCCACAAATATATGTTTGCCTAGGGCCCAATATAGTAAATGGCTCTGAGGGGATAAAGCAGTGCCATTGTGGTGTTGGTCTACTTGGATATCCTATATAATAAAAAGCACCTCCAACGTTCTGAAGCTGACTCCGTGGCACTGTAGGGTTCGTAAGTCTGTAGTTCAGCGTTTCATTGGCTCTCACTGTCCCACAACGTCACAGTGCCATGGAGTCAGCTTCAGAACATTGGAGGTGCTTTCTATTATATAGGATAGGATATAAGAATGGCGGCCATTACTCTCCTTCCCTCACCACCTTCATGTCTCACCCTTCTTCTGCACCCCGGGGCAGCTATTGGACGTGTTTCACTCACCCTCAGCTCTTCAAAATCCGCCATTTTTCATCGGCCACTGCCATCGCTTGCACCATCCTGCGTTGCGCTCACCGGTGCCCCGGTCTCAGAGTCCTGCCCTCGCGGAAAGAGGAAATGATGTCAGAAGGTGGGACTCACAGGGAACGAACTCGAAGGGAAGGCTACAGACGGGCAGGGCTTTCAAAGGAGCGACGGAGAATCGGTAGGTGCCTGGGGGGGGGCAGGGGAGAGAGGAGAATCGCTGGGTGGCTACGGGGGGGGGCAGGGGACAGAGAAGAATTGCTGGGTGCCTGGGGGGCAGGGGAGAGGAGAATCGCTGGGTGGCTGAAGAGGGGGGGGCAGGGGAGAGAGGAGACTCGCTGGGTGGCTGGAGAGGGGGGGCAGGGGAGAGAGGAGAATCGCTGGGTGGCTGCAGGGGGGCAGGGGACAGAGGAGAATCATTGGGTGGCTACAGGGGGGGCAGGGGACAGAGAAGAATCGCTGGGTGCCTGGAGGGGGGCAGAGTGAGAGAGGTGGCTGGAGGGGGGCAGGGGAGAGAGGAGACTCACTGGGTGGCTGGAGAGGGGGTCGGGGATAGAGGAGAATCACTGGATGGCTGGAGGGGGGCAGGGGAGAGAGGAGAATCACTGGGTGGCTACAGGGGGGGGGCAGGGGAAAGAGGAGAATTGCTGGGTGCCTGGAGGGGGAGCAGGGGAGAGAGAAGAATCACTGAGTGGCCGGAGGGGGGCAGGGGACAGAGAAGACAGTCTCACTCTCTCTCTGTCACACACTTGCACATTCACTCTCTCTCTCTCTCTCTCACACACACAGTCATTGTCAAACACACTCTGTCAAACATACACACTCCGAGGAAAACCTTGCTAGCGCCTGCTTCATTTCTGTCAGAAACGGGCTTTTTTTACTAGTATAGAAATAAAGGTTATGATTCACTTATAATTATTAGTATTCAAATAAATGCCAATTATTGTATTTATTAATTTATTTATGCATTTTTGCATCCCACTGTTATTCAAAAACAAGTTTCAGTTCAAAGTGGCTAACAATTGACATTTTGATTGACAGTTACGTTTGTATTTAACTGTTATGACATGGAGAGGATATTGATATTCTTTAGAATTTCCTGAGGGGCTATTTTGAAGGAGGTAGAACTACGGTTTATGTAGTTTTCTAAAGAATTTTGATGAGGTAGGTTTGAGGAGGTGGGACGTTGACAGAGGTAGGACAATAGTTTGTATGGATTTCTGAAGGGTTTTGATGAGGTAGATTTGTAGAAGTGGGATGTTGTTAGCTTTTGTAGCTTTGTAGAAGTAGATTTGTAGAGGTGGGACGTTCTTAGCTTATGTAGTTAGTTATAGAATTTTTTTTAAAGGTAGTTTTTAATTTCTTTCCTGAATTGGAGGTACTTACAGACTTATTTTCAATAGAAATCAAACAAAATAAAACAAGGAAAAGAAAATAAGATGATACCTTTTTTATTGGACATAACTTAATACATTTCTTGATTAGCTTTCTAAGGTTGCACTTCTTCGTCAGATCGGAAAAAAAAAAGAAAGGGGTATTAGCTCTCAAAAGCTACTAAAAAAATTATATTGGTCCAATAAAAAGGTACCATCTTCAATTAAAAAATACATTAACCTTATGAAACAGATAAATGTTGAACAACGTCCTCCTGCAGGCACTCATAACACGTTGCTGCACTAGCAGCACTCAAAAGAACATGCAATCTGACAGTTTAGTGCTCTAAACTGGATTCCAGCTTCAGTTCCAAGGTGGCAGTACCTTCAGCAAATTACTCTTTGGTGGCACCTTGTGGCTGCTGTTGATAGAGCAGCACTGGAGCTTGTTCAGAAACATCCTGTCATCAGAGGCCTTAGTTACTGCAGAGAAAACTTCAGAGGATATGAAGGATACATTTTGGCAGGGAAGGCATAAGGAATGAGGCCTTACAAGAGAAGAAAAACAGAAATAAGAAATGTGTAAAACTGCTACAACTGCCAAGGCAAACACAGTTATACTCCATCTGTGGCCTGAAAACAAAGGCCTGTTCTTCATACTCAGGATCCTGTTGCCTAGAAACCTGCATAAAGATTGCATTCCTGTTCTTGTGCTAGTTGATCATACCTGTGCTCTGTGTTTGCTGGGACGAATCAGTAGCTAATTAAAGAAAAGAGCCTGAGAAGTGCTGAGATTGGCAGATAGCTGAGAAGAACATTAGCATCTTGACCTTAAAGACGGGAAGTGAAGGGCAGTATGAAAGAGATGTACATGGAATAGATTTCCTAACTGGATTGTGCATAAACAGGAAGCATGGGATAGAGCAGGCACCTTGGCTATTGTTTATGATTGTCAAGATGTACTTTAGCTGCTCAAGTGTGTTTTAGATACATCTGGTTGTGCTCGTTGGTTGCACTAGTGGAAGCTCTGGACTTGATTGAGGAGTCCTTGTGTTTTAGATCTCCCTTGATGTGCTTTATGAATATCAAGGTGTGTTTAAAGTGCCCCAGATGTACTTTAGGCCTGTGTGGTTGCATATGAAACACTGCACTTTACATAGTTTTGGATGCTTTTATTATAAATTTGTCTTGTAAGAAAAATATTGCAATGTATTTGCTGAATCTGAATGCCAGTTGGTTACAAAGCCAGAAGTCTCGGAGAATACATTTTTTCTTAAAATTAGATAATCTTTTCCAGAAGTTCTCTGATTCAGCCTATCTGGGAGCTAACAAAGGGAGCATCCAGAAGAGCTAAACATGAGGTTTCTGGCCTTTAATAGATGGACAGTGAGCACATTTTGCTGTTGGGCCAGCCTGGTGTGTGACCATGGTTGCCAATAGTTTCTAAATGTATGGCCAATCACTAAAAAAGAAGTAAAATATTACATCTACACTGCATGGAAGTCATGGCCTAAGCCTAGAATGCTGCATGCATAGTTATAGTGTTCTGCCTTCACCCATCTGCATCTCTCAAGCATTGTGTGTAGGCTGTATCTGTCAGCAGGTACTATGCCACAGGAAACTAGAGGAGGGAGATCCTTCAGAAGCACTCATCAGCTGGAACATAGGATAGGACTCCTGAACACTCTCAGAAATCATCCAGGCAGCCACTACTGAGTTTACAGCTGCTTGATCTTCTGCATCTCTCTCCGCCTTCCTTTCCCCTGCAGTTTTCCCTCCCTTCCCCTTATCTACTTTATCCTCTGCTTTGCACTACTGCTATTATGTTGTACTTTTCTCCTAACATTGTACGCCATATAGAGCCTGTCTTTGTGGGAAATGTGGGATATAAATGTTCACAATAAATAAATAATTTCATTTTAATTGAATTTATTTAAATTTATAAATCACTTTTTTATAGGTTATAGCAATGTAAACGAAGCAGTGTACATATTTTTAACAAGGTATAAACAACGTAAAAACATATGCATCCCTATCAGGCTGCATATAAATATGTAATTAAAACCAAAGTCCAATATCCTGACACATAAATATATATAATTGATAACTCGACACTTTTGGAGCCATCCAGCAGCCCAGGGGAGAACTTTAAACATAGAAACACAGAAAAATAAAAGCAGATAAGGACCATATGGTCCAGGGGCAGTGGAACACCTTTTTGTTTGAGGGGGCCAAGTTCCACCCCCATCCCTACCTATGCTGTTCCCCTACCTCCAGCATCTCCCCTTACCTACCATCCCACAGTCACCTCCTTCCCACAGGATTCAGCATCCTTCCATATCTTTGAACTCCTCCACCATAATGCCCAGCATTCCTCTCCTCCCCTCTCTTCCCCCATAGTCTCCAGCACTTCTGTCCAGCTGCCCCCCCCCCGTGACATGTTTAGTGCCTTACATCCTTTCCGTGGGGTGTCAATACTCCAACTGGCACAGCACCAAAAGCACAGAGAGCCAGCGGGTGTGGGTCCTTCAGCATCTCTGCATGCTCAAAGCCTGCCAGTGCCCTCCCCCCTCCAAACTTTCTATTTCATGCTCAAGGTCCCGTGTCTCAAGAAAGATATAGTGGAATTGGAAAAGGTGCAGCGAAGGGCGACTAAAATGATAGCGGGGATAGGACGACTTCCCTATGAAGAAAGACTAAGGAGGGTAGGGCTTTTCAGCTTGGAGAAGAGACGACTGAGGGGAGACATGATAGAGGTATATAAAATAACGAGTGGAGTTGAACAGGTGGATGTGAAGCGTCTGTTCACGCTTTCCAAAAATACTAGGACTAGGGGGCATGCGATGAAACTACAGTGTAGTAAATTTAAAACAAATCGGAGAAAATATTTCTTCACCCAATGTGTAATTAAACTCTGGAATTCGTTGCCCGAGAACGTGGGGAAGGCGGTTAGCTTGGCAGAGTTTAAAAAGGGGTTAGACGGTTTCCTAAAGGACAAGTCCATAAACCGCTACTAAATGGACTTGGGAAAAATCCACAATTCCAGGAATAACATGTATAGAATGTTTGTACGTTTGGGAAGCTTGCCAGGTGCCCTTAGCCTGGATTGGCCGTTGTCGTGGACAGAATGCTGGGCTCGATGGACCCTTGGTCTTTTCCCAGTGTGGCATTACTTATGTACTTATGCCAGCCTCAATTCTTTTGGTTCTATGCCAGTTGGAGTATCACCACCCTGGAGGAGGGAGGTAAAGTACTAAACTCATTGCGGGGGATGAAGAAGATGCAGAGAAGGAGAAGCTGGAGCAATGTTCTTTCTAAGGACTGAGCAACAGTTTCAGTTACATTACATTGTGAGCACTTCTTACAGATAACACAACACATACATAAAACATTCACAGGGAGGCTGGAAGAAAGTCCATGAGCCATGCCCTGCATGCTTTCCCTCCTTGTTTGCCTTTAGTTTAACTATGTTTATAGCTACTCTGAATTTGACTCAGATGTAGAGTGCAGTTTAGAGGGAACACTGCTCCCTCTGTACAAGCAGTACATTAAAAAAAAAAGGGACAGTAGGGGCACTTTTGAACACAGCAGGGAAGGATCCCTTCACTGTCCACCAGCTGCCTCCCCAATACCTCTGTTATTGATGGTATTATGCACACTGTAATACACTGCAGGGAATTATGTACCAAAAAAATCAAAATAATGCATGGCAAAACAATGCAGCACATTAAACAGAAAAGTATTTGCAGTAATCTGGAAATATATGCAGGTACTTTGATACTTGGCTCTCTGTTATCACTAGTTTACCCATCCAGCATTTTCCCATTGGCCATGTGATGTTCAGCAGCACTATAATAGAAATCCTGAAGTTACTGGCAACCATATAATAATTTACCTATCAATGTTTTTGATAGGTTGCCAAATGGCCACCAGCCTTCAGCTCAGCTAGCCTTTAGTAAGCGGCTGAGTTACCAAAGATTAGGTACAGCTAATATAGATAATATGTGCTATCTGTATTAGCTGTACCTAATTGAGCTGCAGGCTGAGAAACAGGGAGGCCACTGCTGCTCCTTGAAATCTTGGACGTCATTAAACCCTCCATTGAATCAAGTACAAAACTTAAATTGCAAGCCCTCCAGGGACAGGAAAATATCTACTGTACCTGAGTGTAACTTTCCTTGAGCTATTACTGAGAAAGCTGCGATCTAAATTTAAATCTAAAATCCAATCATGAGTGGTGGAGTGTGTCTCGTGCTCTACAAAGCTCTACTTATGCTAATCACAAGTGCATCTCCCACTTGTGAAAATAGGTAGGTCTGCTTGTCCTTAGAGAACCCACTAACACCCCAAAAGTGTGTTATCTGTATTGTGCCTACACACAGATGTTGACAAAGTCTAGGACCCAGTAGCAACTCCAAGCTGGGGGTGATGAAGGTCAGGACTGGCCACAGACAAACAAGGACTGGAGCAGACCCAATGTCTAGGCAGACAGCAGGCAAAGTCAGGAACAGGCCAGAAGTCTAGACAGGCAGTGAACAGGCAAGGTCAGGAACAAGACTAATGTCTAGGCAGGCAGCGAGCAGGCAAGGTCAAGAACAAGACTAAGGTCTAGGCAGGCAGCAAGCAGGCAAAGTCAGGAACAAGGCAGAGATCTAGGCAGGTAGCAACCAAGCAAATTCATGAACAAGGCAGAGGTCTAGGCAGGTAGCAAGCAAGCAGGCAAAGTCAGAAACAAGGCAGAGGTCTAGGCAGGCAGCAAGCAGGCAAGGTCAGGAACAAGCAGGGCAGGACCAAACAGGCATGAATACTGGAACAAGGCAACACATACTGATGCCTGTATGTCGGGACTCAGATGATTGCATTAACACTATAACCCAGGTCCTGGCACATAGGAGCAGGAGAGTGACAGTCCAGGGGAAGAGCAGATGCAGGAAGGTAAGGGGGCAGCAGCGGCCCAAGTAAGGGGGCGGGGAGCAGCGACAGCCTGAACGGGGGGAGGCAGAGGACGGCTGTGGTGGCCCTGCTCCAAGCCTGGCTCTGTCTCTCTGCAGCCCTGCACGAAGCCTGTTGCTGAGGCACTGGTTGAATGGATAGAACTTCCTTATATACTTTGGCAAGATGTGATGGTCATCAGTCAGCGCCATCTCGCAGGGCTTTAAAAAGGAAGTGCAGCATTCCAGGAAGTAGAAAAGATTCTTCAGGCTTGGGAGGCTGCCGGACCCTAGAAGACTTCTGGCACAGGTGAGGGGCATGACATCACCCCCTCATCTAAACCCCCTCCCCGGCTCCTTAGGCTTGGACTTAAGGGGATAGAGGTGATAAAAGCATCTGATAAGTGTAGGGGCATGAACACTGTCAACAGGTTCCCATGTATTATCCTCGGATCTAAAGTCCTTCCTAGCAAGCAAATAATGTAGTTTTCCCCTAATCCTCTCAGTATCCAGTGTGTCTTGTATCTTGAATTCCCATGTATTATCCTCAGGTCCAAAGTCCTTCCAAGGAAGCAGATAATGTAGTTTCCCCCTAATCCTCTTAACGTCCAGTATGTCTTGTAGCTCAAATTTGGAGTCGTGCAACTGCTGGTGTGGGTGGTGGAGGGTGAGTATGCATGGGCTTATTTCTAGCACAGTTGACAAAAGACTTGACATAGTTTTGCACATTACGAGAGTTTTTTTTATTAATGGGCACCTTGCAAGGTTGGTAACTGCATGTTGGTAACAGGCTGGAAAGCCTCACTTTGGTTATTGGAAAAGTAATGGAACCAATGTTGAAGGAAAGGATAGTGAATTTCCTAGAATCCAATAGGTTACAAGATCCGAGACAGCATGGTTTTACCAATGATAAATCATGTCAAATTAATCTGATTGAATTATTTGGGTGACCAGAGAATTGGATTGAGAATGGAAAAAGGACCCAAATGGAGAAAATAAGAAGCAACATAAGCACTGGTAAGTCAGATGCAAAGCATTAATAAAGAAGGCTAAAAGAGAATATGAAGAGAAACTTGCTACAGAGGCTAAAACTCACAGTAACAACTTTTTCAGGTACATCAGAAGCAGAAAGCCTGCGAGGGAATCCGTGGGACCGTTGGATCACGAAGGAATAAAAGGGGCACTCAGGGAGGACAAGGCCATAGCGGAGAAACTGGATGAATTCTTTGCTTCTTTCTTTACGGAAGAAGATGTAAGAGATCTGCCTGTACCGGAAATAGTTTTCAAGGGTGATGATGTGGAGGAACTGAAAGAAATCGTGGTAAACCTGGAAGACGTACTGAGCCAAACTGACAAATTAAAGCGTAGTAAATCACCTGGACCAGATGGCATACATCCAAGGGTTCTCAGAGAACTCAAGCATGAAATTGCTGATCTGCTGTTAGTAATATATAACCTGTCATTAAAATTGTCCTTAGTACCTGAAGATTGGAGGGTGGCCAATGTGTTGCTGATTTTTTAAAAAGTGTTGTAGGGGTGAACCGGGAAATTATAGACCAGTAAGCCTGATGTTGGTGCCAGTCAAAATAGTAGAAACTATTATAAAGAATAAAATTACAGAACACGTAGACAAACATGGTTTAAAGAGACAAAGTCAGCATGGGTTCAGCCGAGGGAAGTCTTGCCTCACCAATTTTCTTCATTTCTTTGAAGGCGTGAATAAACATGTGGATAAAGGTGAGCCAGTTGATGTAGTTTATCTAGATTTTCAAAAAGCTTTTGATAAAGTTCTTCATGAGAGACTCCTGAGAAAATTAAAGAGTCATGTGATAGGAGGCAAGGCTCTAGTGTGGATTAGGAATTGGTTTTTGGACAGAAAACAAGAGGGCAGGGTTAAATGATCATTTCTCTCAATGGAAGAGGGTGAACAGTGGAGTACCACAGGGATCTATACTGGGACTGGTGCTATTTAACATATTTATAAATGATATGGAAATCAGAACGACGAGTGAGGTGATGAAATTTGCAGATCATACAAAACTATTCAAGGTTGTTAAAACATGTGCGGACTGTGAAGTATTGCAGGAAGACCTTTGGAAATTGGAAGACTGGGCATCCAAATGGCAGATGAAATTTAATGTGGACAAATGCAAGGTGTTGCACATTGGAAAGAATAATCCAAATTATAGTTACCTGATGCTAGGGTCCACCTTGGAAGGTCAGCACTCAAGAAAAAGATCTGGGTGGTGTTGTAGATAATACGCTGAAATGTGCTCAGTGTGCAACGGCAGCCAAAAATGCAAACAGGATGCTAGGCATTATTAGAAAAGGGATGGTGAATAGGACCAAAAATACTATAATGCTTTTGTATCGTTCCATTATGCGTCCACACCTTGAGTATTGCGTTCAGTTCTGCTTGCCATATCTCACAAAAGATATAGCGGAATTAGAAAAGGTTCAAAGAAGAGCAACGAAAATGATAAAGGGGATGGAACTCCTCTCGTATGAGGAAAGGCTAAAGAGGTTAGGGCTCTTCAGCTTGGAAAAGAGATGGATGAGGGGAGATATGATTGAGGTCGACAAAATCTTGAGTGATGTAGAATGAGTAGAAGTAAATTGATTTTTTACTTGTTCCAAAAGTACAAAGACTAGGGGACACTCGAGGAAGTTACATGGAAATACTTTAAAAACAAATAGGAGGAAATATTTTTTGACTCAATGAATAGTTAAGCTCTGGAACTCTTTGCCGGAGGAGGTGGTAAAGTCCATAGTTTGCTGTTGAGACAGACATGGGAAGCAGCTGCTTGCCCTGGGATTTGTAGTATGGAGTATTGCTACGATTTGGGTTTTTGCCAGGTACTTGTGACCTGGCTTGGCCACTGTTTGGAAAACAGGATACTGGCTAGATGGACCATTGTCTTATTACTCTTATGCTCTGTATGACATGTGCTAGATGTAATCTACTTAGATTTCAGCAAAGCCTTTGACACGGTTCCTCATAGGAGGCTCTTGAATAAACTTGACAGGCTGAAGTTAGGACCAAAGTGGTGAACTGAATTAGGAACTGGTTGACAGACACCAGAGGGTGGTGGTTAATGGAATTCACTCGGAGGAAGGTAAGGTGAGTAGTGGAGTGCCTCAATGATCGGTGCTGGGGCTGATAAGTACATAAGTGTTACCATACTGGGACAGTCCGAAGGTCCATCAAGCCCAGCATCCTGTTTCCAACAGTGGCCAATCCAGGTAACAAGAAACTGGCAAGATCCCCAAACAGTACAATACATCCTATGCTGCCTGTCCTAGAAACAAGCAGCGGATTTTCCCCAAGTCTATCCTAATAATGGCCTATGTTAAATATATTTGTGAGTAATATTGCCAAAGGGTTAGAAGGTAAGGTTTTCCTTTTTGCAGATGATACCAAGATTTGTAACACTTGCTAAGGATGTAAAATGTCTTGACGTGGTCCAGAAGAAAGTGACAAAAATGGTATGGGATTTGTGCCAAAAGACGTATGAGAAGAGATTGGAAGACCTGAATATGTCAACCCTAGAAGAGATGAGAGACAGGGGAGATATGATGCAGATGTTTAAATACTTGAAAGGTATTAATATAGAAATAAATATTTTCTGGAGAAGGGAAAATGGTAAAACTAGAGGACATGAATTGAGGTTGTGGGGTGGTAGACTTAGGAGTAATATCAGGAAATTCTTTTTCATGGAGAGGGTGGTTGATACCTGGAATGCCCTCCGGAGGGAGGTGGTAGAGAAAAAACCATGATGGAATTCAAAAAGGAATGGGATCAGCACAAAGGATCTCTAATTAGAAAATGAATGGTATAAAAAAAAACCCAAAACTTAAATGGTTGCACGTGTGTTTGCATGTTGAGTGGCGCTTTAGATGGCAACTCTAGCTGTGAAGAGCTACCGGTGCTGGACAGTCTTGTATGGTCTGAGTCCCATATATGGAAATATGGTTTAGGATAGGCTAGAGAGGTATTTGACAGAAGCTCCAGTAATTTGGAATGTTAGGACAGTGCTGGGCAGATTTTTACGGTCTGTATCCTGCAATTGATAAGACGGATTTGGATAGGCTGCAGTGGGCTTCAATGGTAACTTCAGTAAGTCTGATGTGAGCTACCTCTGGTAAAACCTGGCTGTCTCTGATCCTGCATTTTCTGCACAAGCTCCTCAAGTCTTGCCACGGTGCACACAGCAGCATATGTACAAAAAGGAACGACGCAGCTCACACAATGACAGCCATAGCAGCCTAGGCTGGTGGTTCTTAACCCGGTCCGAGCACACCCAACCAGTTGGGTTTTCATGATATCTATTCATTGTAGATATGTGATACACCAAGATACATCCCAGGTACGGGAACAAACCCCACTCAAACCCAAACCCGGATTTCGGTCTGGTTTTAGTGCCGAATCTGAAACTGAAAATCAGTTGGCCTCGAACACAGACCATGATTCGGTGCTATCATCTCCATCAAGAGTCCTTGAGTGATGCAATCTTCTTATACATTAACATGGTATTATGTGGTATTTAACAATGGACAAGGTAAACCTCAATTATATACATCAGCACAATTGTGACAAACAATAAGGGGGCAATTATATAAAGGGCACTAAAATTAGGAATCCAAAATCTTATGTTAAGAAAGTATTCTATAACGGCATCTGGGTGCCCAGATTCCATTTTAGCTTAATTTGGCATTTGGGCACCAACATTTAGGTACCAACATTTACACGATGTCTCTCCCTACACCCCCCCTCGGGTACTCCGTTCTGTTGATAAATCTCTCTTATCTGTCCCCTTCTCCTCTACTGCTAATTCCAGACTCCATTCCTTTTATCTTGCTGCACCTCACGCCTGGAATAGACTTCCCCGAGCCTGTACGTCTAGCCCCCTCTTTGGCTGTTTTGAAGTCCAAACTTAAAGTCCACCTCTTTACCACTGCTTTTGACTCCTAACCAGTGCTCACTTGCCCTGTCCTTTTATCCTCTCCTCTTTATTCCCTTACCCTTAATTGTTCTGTTTGCCTGTCTTATCAAGATTGTAAGCTCTTTGAGCAGGGATTGTCTTTTTTGTGTATGGTGTACAGCGCTGCATATGCCTTGTAGCGCTATAGAAATGATAAGTAGTAGTAGTAGGACAAGGCCAGGTGGACTTCAATGGTCTATGTTCCAGAAATGCCAAAGAGAAACAATGATCAAGTATTTTATATCACATTCATTGCTGGTTTAATTATGACTTGATAATGAGTGTGACTGTTGGGCATACTGGATGGACCATTCAGGTCTTTATCTGCCGTCTTTTACTATGTATGTTACTATGAAGCATGAGGGCAGATAGGAAAGCTTCCTTATGCTTTGAGATGGCCAGCTGCATTTCGGGCAACCACTTGTGTGTGTCTGCCCCCTTTCGAGTGAGGGCAGTAAGAAGGGCCGTAAGGCTAGAGTAATTCTGGATAAATTGTCAGTAATAATTTGCAAAGCCCAAGAATCTCTGGAGGGCCTTGAGGCCCATAGGTTGTGGCCAGTCTTGAATAGCAGCAGATTTGGCTGGGTCCATATGGAGGCCCGAAGATGAAATTATGTATCCCAAGAAGGGAAGGGCCATCAGCTCGAAGGAACACTTCTCCAGCTTAGCATATAGGCCATTCTCCCATAGGTGCTCTATCACTGTCTTGACATGGATTTGATGTCAAGGGAGTGATGTAGAATGCACTAGAATGTCATTTAGGTACACTGAAACACAGAAGTAGAGGAGATCTCGAAAAACTTCATTAACAAAGTGCTGAAATACTGGTTGAGTAGATGGAACTTCCTTATATACTTAGGCAAGATGTGATGTCATCAGTCAGTGCCCTCTTGCAGGGCTATAAAGTGAAGTGCAGAGTTCCAGGAAGCAGAAAAGATTCTTCAGGCATGGGAGGCTGCTGGGCCTTAGAAGACTTCTGGAACAGGTGAGGGGTGTGACACCCTTTCAATCAAATTCTGTCTCAAGAAAATTCACAACTTAAGAATCAAGTTCTTAAAAATGAATAAATAAGAGGGGAGGAAAGAAAAGCCTTGTGACCCAATCCTGATAACCAGGGAGCGAGTGTTAAAATCCCACTGCCACTTTGTGGGATTTTGGACAAGCCACTTTACCCTCTTTTGTCCCTGGTACAAACTTACCCCCCCCCCTCCCCCCGTTTACAAACCATAACAGCACTAACTTCAAAAAGTCATACAAATGCCTATCTAGAAAAATGCTACACCATAAAACATTGCAGTGGCCAGTACATCAATACACCTACTGGACAACTGAAGAAGCTGGATTAGTAGAGATCAATCCTACACAGACATTTGATGCTATTAGAATACCTGATCTCGCACACACGCAGAGCACAGATATAACCCATACTAAGTATAGAATAAATAACCACAAATTAAATTAGGTAAACAAAAATTAAATAGAATCCCCAAGAAGCCAGACTCTTGTATACAGTGCAATGCCAGAGAAACAATGGGCCCGATATCCATCCGGTGGCAATCAGCGTTTTGCTGACTGCCACAGGCATTAAACCCAGAAATTAAATGCTGGGCCATGTCCTGTCTCCAGCATTGAATTTCTGGGTATCAGGAGCCGGCTAAAACATAACCAATTAAGTGCAATATTTGGCACTCAAGTGGCTCCGAAGAACTGCATAAAGACAGGACTGCGTTTTATGTGATCCTGTTTATGCGATCTTAACCGCATAACATTATCCCCTGCCCTACTCAAAAGTCATCCAGTATGGATACTGGAATCCTGGATATGTTCTCTTTGAGGCTGCCAAAACGCCATCCCAAGTTTTGGTTGAGGAGCATGCTGGGGTTTTGGTTTTTCTGCTGTCTGAGACAAGAGTGAGATCCCTTCTGTACTCCTCTGGAATAAGGAGGAAGAATACACCTACACCTTTTGACAGAAGTAGGCTTTCCTTTGTTTCTACTCATGAACCTCTTAGAGGACAGAGAAAGTAACTGAATATCATGCATTTCTATAACAGCACTATATATGATAAATGGAGTGGAGTAGTGGCCTAGTGGTGACAGCACTGGTCTTGACATCCAGAGGTGCCCAGTTCAATTCCCACTGCTGCTGCTTGTGATCTTGGGCAAATCACTTAACCCTCCCATTGCCTCAGGTACAAACTTAGATTGTGAGCCCCCAAGGGACAGGGAAATATCCAGTGTACCTGAATGTAAGTCACCTTGAGCTACTACTGAAAAAGGTGTAACCAAAATCAAAATAAATAAAAGTAGGGAGAGGTTGGGTTGGAGAAGGTCTAAGAAAGGGACCTAAGTATTGTGCAGTGCTCTTTTACAAGAGAAGCTGCCTGTTTGACCATCTGCCATGCTTACATAAGAAACATATTTATTTATTAGGATTTATTTACCGCCTTCTTGAAGGAATTCACTCAAGGCAGTGTACAGTAAGAATAAATCAAACATAAACAATTGACAATTACAGCAGTAAAAATATTCAAATAACAATACAAAGTATGGCATAGTATACTATTTATAATGTCAACACAAAACATAATAAAACATTTTCATAAACAGAGTAGGGTATAAGCAAAGATGGAACATATAGATAGGTAAGAGAGCAAGAGGATTTAGAAAATAAGGGGACTATCTCAACTAGGGTAGGAATGGATAAACATGCTCTGCTCCAGTATGTGCAGCCCGTGTTACTCCTTGTGTGTGTGTGAGAGAGACTAACTAGTAGACTAAGAACATAGTAAATGACAGCAGATAAAGATCTGCATGGTTCATCTAGTCTGCCCAACAGTAACATTCATTATCAAGACATTTTTGAACCAACAATCCAGCAGTATTATTACAACCTTTTACTTGCTAAGTATCACTATACGTTGACTTCCTGTCCCCCTCTGAGAGAAATAAGACCTGCAATCATATGATATGAATGTGGTATAAAGTACATATACTTGCTCCTGATCAATCCTTGCCATTTTTAGGGCTCAGACCATAAAAAGTCTGCCTTGCACTGACCCTACTTCCCAGCTACTGGAGTTGCTGTCAAACCCACTCCAGTTCATCCTGATCTATTTTACCATAGATCCCTTTTCAAGCCCTACACAAAACCTGCTTGAATACCTCCTGCATCTTTCTGAGTCTGGTTTGAAAACCAACTCTGTAAGGGTCCATCTCAGTACAATTGGCACTTATCATTATTGTGTAAGAGGCGAGTCCATCTCTGTATAGCCTTTAGTTTGCTTCTTGAGAGGTTTGTTGTTGACAAAGAGGGGCATTTTCGAAAGGGACGTCCAAGTTGTGATTTGGATGTCCTTGCAAAACGGTGAAATCCAGGGGCGGGGAAACCCGTATTTTTGAAATAAGATGGACATCCATCTTTCGTTTAGAAAATACCATCAGGGACGTCCAAATCTTTAAATTTCGCCGTCCCTAGACATGGAAGTTTCTGACTTTCGGTGATTTTCGAAACCAAAGACGTCCATGTCAGAAACAACCAAATGCAAGCCATTTGGTTGTGGGAGGAGCCAGCATCTGTAGTGCACTGGCCCCCCTGACATGCCAGGACACCAACCGGGCACCCTAGGGGGCACTGCAGTGGACTTAATAAATTGCTCCCAGGTACATAGCTCCCTTACCTTATGTGCTGAGCCCCCCTAAAACCCACTACCCATAACTGTACACCACTACCATAGCCCTTACGGGTGAAGGGGGGCACCTAGATGTAGTTACAGTGGGTTTGTGGTGGGTTTTGGAGGGCTCGCTGTTTCCTCCACAAATGTAACAGGTAGGGGGGGATGGGGATGGGTCCGCCTGTGTGAAGTTCACTGCACCCACTAAAACTGCTCTAGGGACCTGCATGTGCTGTCATGGACCTGAGTATGACATCTGAGACTGGCATAGAGGCTGGCACGACATATTTGTAAAGATGTTTTTTTGAGGGTGGGAGGGGGTTAGTGACCACTGGGGGAGTAAGTGGAGGTCATCCCCGATTCCCTCCGGTGGTCATCTGGTCATTTTGGGCACCTTTTTGTGCCTTAGTTGTAAGAAAAACAGGTCCGGGTGAAAACGTCCAAGTGTTCGTCAGGGACGTCCTTGCTTTTTTCGGTTATGGGTCAAGGATGTCCAAGTGTTAGGCACGCCCAAGTCCCGCCTTCGCTACGCCTCTGACACGCCCCCTTGAACTTTGGCTGTCCTTGCGACGGAGTGCAGTTGGAGACGTCCTAAATCGGGTTTCGATTATACCGATTTGGACGTCCCTGGGAGAAGGACGTCCATCTTCTGATTTATGTCAAAAGATGGACGTCCTTCTCTTTCGAAAAAAAACCTGAAAGTCCCCTACCAAATCTCCCATTGTATCATAGGATCTCAATGTTGTCCTCACCCACCTGCTGAAAGCTCCATTTGAACCTCTGGATACCTGCCATTAGAAATGCTTGACCTGTAAAGTAGTGTTTCTGGTCACAGTGCTGTAACAACTAGGCCACTCTGCCACTCCTCCACTCCCTTGAAATTTGGCCATCCCTGGGGGGGGGGGGCAGTTGAGGACGTCCAAAATGTTTGAAAGAAGGACATCCACGACACATACATACCTCCCCCCCTCCAGGGACATGCATACTGCCCCCCCCCCCAGGGATGGCCAAATTTCAAGGGAGTGGAGGAGTGGCAGAGTGGCCTAGTGGTTAGAGCACTGGTCTTGCAATCTAGAGATTGCCAGTTCAAATCCCACTGCTGCTACTTGGGATCCAAAATCCAAATAAATAAAAGGGTGTCAGAGGCATAGCAAAGGCATGGCTGTCCTTCTCACAGAAACATATTGGGTATCCTCAACTGTCCTCACAGAGAAGGACATCTTCAACTGCCATCACAGGGATGGAGGCATAGCAAAACACATATTCTAAAAAAGACAAAAGTTTTTGAAGTTGTTTTTTTCGAGGTTGGAAGTGGTTAGTGACCACTGGAGAAGTCAGGGGAGGTTATCCCCGATTCCCTCCAGTGGTCATCTGGTCAGTTCAGGCACCTGTTTGATGCTTGGTCGTGAAAAAAAATGGACCAAGTCGGCCAAATGCTCGTCAGGGCCACCCTCCTTTTTTCTATTATCAGCCGAGGGCAGCTATCTCTTAACCATGCCCCCGTCCCGCCTTCGCTACCCTGTCGACACGCCCCCTTGAAATTTTGCCGTCCCCACGACGGAAAGCAGTTGAAGCCGTCCAAAATCGGCTTTCGATTATGCCGATTTGGCTGGCATTGGGAGAAGAGCGGCCATCTCCCGATTTGTGTCGGAAGATGGCCGCCCTTCTCTTTTGAAAATAAGCAGGTTAATGAAAACTCTGAGAGCACACGCAAGGCCAAACGGCAGAACACAATACTGGTAGTGGCGTTTCCTCACACAAAATCTGAGATACCTCCTGTGACTTGGAAGTAGCAAAATTTGGGTATAGGCATTCTTTAAGTTCACAGAGCATAGCCAATTGTTTTCTTGAATTAGAGAGAGCAGGGTGCCCAGGGAAATCATCCTAAACTTTTCTTTCACCAAAAATTTGTTCAGAGCCCATAGGTCTAGGATGGGGTTGAATCCCCCCCATTTTCTTGATCACAAGGAAATACTTGGAATAGAATCCCCTCCCTTCTTCCCCTGGCAGTACGGGTTTGACTGCTCGGGCCTGTAGAAGGGCAGAGAGTTCCTCTACAAGTACCTGCTTGTGCTGAGAGCTGTTGACGAAGATGCAGATGGAGAATGCCGAGAGAGAGTGTGGATGGTATCTGTATGTTTCTTAACGATGTCAGCGAGCTCTTCTACTTTCTCTCCAAATAAGTTGTCTGCTCGGCACAGCACGTCTGCTAGTCTGTAATGTGGATCCTCATTTGAGTCCCAAAAATGGTCCTAATCAGACTCCTCCTCATATTGAGGATCAGGGGATTGAGTCTGCACCATCCTCGACCTAGTGAAATGATGTCCACACTCCAAAGAGCCTCGAGGTACAGTCCTTTCCTCAAACTCCAGGGAAGCTTCCTCCCCCGATGCAGGAAGGGTAATACATGCCAGACCTCGACTCCGACACCTTGTGAGACCTGGGCACCGGCATTGATGGAGCCTCAAAGAGAGTTTGGAGCTGTTCCACTTGGGGTGCAAGCACCCTTGATGCCAAAGCTGAAGCTCCCTGCAGCAACTGCGCCAACTCTTCTCGGAGCATGCTCCCGAACTGCTCATCGAAGGGCATTGGCAAAGACACGGGAGCCGAGGCAGAGGCAGTCTGAAGGCACTGATTCTGAACCGGTGGCGGAGACCTTGCCATTCGATGACAGGCGCACTGGCACCACTTCCACGGAGGGGGAGTGGCCCTCCTGATGCTGGTGCTTCTCAGGTATTGGAGTGTCTCATGCCTCGGTGCCAGTGTCGAGGAAGACTGATACTTAAGCTTCTTGAGCTTCCCCCGATGCAGAGAACTCTGGTCCCCCAGTGCCAATGAGGCTGCTGCCGAATCAGAGCATTGTCTCAGTGTCGGGTCCGATGTTGACCGGTCCCGGAGCCTGCTAACAGTGCCCGGAGTCAGTGCACTCCCAGTTTATACCGATGTCGGAACAGCCATGGAGGTCAATGCTGCTGGTGCTGAAGATAATGGTCCGGCCTTCAAAGAGCCAAAAAGATGCTCCATTTGAACCAGTTGCACCCTCTGGGTTCTCACCTGCATATGTAAACAGAGATCACAAACAGAGGGGTCATGATTTGGTCCAAGGCACCCAATGTACCAATTGTGCGGGTCCATGAGAGAAATCACGCGCCTACACTTGGTGCAGTACTTGAATTCACTAGGGGTCTTTTGGACATCGAAAAAAAAAATTGTGGCTAAATTAAATTCCTGAAACTTGAACCGCAAAAAATGGGGAAGTTTTCAAATTGAGGTTGGGGCTGTGGCCTAATTGCGCAGTCACTCACAAAATAAAGAAAACTTTAAAATGCCAAAAATTAACTGAAATATAACAGGAAGGGGATAAACATGAAATAAAGAGAAAAAAAAGAAAAGTACCCACACGGGAAGGCACTCGCTTGAATATGTAGCAGAGCATGAGGTAGAGAACACAAAATACGTGCTCTCAGCTCTGCAGAAAAATGAAGACTGGAGGACTTGCGCTCTTGCATCGGATGGGAAGGTACCAGCGCATGTGCAGTGGGATGCCGCTAGAAAGTTCTACACTGTAAGTTGCTAGTCAGCGTCCACATCGGGAGAATAGGAAGGCCTGCTTGTCCTCAGAGAAAAGTTCATATGAGCTGGTACAACCCATGCACATTTATTGAATGTAGGGCAGGCAGTTTAATAAAAGCCCATTTTTAGAGGTTAAACATATTTTTTACCTGTGGAAATGGGTTAAAATTGCTTTGTTTAGTACCTGTTTTATACATTTTATGATGACAATCAATTGGTTTTATGTTGATTTTATTTTATTAAGAGTGCTTGATATACCACTGATTGCACAATGTTCCTAAGTGGTTTACAGTACAGCAAAATAAAAAATGACAAAAGGGAGAAGCTACAATTATAAAGGAGAGTGAGGCAATTAGAACTGTCTAAAAGGAAGGAGAATTCTAACAGAATAGAGGTAAATGGCAAAACCGGGGTAAAGAAAGATTATTTATATGCCAATTCTTTGATAACACATATGGTGGTGGTTGGGTTTTATTGAATTTCCTAAGCTCTGGTCACAGGCATTGTGCATTGGGCTGCCCATTTTTCTTGAGCTCCTTACAACTGTACAATGTCCAGTGTAGTAAAATATTCACCCAGTTAGTTATGTTTTTTTTTTGTCTTATTAGGTTATTCACTTGGGAACATGGGTCCTTATGAGTATGTGTTCAGGTTATTGATCTGATTCCAGTTAGATCATCTCCCTTTTACTTTGTACTTGGTCATTTCATGAAAATTCCTCTGGTATTCTTGCTTTCTCCGTCATATTTTGAGGTACGTTTGCATAAATTGACAAATTCTGTGTATTTTTATTGTACTGAAAAATAAAACAAGCCATATATTTATTGATTTGTGTTAAAAATGTGTAATCTATTTTGCGTAGAACTCTGGAAAACTGAGAAATGAAATACAGTAATTCTCTGCTGATTTGGTGAAAGTGGAGAATCAATGCTGGCACCCTGTGGAGAATGCTGAGTATAGCAAGGCAACTTTGTATAAGGAATGCTCTTTCCCGTTCTGAAAAGCTAGAGTAAAGCTTGAAAGAAAGCAGCTTAGCACAGTGCTTCTCAAACCTCTGCTAGAGGTAGATCTAGCTACTCAGGTTGTCAGGATTACTTTGTGTATACATGAGATCATTTACATGCAACAGTTATCCAATATAATGCTCATCATAGTAATCCTGAAAACCTACTGCCAAGTTGTACCTCTAGAAGGCTGAGAAGCATTGGCTTAGCATACCGGATATCCAAGTGCACACATTTCAAAGTCTTGGATTTACTGATATCCTCTGCTATGAAAGATGGTTAAGCAAATTGTGTAAATAAATAAAATTAAATATATGAAAACAAGGGCCAATAAAGTTGCAGTAGTACCTTTTTATTTGTCTAAAAATATAGCTAATAGGCTTTTGATAATTATCCTGTTTTTGAAGAAACAGTGCAGCTACACTGGTTTAAATAGTGCAAACTCATTTTGGTCTTAGAGTGCATATGCCATTACAGTTCAGTAATAGGGAGCAGGAGTTACACAGGGCTGAGGCGACTTTCATTTTAGTTGAAAGGCCCTATATCTGATAATAGGTGAGATGTCACTATTGCATCCTTTTGTTTTAATTTCACTGTTTGCTCATCCTAATTTTAAGTGTTGTGCATTCATAGTTTCCTTTAAGTAACTTAATTGTAGGGTCATTAAGGGAGTGATCTTTCTTTTGAAAATATTCACCTATTGAGCCGTCATCTTGTGTGTGTGTGTGTCTGTTCCCCCCCCCCCCCCCCCCCCCGAGTGTAATGGTATCTTTGTGAAAGTAAGTGTCCTTAATATGTTATTGTTCTCTGTTACACTGTAAGCCACATTGAATCAAACTCACTGTGGAAAATGTGGGATATAAGACCATAAAAATAATCTTTGGCTTGTTTCACTTATGTAGCTTATACTACTATTTACTACTACTACTATTTAGCATTTCTATAGCGCTACAAGGCGTACGCAGCGCTGCACAAACATAGAAGAAAGACAGTCCCTGCTCAAAGAGCTTACAATCTAATAACACTCCTAAATTCCTGTAGTCAATGCTATTTGAAAATGGTAGCTCTTTGTATTAGAATCGAGTTTTTGCCTTCAGAAGGTAGGATTTCTGTAATCTAATTCCTGCCTTAGAAAGAACAGGTTCAGCCCAGGAGATCTATGATAAATTCACCCTTACTATCTCACACTTGGCAGTTCTAACCACAAGTAAATATTCAGTTTACATACAGATAAACCCAGAGCAACCTAATAGTCAAAAAGGTGGGCTGAAAACCAGGGAACTCTGATCCAAATCCCACTACAGCTCCTTGTGATTTTGGGCAAGTCATTTAACCCTCCATTGCTTCAGGTACAAACTAGACTGTAAGATTTCCAGAAACCTACTGCACCTGAATATATTTTTCTGTAACACACACCTTTAGCTACAGTTGAAAGGTGTAAGCTAAATCCCTTCTCCATTTCAAACTTGCCATCTTTCTTCCAAGAGTGGCATTTGTGGAGATAACCTTTTCAATTGCTTAGGGAGAAACAGGGGCAAGGGAGGGGTGTCTTTGTAACTTGTTATGATGTTAATCATTTATTATGGAAAATTTCTTTATACAGTCTTATGAGTATGTGGAGTAATCTAATAGAGCTGGGAACTCACATGTATCACTTGACAAACTACCTTAAAACAGAAAAGCAGTTTACAATAAAATCAAATAGATGTTATTGTGTTTGATTTTTTCTTACTATAAAAAAAATAGAACAGTAGGCAGAAAAAGTTAAAATTCTGAAGAAATAGAGAAAAAAAACATGTCTTTAGGTTTGTTTTTTGTTTAAATTGGGAGGAGGTCACATTTAGTTTTATTTCCTATGGAATTAGATTGTTAGAGCTTGATAGCTGAATGCTAGCCATCTTGTAATTTGACTAGGTGGAGCAATGGGTCCAAAACCTGGTCCTGGAGGCACCCCAGCCATTCAGGTTTTCAGTCTATCCACAATGAAAATTCATGAGGTAGATTTGCATGCAGTAGCGGCAGTGCATACAAACCTTTCTCATTAATATTCATTGTGGGTGTCCTGAAACCCTGACTGGCTGGGGTGCCTCCAGGACTAGAGAGTTGCATGGGGACAGAAATCTTACCCATCCCCGCCCGTCCCTGCTGGAATCTTACCCGTCCCCACCCATCCCCACTGGAATCTTACCCATCCCCACCCATCCCCGCAAAAATTTAAACCATCCCAACCCGTCCCCACCCATCCCCGCAAGAATTTAACCCATCCCCACCCATCCCCGTAAGAATTTAATAGTACATAAAAGAAAGTTTCAGTCAGCTCCCTCAGTCTCTTTCTGGATTTGAGCCACAGCACTGTAGGCAAGGAAGGAACGGAAGTTGGAACTTGGAACTCTGGTGCGCACATGTAAGATTTGTCTCTGATTCACTGGCAGTGTGTGCTGAGAGGCCGCCACATGCACGCGCCAGTAGGTCAGGTGACATCTGATTCTCGTGCCTGTGTCAGAGCTGAGGTCTGTGCACCAGCCTGGGAGCAAAGAGGATTAATAGTAACATAGTAAGTGACAGCAAATAGACCTGAACGGTCCATCCACTCTGCCCAATAGTCACACTCATGATCAATTCATCATTAAATCAACGAGTGTGATATTATATACTTGATTATGGTTTTTCTTTCGTGTTTCTGGAACAAAGACCACAGAAGTCTATCTGGCCCCATCCTTATGTTCCAACTGCTGGAGTTGCCATCGAAGCCCACTCCAGCCTATTCCTGTTCTCATTTGTGGGACACAGACCGTAAAAGTCTGTCCAGCACTGTCCTCATGTTCCAGCCACTGAAGTTGCTGTCTAAGCCCTTTCCAGCCCATCCTACACCAGATTGCCATGTATGAGACACAGACCATACAAGTCTGCCAGGTATCAGCTATAGTTCATCACAGCCAGAGTCGCCATCTAAGTGTCACTTGACATATCCACACACATGCAGCCATTTAAGGTTAGGTTTTTATATAATTTCCATTTTCTAATTAGAGATCCTCTGTGTTCATCCCACGCCTTTTTGAATTCCGTCATCATTTGTGACTCTACCACCTCCTTAATGGAAGACTTTCCACATTTATGCTGTTAAAGCAAGGAAGAAGAGGAGGAGGAGGAGGAGGAGACAGCACTCAAATAAATTGGTATTCGGTAGATGAGAGGCTGGTGCAGATGCAGCTTACACTTTCAAGGGAAGCCCACAGAACTGGGTCCATCCCCGCGGGAACCCCGCAGGAACTGCCTCCGTCCCCGCGGGAACCCCGCAGGAACTGCCTCCGTCCCCGCGGGAACCCCGCAGGAACTGCCTCCGTCCCCGCGGGAACCCCGCAGGACTGGTTCCATCCCCGCTGGAATCCCGCGGGTTCCGCGGGATTCCCGCGGGGACGGAAACCGTGCAGCTCTCTATCCAGGACCAGGTTTGGGAACCACTGAGATGGAGGAATGTAAGGGGCTCCCCTGGGAAACCAAGGTTCAATCAAGTTCAGCTTCTCCGCTGATGCTCCTTGTGACTCTGGGAAAATCTTTACCCTACACTGCCTCAGGCAATAGGCAGGGCCATAACCACAGTACCTACGTTTTCATTCACTCTGGGCCTCTTTTATCAAACCGAGCTAGCAATTCCTGCACGGCAATGTCGGCAAAGCCCATTCAAAGTGAGTGGGCTTTGTCAGCATTACTGTGCCGGGAATCGCTAGCGTGGTTTGGTGAAAGAGGTCCTTTGAGTTTGGAAAAAGGTGAACAATTAACATAAAATCCAATTTAAAGACAATGACATACCCATCCCTGTTCATTCTTATCTGGTGTACAAAGTACGCACATCTGTACATAGAATTTGACCTACACGGGCAGAAGCAGGGGCAAAATAGCATGTTTTACTGACAAAATTCACTTTGCAAACTTTTGTGTCATCCACATGGAATACACCTTTCCCAGCTTCTCTACTCTTGGGACCTAAATCTGTTCCCCACTAATATACAGTTTAAAAAGGGGTGGTGGAAGATGTAACAGTACTATCTTCATAGCTCAGTGGCAGTGCTACACTACAGGAGAGTCTGCAGATACAGCAGAACCAGTGATCAAAGAGAGACAATGCTCCGGCAAATAAAATCCCAAACCTGAAGCTCATAGTAATTGCATAATGATGCTGTCACGGAGCCATGGTATCATGAACCCATAAGAGACAGCACATCTGCAAGAGTCATTCAATACCTTTAAAGAATTAAGGCACATGAAAACCTTTTAGTGGAAAGGAAGCGCTAGAAAAAAGTTTCCCTGGGCAGGCAAAATCTATGATTTCAACAAAGAATGGGGATAAACACACAGGATTCCTGATGCAAGGTTGCATTCTATCTAGTTTATCTTCATTTTCTTGTAACGGGAAGGCAGAGCTGTCAAGTTATCCTGTTCCAGGAAGGAGAACTTGGTCCCTGTTTTTAAACTTACACCCCAAAACAGTGTGGGGTTTGTAGTCCTTGATTCTACCAGTTGAAATCAATGCTGCAGCTTCCATAATACATCAGGAAGGGATTGGCAGAAATCCAGGTCTGGCCTAATATCTCCCTCCTGGAACTGGATAGCTTGAAAGCTCTGGGAAGGGGCAAATCAACAGACTAGTTGGGTCTAATGCTCTGTAACTATCAGTGCAATCTCTGTCTCTATTCACAAACTCAAGGACTGAGCCTCAATCACCACATAAAGGCGATTCCTAGTGTCTAGAATACACATCTCTTGGGTTCCAGGAGTCAGTCTCTGACTTCCTGCAGGAAGGGGAAGAAAGCTTAAAAAGAAGGGGAAATCCCATGTAGGTTATTTATTTATTTGAATTTATTTACTACCTTTTTGAAGGAATTCACTCAAGGCAGTGTACAGCAAAAATGAATCAAATATAAGCAATGGACAATTACAGCAGTAATAATATTCAAACAATACAAAGTATGGCATAGTATACTACATTAGTGTCAACAATAAGGGTGTAAGCAAAGATGGAACATATAGATAGATAAGATAGCGTAACATGAATAAGAAAAAGGGACCAATTTAAAGAAACTTACACATGATGTCAGAAAGGTGCTTCAATATTATCTTAGCTAGGGTAGGAGTGGATAAACATTTCCTGCTATGGTATGTACAGCCTGTGTTATTCAAGATTTTGATCCTGGTTATACACATATCAACATATCACTTTCTGATTTAGCATTGTACTCTGGCAGCTGACACAAAGCGACCCAATACCCATTTGTCAGCTGTGCCAGAAACAGATTACAATACTCTATATGTATATAAGAAACTGTTCTGTGTATTTTCCCCCCTAGCAGTTTTATTGCTGTTCTCCAGCATGTTTAAGTTTGCCTACTAGGCTGCAGGCGCAGTCTACCAGTCTTGTTTTTAGCAGCAAAAATCTGCTATGGTTATGTCCCAGCAGTGGAGTTTCCATAACACAGAGAAGATTTAATAAAGCCCCAGGACTACCAGTCTCCTAGCAATATAAACAGTCCTGCACCAATTGCCTTCTTAAAGAGGCAGGGTACACAGGAACACCCAAACCATCAATGGGAAACACAAGGCACTCCTTTCTCTCTTTGGACTTACGGAGGTGCTCGAGCAGGAACATCACTGCTTTCAGACTTTTATCAAGTCCTGGGCTGTAGTCCCTGTTTTACCCTCTAAATCTTCTTGCCTTAGCAGAAGGAAAGGAAGGCCACAAAATCCTAGCCTGCTTTGGGATGGCAAATAACAGGGAGGAAAAACAGATTTCAGGACCACTGGAATACATCACTCACAATAAAGAAGTGTATTAATACAAGCCTTACAATGAAGAAACATAGTAATACTGCTGACTTCCATGGCAGCTGCAGGCTCTTTATAAAACAATTGTAAAATATCAGCTCAACCTTACTATTCTAGTACTGAGACCACCCCAGCTACAGATCTATCAGTGCTCTACAACACCTTCCCCTATCCAAATATACACCTCTCATTACACCCCAATCCTGTCCTGCTGTAAGATCTGGAGAATGGACCTGCATAGACCACAGGACTCATGATCATCATCTCAATTTGAGTTGTATGTTTATTCAATGGAAATGAACAAAATATGTAAAGAACCCCATTTTCTTCAGGACCAATATGGCTTATGCGAGCTGTGCGTTCAGGTCAAATGAAACTGTACCGCTTAAATCAAGTCTACCCTGGGAGACACTATGCAGATAGAGTTATTCACACACTCCCAAGTTTCTATATTCTAAACTTTCATGAAAGAAAACAGCATGCTAAACGTGCATTTTGGTTTTAAATATATATATTTTTTTTTTCCAGAAAACCAGTTATTTATGCATAGGACTGCTATTCTTAGGTGTTCATTTTCCAATTGATTAGGGGTTTTGACAGTATTAAAGCAAACAAAAAATCCATGGAAATGATTCAAGCTCTCCCTAGCACTTTCCGGAGATGTATTAGAAGCCTCTTATGCTGTATGGAAGGCTCCTTTATTTACTATCCATTTGATTCTGGCAGATTTTTGGATTCCAACACTCCAAATGAGGTTATGGATTAAGAATATTATATTAGTTATGCTATACTGGGTCAAACTAAAAGTCCATCTCACTCAGCATCCTATCTCCTAGTGGTCAATCTAGGCAAGAAAGGAAAGCACAGAACAAGCAAGTCTCAATACCAGAGGGCCAATGAGGTTACTTAACTGTAGCAGGTGTTCTCCAAGGACGACAGGACTTAAATTCTCACATATGGATGATGTTATCGATGGAACCTAGTGCATGGGAGGCAGTACCCTAGCAACTTTACTAGAAGTGAATGAGTAGGCTCACCGCTTCCTGCCCACTACTGGTATGCAGAACTGCTTCAGACCATCATGAGCTAGAGGAATATAACTCCTTGGGGACAATTATAAAAGTCCTGATGTCCTTGGAGAACACCTGCTATAGGTAAGTAATCGTTTTCTCCACAGACAAGCAGAACTGCTAAATCCTCACATGGGGTACTACCTAACTACTGGCTACTTTCAACATAAGTGGCGTTGCAAAAAGCAGACATCCCCCTCCAATGTTTTTTTAATAACTAGTTATTCTTACTGTTTACTCAGCTTCAGACCCATCTTGAATCTATGCTTATCTTTCATTCCTGACAATCCAACTTTAGTACTGAACAGTTCTGATGGACCTCTTAAGTGAAATTTATTATAAATTGGACTAATTCATTGCTGTCTCATTAGATCTTTCAGCAGTCTTTGAGGTAATTGTCCATTCTCTTCTTTTACAGTGGCTTAAGGTCATATTATCTCAGGTAATGTTTATCACTGGTTTTCATTTTTCCTTCGGTGCTGCTTCTTTAAGGTTATTACATCAGGTGACTCCTTAGCCACTTATCCTCTTTCCTGGGGTATCTTGTCTCCTAATTTTTTTTCTTAATCCCTTTGTTCAGGGATAAGTGGCTACTAGGATGCTGATGATATATCACTACCTGCAATCTTTATCTGTCACTGCTACAAACCTGCCTTGAAAAAGTTGCAGGCTGGCTAAAGGAACATCAGCTAGTACTAAACTCTGATTAAACAACAGCACGCCAAATCAGTGGTCGTCGTCACCCCCCTTCCCCCCAACTTTGTCTCCTTTCTTTGGTATTCCTGTTCAACCCGTTGAGAAGTTTATGCGTATCTCTCTGAGTCTGGTTGGACTCCAGACTTTTTCCTCCCATGTTTCATCCTATATACTAATTCTCACCTCCAACAGGATGTGCCTGGGACCGTGCCTGCTGGAAGTGGTCTGCTAGGCAGGCACGCACTGACCTCAGTGACAGACAATTTGGCAAAGCAAAACAATCTGAGTGCTGGCCATTAGGACACAGGGTTGATAGGAGAGTTTTAAAAGACTGAAGGAACCGAAAGTGTTAAATGGGGGAGGGGGGAGTTCTGAAGGACTGAAAGACATGAACATTTGGGAAAGGAAAACAATCTGAATGCTGGCCATTAGGACACAGGGTAGATAGGAGAGTTTTAAAAGACTGAAGGAAACAAAAGTGTTAAACTGGAGAAGGGGGGGGGGGGGGGGCGGGAGTTGTGAATGACTGAAAGACATGCAAATTTGGGACAGGAAAACAATCTCAATGCTGGCCATTAGCACACAGGGTACTCCTAGTTCCCTTGCCCATATGCCTCCCTAAAACTGTACCAACAACACTACATCCAGCTCGGTTGTCAGGCTATCCATGGTGAATATTCTAAGGTTTGAGAAGCCCTGTGCTAGATCTAACAGCTATTCTCTGTACAGTATACACAATATACAAAATGAAAGACTACACCAAATGGGACTTTTATTACAGAATTTAATCTTCTTTCCTTCAAGGTAGGTTCTGAATCGTAGGGCTCGGACCCCTTGCAGTGATAGAACAATTGATGCCACAGCCATGGGCAAATGGTGGGTGGGTGGGGGGGGGAAGGAGGGGTAACTGTCCCTTACATGGCAAAGAGGATGAGGAAGGCGACCATCAAGCAGAACAGGCCCATGGCTTCTGAAAGGGCAAAGCCCAAAATAGCATAGGAGAAGAGCTGCTGCTTCAGTGATGGATTCCTAGGGAAGAGAAAAAATAAAGCAGTCAGTCAGTTAGTGAGGGGGCAGAATTTAGCACAGATACCAACTGAGCAAACCACCACTTTTTAACAAGTATTAATTAAGAAGCACAGATGTATATATACAGCGCTGTTCCATTCTATCATACAGATTCACATGAAGAAAGCATAGTTGCTTACTTGTAATGGGTGTCCTCTGTGGACAACAGGATAAATGCAGACACACTTGGTAGCCTCCTCTGAAGGCTGCCTGTCCAGATGCACTCTCCCTAGCTTGGTAACAAATGTTTTGTAGCTGTCCAATCATGTGCAAGTCACTGCTTCCCACCTTGAGCATGACCTGCAGTCCTTTAGGTTCTTGAGTAGATAGGATGTAACAGAAAAGTTGGAAAAATCAAGGATGTAAATCACAGTTTAGGCGAGAATGCCGAGGAAGAAGGTAGTCTTCTGTATCCTGAAGTACTGCATATGTTGTGTGCTGTAGATATATGTGGGTCTGAGCAGTTTTTTCCTGTTATCCCTCGCCTTGCAGGGATGGATGGTGGGAATGTGTGTCTGAATTATCCTGCTGTCCACAGAGAACATCAGTTACAGGTAAGCAACTATAGGTAAGAGGACATTTTGTCTTACATTTCCCTATCTGTAAGAATGTGATATATAAAACAATTCACTCTGCTAATTTCTCCTATCAAGGCACCAAAATTTGGAATTCTCTTCCTAAATCAATCAAGTTTACAGATGATTACCTAACTTTTAGAAGTCTTCTAAAACCATATTTCTTCAGTCTAGTCTATCTGAATTTTACCCACATCCTTTTCTTAATCTCATTTCCCACCTAGTCCTGCCTAATTATGCCTCCACCTAGCCACCCTGGTTACTTACTACACATGTATTAATTTGCATCTTGAACTTATTGTAATTTGTGTTGTATTCTGTACATTACTATGTTTTATTCACTTTGTTGTTTGTTTGTAAGACACATTGAACTTGAGTCTATTTCGGTCTAATGTGGGGTATAAATGTCACGAATGAATGAATAAATAAATAAACAAATAAATAAACTACGCTTTCTCCGTAGAAGAGGATAATGCAGACACACTTGGTGAGTTCCTAGCTGAAGGTTGCTTTGAAAATTTAAGTCTCCAGTTAAGTAACCTGAGAGAATTATGAGTGGGTGGAAGTAGTAAGAGAATAAAGGTTGAAGAATTGCTTGTCCAAATCTAGTGTCTGTGTGGGAAGCAAGATCTAAACAGTAATGCTGGGTGAAAGTATGAGGAGTGGCCCATGTGGCTGCCCTGCAAATGTCCAGGAATATAACTTCTTAAATGGGCTGTAGATGTACAGTGGTGGAAATAAGTATTTGATCCCTTGCTGATTTTGTAAGTTTGCCCACTGACAAAGACATGAGCAGCCCATAATTGAAGGGTAGGTTATTGGTAACAGTGAGAGATAGCACATCACAAATTAAATCCGGAAAATCACATTGTGGAAAGTATATGAATTTATTTGCATTCTGCAGAGGGAAATAAGTATTTAATCCCTCTGGCAAACAAGACCTAATACTTGGTGGCAAAACCCTTGTTGGCAAGCACAGCGGTCAGACGTCTTCTGTAGTTGATGATGAGGTTTGCACACATGTCAGGAGGAATTTTGGTCCACTCCTCTTTGCAGATCATCTCTAAATCATTAAGAGTTCTGGGCTGTTGCTTGGCAACTCGCAGCTTCAGCTCCCTCCATAAGTTTTCAATGGGATTAAGGTCTGGTGACTGGCTAGGCCACTCCATGACCCTAATGTGCTTCTTCCTGAGCCACTCCTTTGTTGCCTTGGCTGTATGTTTTGGGTCATTGTCGTGCTGGAAGACCCAGCCACGACCCATTTTTAAGGCCCTGGCGGAGGGAAGGAGGTTGTCACTCAGAATTGTACGGTACATGGCCCCATCCATTCTCCCATTGATGCGGTGAAGTAGTCCTGTGCCCTTAGCAGAGAAACACCCCCAAAACATAACATTTCCACCTCCATGCTTGACAGTGGGAACGGTGTTCTTTGGGTCATAGGCAGCATTTCTCTTCCTCCAAACATGGCGAGTTGAGTTCATGCCAAAGAGCTCAATTTTTGTCTCATCGGACCACAGCACCTTCTCCCAATCACTCTCGGCATCATCCAGGTGTTCACTGGCAAACTTCAGACGGGCCGTCACATGTGCCTTCCGGAGCAGGGGGACCTTGCGGGCACTGCAGGATTGCAATCCGTTATGTCGTAATGTGTTACCAATGGTTTTCGTGGTGACAGTGGTCCCAGCTGCCTTGAGATCATTGACAAGTTCCCCCCTTGTAGTTGTAGGCTGATTTCTAACCTTCCTCATGATCAAGGATACCCCACGAGGTGAGATTTTGCATGGAGCCCCAGATCTTTGTCGATTGACAGTCATTTTGTACTTCTTCCATTTTCTTAC